>NW_027187302.1:4903942-5131515 GCF_028583685.1 Petaurus breviceps papuanus
TCACCAGTGGACAGTATTCACTCTGTCTGCAGGACAGTCTCCAGACCCCTGCAACAACAGCACTGTCCTTCACCAGTGGACAGTATTCACTCTCTGTCTGCAGGACAGTCTCAAGGCTTCTTAACCAAAAGCCAGGTTCCAGGACTTCTTCAACAACAGGACTGTCTTTCACCAGTGGACAAATCTGGCAAAACAACATCAAAACAGACAGACAAAGTACCAGCAAAACAGCCATGTCTTCTCAGTCCTTGGCAGCTCAGGGGGCAGGTCTCAAAAGTCCAGGGCAATTCAAAGCGGCCACCAGCAATTCTCTTAGTCTCTCTCTCTCCACGAGGTGCTGCTTCCAAAAAGATCTTCTGCCTCTCTCTTGTCTCTCCAAATCTACGTCACCAGCTCCTCCCAGTTCAGGACTTTCTTTTCACATCAACAAGCCCATCCCACAGGTGGGATTAACAAGCTCTGGGTTTTAACACAATCAATTTGAAAACCAAGCCTATACAGGGGAATCTTTAATTGCCATTACTATCACAGGACCCCATTTGGGATTTTCTTGGCAAATACTGGAGTGCTTCGCCATGTCCTCCAGCTCATTTTATAGATGAGGAAACTGAAAGGAGATTAAGGAACTTGGCCAGAGTCACACAGCTAATAAGTGTCTGAGGCCAGATTTGAACTCAGGAAAATGAGCCTTCTTGACTTCAGACCTGGCGCTCTATCCACTGAGCCACCTAGCTGTCCTTACTAAGGTTAGGGTAAACAGAAGAATAATTAATCCAAAGTGTTAGGGTGTTTTTAGAAAGAGGTGCAATATTATAGAACTTTTCATACTAGGTAAGGAAACTACTATTTACAAAGTGATAATTTGTCATAAAGCAGTTGTCACTGAACAAAGTGCAAGATTTCTTAAATTAATTTTTGAAATTAGAAGTATTGATGAGAACAAGTTTTCTTTTGTTTGTGTTTACTTAAGTAGTCCATACATAAAAATTTTCTCCCATTGGACCCTAGAATTTTTCATCTCCTTATATCCCAAATCTCATCATTTAGAGTTAAGTTTCAAGACTTAGAAAACAACTTCACTCTTTCTGAGGTCCAGCCCTTGTTATCCATTCTTCTCAAGTGTTAAAGAAAATTTTTTTCTCCCACTTTTTAAAATTTGTATCTCCTGCAGTTGTGGTAGTAACACATTTGTGCACTGTCATATTAAGTTTTTAGATAGTAAGGAGCCTTAATAATTGAGGTGATGATCTAGCAATTCTGACTCAAAAGCAAATGCTACTGGCTAAAAAAAGTGTCAATGAAAATGAAGAAGAGAGCAGTGAGGTAGGAAGGGATGAGAAGCTTAGGAGGCCTGGATTAGAGCCCTGGCTCAAGCTGTATACCCCAAGTCTGAAGCAGGCTCCTTAAATGCAAGATTATAGGAAGACTTCTAGCAAGAGACCATAGGACAGTTTTCACATTATGTATAAAATGTGAAGAGAACTTGTGCCCGTGTGGGTCTTGTCATCAACCTTTGCTTTGTGACTTTCTTCAAGTCACTTAACTTCTCTGAGCCTTAGTTTCCTCGTCTACAAAATGGTGAATAAATGAAATTTATACCACCTAGCTCACAGAACCGTTGTAAAAGAATAAAAAAACTGTGTGTGAAGTGCTTTGTAGCCATAAAGCTGTTATTCTCAGATCCTAAATGTTGCATACATAAGAGTAGATCTGTTTGGTAGCCTCCTTGCTGTTCCTGGGACGACCCTGCATTTCCTGTCTCTAGGCTTGTTCACTCACCATCCCTCATGACGAATTCTCTCTTCATTTCCGCCCTTTTTGATTCCCTGGCTTCCTTTAAGTCCCATCTAAAGTCCCACCTTGTATAGGAAGCCTTTCCTGGCCACTCCTAATGCTAGTGTCTTCCCTCTGTGGTTATCCCCAGTTTATGCTGTATATATCTTGATTACCTGTAGTCATCCTTGGGCCCCCATTAGGCTATGGGCTCCTTGACAGCAGCAGTTGTTTTTGCTTTTCTTTGTCTTAGCACAGTAGCAGGCATATAGTAGGTGCTTACTAAGTGTTTGTTTATAACACTGGCAATTAAGAGAGCGAAAACCAAGAAAGTATTTGACAAAAAAAAAATCTTCCTCAGTTGCTATACAGTTAATCTGTAACTAAAATCACACCACACCTTTCCCTCTCTGCTTTGTTGCTAGAGCCTTCCCCATAAGGTTTCTCCTTTACAATCCTGTTTATTTCATTTTATTCATTTAAAAACATCCTATCAGAGGAAGTCTATGATGCAAAAAAGGTTCAGAAACTTGCTTTAATCCTACGCCCTCATCCTGAAGACGAGGAATTCAGGATATGCCTTAAACTATTTACTAATAAAATCCCAAATAGAAGAAAAGAAATGGTAAGAATAAGAGCACTGGTTTTGGTATTTAGTGGCTTTGTGTTTTATCCTATCTAGTGACTATAGGTAAGAAAGACAGAAACAAGAAGAGAAAAGAAAGGCTTCCTTAAACCAGATGAAAAAAGGGAGAGAAGAAGATACAGGAGAAAGAAACAAAGAACTATCAGATGGTCAAGTCACTTTTATGTTATGTTTTGGTAGTTTGAACATATATATTTGTGTCATTATAATGAGTTTGTTAATTATATGACCTAGGAAACCAGACGTGATTATTTGGAGAACTGACTTCATTTTCCCTCTAAACTGTCGTGTTATTTCCCAAACAGTAGTTTTATCACTACATTACCAAGTCTTTCATTCACTCCTAATCTGATGTACTTCCTGCATCCCTGGACCTCTGTGAAATCAATTATTCAAATACCTTAAAACAAAGCATCTGGAACACTCTGAAATACTCCATAGTAATCTCTTTTGTCATTTATAGACACTTTTGTGAGCAAAGCTTGACCCTAGCAACAGTTGCTAAGTAAGTTGACAATTTATAGCTTCAAGTTTGAAGGTCAGCCTTCAGAAAACCCACTTTCTCAGCTTCATGCAATAAGGCCCTTCAGTTTTCCCAATGCTTTTACTTGTAGGGATTCCTCTAATTCATAATGGTGAATGATTTAATCTTCAAGCCATCCTCCAGACTTCACCTTGAAACAGTAAACCACCTACAGTCTGTTGAAAAGATTATTATCCTTCAAAATCCCTATTACTGCTTTTCCTAATCCTAGAATGAGAGTTTTAGCCACTCTACATTGTGAATGTTGCCTCAACCATGATTCGGAATCCAAATCTTGAAAACTTTGTTTGCTGTGCAGTATGTAATAAAATAATACCACCACCACCTTCTCAGGAAGCTTTCAAACGGATCTACGAATACAAACCATTTAAGACAAGGTTTTATACTCATAAGGATATACTAGGTAAGTGAGTTTATGATCTCCTCTAGTTGTACTAATATTTCATAGTGGCAGATGTAAGCCTTCCTGTCACCTTTGTCTGTCTCTTATGTTTGTTGATTAAAGTTGCATGATCATTCACTTGTGTGTCTTCCAACCATTCTTTTAGTTCAGATCTGTGACTTCACCAGTGTAGAGAATTCCCAGACTGGAAACTCTCTAGTGCTGCAGATTGACAACTTTAGTTTATGGAGTTTGCTTAGGGCTTTTGAGAGGGTAAGTGAATTGCTCAGGTTTACACAGCCACAGTCCATCAGAGGCAAGAGTTCCAGGTCATACTGACAAGACTTACTATGCCATAATATCTATTAGAATCTTCCAGCCATATAGAATTAAAATGCTTCTATGTAAAGTCTATAAGTAACCAGGGTAGGTAGAGGAGAGGAATTTCCACTAAAAGCAAGAACTAATATGATTCCTGGAGAAGAATTTTTCTCCTTTGCTGCTTCTTTGCAGTCAGTCAACAAGCATGCAGTCAGTATGCATGCTATGCTGTATATGTACATAGGTACATATCTAGGTACGTTACTTTCCAGGTCTCTTTCTTCATCTGCCTTCTCTTTCTGTTCTGTACTGATGGCATCTACTTCCATAGCTTCCGCTATCAATTCTGTGCAGTTCATAAGATAATTTGTTTGGAGCTGGATGAGACCTTAGAAATTATCTATTTTATCACCTATATTTTACAAATGAAGACAGTGAGACCCAGACAGGTGAATCACTTGTTCAAAGGGACATAGCCAAGATTCATACTCAATTCCTCTGACTCTAAAACCAATGTTCTTCATGCAGCACTGCAAAAGTTATGAAAATATTGTTCATCTACTCCAAAATCTTCGGTAGGAGGAGTCTACTGCTGTTGGAGGCAAGACCAGAATCTCTCATATGACACTGAAGCCCTCCATAATCTGGTTTCTTTTTTTAAATTATTTTTTTCATTGTCAAGTATTTTAATTTCTCTTCCTCCCACCTCTCTCCACCAATGTCGAAGTAAAGAAAGAAGGGAGTTGGGATGGGGGTGGGGAAACCTTATTTAAAAAAAAATTCATTGTCAAGCAAAACATCTCTTCATTGGCTATATAAAGAAAACTGTCTCATTCTGCATCGAGTTGTGATCACCTCAGGAGGTGGGCAGCATACTTCATATTGGTCTTCTGGATGGTGGGTATTCATTACACTTAATACTCAGAGCATAATTTGGTTTCAACTTTATCTTACAGTGGGAAAACAAAACAAAACATCAGACTTGAAGTCAGAAGACCAGCTTTTGAGTCAGAACTCTGCTTCTTATTAGCTGACCTTGGGCAAGTCAACCTCTCTCAGCTTCAGTTTCTTCATTTGCAAAATAGGGATGTTTGCTTTGCCTATGTCACAGAATTATTGTGGGGATAAAATGAGATATTATATCAAAGTGCTCTGTAACCATCAAATGTGCTGTAAGTTATTTCTGTTCCTGTGCTTCATATGTGCTATGTTGTAGCCATACCAGATCAGAGGATCATAGGGACCTTAGAAACCATCTACCGTGTTTCCCCGATAATAAGACAGTCTTATTATTTTTTTTGGACAGAAAATAAGCCCCAGAGGGCTTATTTTCAAGGGAGGTCTTATTTTAATGAACATTGACGGCAATTTTAATAAACAGGTAAATGTGAACAAAAAATGTACCTTTATTCAATAAGCAAATCACTGGGGAAGAACAGGATGGCGGTCACTGCTGCAGCTCTGATTGGATGCAGCTCGGAGCGCGGCATGCATTTCACGAGGGAAGGGGGGGACGGTGCATACAGAGCGCAGGGGATCATCTTCACTACAGTAGCAATCTCAATAGGGCTTATTTTCGGGGGAGGGCTTATTTTAGAGGAATCTTACACAGTAAGGGGAGGGCTTATTTTCGGGATAGGTCTTATTATCGGGGGAAACACGGTAATAGCCCATATCCATCATTTTACAGATGAAGGAACTAGGGCCCTGAGAAACTAAATGACTTAGCTACCCAAGCCTATATAAAATAAGTTATAGAATCAGGATTAGAATCCATATCCTCTGATTCAAATCCCAGTTCTTTTTCTTTTTTATGACTTTGCCTCTCAGATTACTTGTACTGTTGCATTGCATGACAATATCCCAATCAGTCAATAAACATAATTTATTAAGTGCCTATGTGCCGGCTGTGCTAACTGCTTTCCTGCATCCTTGTGCCTCCAACTGTAAATGCCCCCTTTCCCATTCTTGTCTTTTAAAATCCTAGCCACCTTTCTAACCCAGTTCAAATGTCACCTCTGTGAAATATTCCGCAATCCCCCTTGTAATCCAGGCAGGGAATATATTTGCATATTCCTTTCTTCATTCCTTTATCCCTAGGTTTTCCTGTCAGAAAAGCATTCCAAACTGACTTTGAGCCTTAGAAAATGCTTCCCTAAAGTAATCCCAAATGCTCCTTTGTACTTTTTTTTGTTATTACCCTTGTATCAACACTGTGTGACTAGATGTAGTTCCATTTCATTACTAGCACTCATGGTAGAGACTGTTTATTCAATTCCTTTCCCGCATACAGGCTAGGCTAGTTTTTCCATGAAGACTATCCTTGAGATTTGGTGGCTCAGGGGACTAAAGGTTCACCCTATTGACATAATTTCCTCATTGCCAGAGTACAAAACAACCATGAAGCACTGCATAACATTTTCTCTGAAGCCTGATTGGGAGATCCTGATGGGTAGCTTAGGCAGGGGAACTTTGTTCATCTGAATCAACTTAAGGTGTCCTGAAGCCCTATCTTGTTTAATATCCTTCTCTTACTGTGGCAAACTAAATCTCCTTTTATTAACTATTGAATGACCCTTACAAGTGTCTCATTTTATTCCTAAGGAAAGGGACTAAAACCTCAGACCGATGCTCTTTCACATGTGCCTGAGTAAGCAGTGACTCTCTGAGGTCAAATATCATCAAAGTCTGATTTCCAAGTGTGGTCTGGCCATTCCAGGGCACATTCTAGACTTATTGCCACTACCCATAGATAAAGAGGCATACAAGAGACCCCACTTCTCTTGGAAAACTCATAAACAGGAACAACTCTCTGACGCTCAAATTCCATGGAAAATATCCATCAGGTAATTTTTACTAACACACAAAAAAGTGCAGAAATAGAAACACAATACTACAGTGGATCTAGTGGTTCCCCTGGTTTTATGGCCCTATAGCTAGATCAGCTGTCTTCTAATGGTGCCTGATACTTCCTCTGACTTCTCCAGGGCAAATCAGATTTTTCTTAATTTGGACTAATCCTGATCACCAACACCAGTGGACATCTTGATATCAGTTAATCAATGAGTATTATTTGTTAAAGACCAAGTGTCGGGGATATAAATACAATTAAAAAATAAACAATCCCTTACAAAGAGCTTACATTTTAATGGAGGAGACAAGTATACATGTATAATTGTGTATGTACTGTTTCTGTGAAGTGCCTGGAAAACCCCTGGGCCTGAACTCTGCTGCCTGTTCTTCCAATGTTAACTGACTCTTCATTGTTATATCTGTGTAGGGGCAAGATCATCCCTGCCTCCTCTACAGCCAAATTCTTGCCAACAGAATGTTTATCTATGTTAAAGATAGGTCACCTTGGCAGTGTGACTTCCCTATCTTCTGTGGTTGACTTGCTGGAGCTACCAATGGGAAAAATAAATGGAAACACCTTTTAAAACCATATTTGTCAATTTCCAAAAGACTTTCAACTTTCTAGAGTCAATGGAATATGAAGAATTAACTATGATTCCTAACCTTATTTTACTTTCTACTTCCAAAACAGTGTTTCCCTATCCCTTTGTAAGAGAATGCCCTTTTTTTAGACTTTAGCAAAATTAAAGGTTATTAAAAATAAAAGGAGTTCTCAAGCTTTTTGGTGTCAGGATCCCATTATAGTCTTTAAGATTTATTGAGGACTTTCTCCCCCAAAGAACTTTTGTTTACATGAGTTGTATCCATTAATATTTACCATGTTAGAAATTATCAGTATTAAAAATTGTTATTGTTTGTCCTTCATACTTGAAGAGAATCAATGACAACATGATGTTGGAGTCAAGGTACAGTATGTTCAGCTATGGCTGATCAGTCCAGCGTGAGCTCAGAAGGCTCTTCCACAAGTTAGTCACAAATAGTCCATTTGAACATTTGGGATTGAGATATCTCTAAATTTACACATCTCATGTTTCCTTTGTGCTACTGCAATTCTGCTTTACTCACAAAGCATAGCACCTTCTTTGATGTGGGCATGCCATGCTGGGTGGTCCTGTGCCAAGAGTCTCCCATGTCTCATCATTGATTCTCAAGTTCTTCAAGGAAACCTTGAGAGTGTCCTTCTACTGCTTCTTATCTATGTGTGAACACTTACCTTGTGTCTTAGTATTAGAAATTGTTGTATCATTATTATTATTTTGAAAATGGCTTTTATCTCACCTCTACCCTTAAAGGGTCTTGGGGGAATGACATTTTGAGAACTGCTGCTCTAAGAGAAAAGATGGAGACAATGAAGTGTAAGGGTTAGGTCATTGCCTATGAAAAGACCTGTAGAGATAATAAACCTGCCCCAGGGCATAGATTGCCTGCTTACTACCCTTATCTCCAAGTATTTGCATGAGATCCAGTAGAAATCTAGAAATTTAACTGGACAGTCACCATAAGTTAGGATGAGGTCCCTTGACTGAGGGAACCCAGTTTTGAACCATGAATAACTTGATGAAAATGAAGGTTTCTAACACTTTCACCTCCTGCCTGTTAGATAATAAACCTCAGAGCCAAGACTCCATGGCAGTCAAATAGAAGTGGCTTTTGCCAAAGTTTGACAAAAGGTTTCTACCCTTTCTGAAAAGAGGACAGTACTCCAGCTAAAAGGAACACAAGCCCCCAGCTGAAACAGCAGAATAATCCCCAGCCCTGCCAGACGCTGCAGGTCATAGAGTATAGCTCTATGTCAAAGAGAGTCTAGCAGATAAAGCCATCCAGTACAGGTGCCATATTCTCTAATGAGTTAGCCTAGTGGCCAAGTAATTTACCCAGTCTAACCTGGCACTAAATTGACCTGTCCAGCTGAAAATCCTGTGCATTGTAAAGAGCCAGTCTAGTTGAGTAGTGGAGCAACCCATTTGTCACTGGCATGATGCCCCCACCTACCAGTGAATTTCATGAAGGCTCTAGAAAGAAGGACTTCAGTGTTCTACAATTTTGGATTTGTGGGTTGTGCTGGCCACAAAATTCTTCTATAAGTGTGTCTTACTACCACTGTACTTTAAATTTGTGCCTGCTCTCCTGTTCACCCCAAGACTTTTTGTGGGACAATATGCCTAGGTTTTTTTGGAAGGAAATGCTTTGTTGAATAAATATCTTTTCCAAGAACTAATTGAGTCTACTGGCTAATTGCTAGTAATGGGGAAAACCCACCAGTGGGGGCTTGTGAACTACAGTGTTAGGAATAATCAATCACTCACAAGATTATCTCTGAGACCCAAGGTGTAGTAGATGTCCTTCTGGGAACCTAACATACTATAATGCAAATACCAATTGGAAGAGTGAGTCCAGAGGGAGTGTAAAATAAGCATAATTTTATTTACTCTTTTGATGCTTTGGAGGTCATGTTGATACTTTACAAGTTATTCCAATGCAGTGCTCAATATTTCAAGGTCAGATAGCTAATGTGTACTCTTTATATGAGCTTCCCAAAGGGAAAAAATTAGTCACTTATGAGGTTTAATTAGATTCATAATTAGAATACCTTTAATGTCAAATCTAGGGTCTACACACTATCTTCATTATATGCTATAAAAATAATTTAAATTACTTTCATTTCACATGCTTGATCATGTTTCTTCCCAGTCAATCTTCAGTCATTTAGTTTTCCCACTGGGGCTGTTTAGTGTGTTGAAGAAAAGAATGAGGAGGTAGCACCACTGTCTTTTAAGTTAGAAGACACATTATATTTCTTCTGTTTGACCCCAAAGGTCAAAGAGTGATGAATGAAAGTTTGAAAGAAGTAAATTCAAGCTTGATGTAGCCAAAAAACTTTTGAAACAATTAAAACTATCCAAAAGTGGAATGGGCTTAACACACAAGTTCCCTCTCACTGGAGGTCTTCAAGCATGAAATGTTGAGTCAGCCACTTGTAGGGTATATTACAGAAGGGATTTTTATTTTGGCATTGGTTGGACTAAATGACTTCTGAGATCCCTTCCAGTTCAGAGATTCTGTGAACACCATCCTCCCAGTCCCTCAGGCTCACAACCTAGGAGTCACCCTGTGTTCCTCACTATCTCTCACCTCCCATATCTAATCTGTTGCTAAGCCCTGTTGATTTCACCTTTGCAACCTCTCTTGAATAAGTCTCCTTCTTTCCTGTGACACTGCCACCACCCTGGGGCAGGTCTTTATCACCTCATGTCTGGGTTATTTCCATAAGCCTGCCGATGGGTCTGGAGACTCAAGTCTCTCCCCACTCCATCATGCAATCCATCATGCATTCAGACATCAAAGCGATTTTGCTGAAGAGAAGATCTGATCATGTCACCCTCCTACTCAATAAATTCCAGTGGCTCCCTATCACCTCCAGAATCAAATACAAAATGCTCTGAGGTTCAAAGTCCTTCATAATCTAGCTTTCTCCTGTTTTCTTCTTAGACCTTGGTTCCTGCCATGAACTCTTCAATCCAGAGACACTGACCTCCTGGCTGTTCCATGAACAAGATACTCTTAACTCTCCGCCCTGGGCATTTTCTCTGACTGTTCCTCATGCCTAGAATGCTCTCTCTATTCATCTCTTCCTACTGGCTTCCCCAGCTTCCTTTTAAGTCCTATTTAAAATCCCATCTTTTACTGGCAGCCTTTCCCAACCTTTCTTAATGATAGTGCTTTCTCTATTTATCCTATTTTTGCTTGTTTGTATGTACTTTTTTTGTTTATTATCTTTCCTATTAGATTGTGAGCTCCTTGAGGCCCTCTTTTGCCTCTTTTTGTGTCCCCTACTTTTATGTCTCTTGCGTATAAGCACTAAAGCTTATTTACTGACTGACTGAACACTATACTAAGCAAATGAATATGAACATCAGCCCTGTTTCCAACCAGCCCCCATGGCCATCATCCAAGGAAGCAATCTCTATGGCAGAAAGGCCCACCATTTCTGCTACCACCAATTCCAACTGCTAGCCAACTGCCACCATCAAGTGGGGAAACCAAAACTGAGACAAGTGACTTGCTTGGGGTCTGACACCAGATTTGAACTCATGGAGATAAGTCTTCCTGACTCCAGGCCCAGCTCTCTATCCACTTCACTACCTATGACTGCTACATTGCTGATATGATTGATGTTTGTGATACTTGTTCACAGATATTCAAGTGTGCCCATATGTAAGTTTCAGAGACTAAAAGTGCTTTACTGAGGGAAAGATGCAATCTCCTCTGAATTCTTCCTCAAGAGGATCAGAAGAGAAGGAGGGGACAAGCCTTTGAATGTTGACATGTCCACCAAGCTTCACTTGCCTAGAGAGAAGGCAAAAAGATCAAAGGGCCTGGAGATAGAAATGATATAGGATGATGGCCTCTGCTAATCTGGGAGGAGTAAAAGGTGAACATGAGGAATTTGGGGTATAGGAGGAGTCTCTCTCCATGACTTTGCCTTCCACTTGGACAATAGCCAATAGTGAAGATCAAGGAATCTTATATACAGTCACTCCTGAAAGTGGTGAAAGGGTAGAATTATCAGTCCTGCCTGTGACACAACAGTGAGCAAGGAAAAAGTCAAGGAGTTGTCCTATTTCCTGTTTTTCCCCACTGACTGGGAATTGATCTTGAGGAGGCCATAAATAGAAGAATCTTGGGGTAAGATTGCTGTTTTGTGTGGGAGTACCCAAATAATGTACATGGAACTCCTAGATATAGGGCTACCTAAGATTGGAGGAAGGCAGCTAGGTGATGCAGTGGATAGAATGCTGGGCGTACAAGCAGGAAGACTCATCTTCTTGAGTTCAAATCTGGTCTCAGACACTTACCAGCCATGTGATCCTGAGCAAGTCACTTAACCCTATTGACCTGTTTCCTTATCGGTAAAATTAGCTGAAGAAAATGGCAAATGGCTCCAGTATCTTTGCCAAGAAAATCCCAAATGGGGTCATGAAGAATTGGACACAAATAAACAACACCAAAGTACTAGAACTTTTTGGATTTTAGATACTTTTAAAATGGATGTAATAATGCTTACCTCACAGGACTTCTACGAATATGAGATGAAATCATGGATGTGAAAATGCTTTATCAGGTCAGAAGCGCTCCTCAAGCATGAAGTAGTGCAGTAATACTAGCCCTCTTTTCTACTGAACCCCACAACTGAAGGCACTGAATTCATGCAAGTACATGTGGAGGAATTTTCAGTGTGACAATCCCCTCCAACAAAGCAAATCTGCAGCTATGTAATTTTCAGTCTTGAAGACTTGACTGGGACACTTAGAGGTTAACTAACTTACCCAGTCACATAGCATGTGTCGTCACAAGGAGTACTTGAACCCAGATCTTGAATAAATTACACCATGCTGCTGCTTACTCCTTTTAGGTGCATCCCTACAATGGATTGTCAGGAAACTTTCTTCAAATCAAAATAAGTCATAATTGGGTTTTGTTCATTCAATTCCCCAGCCAAATGTTTATTAAGCACCATCTATGTGCAAAGCCTTGTGGTAGGTTCTGAATGCAGAGTACAAAGGTGGTCAAAAGATAAACAAAAGGCTAACTTTAGATGCTTACTGTAATTTTCATTCAAATATGCAGATATTGGGATTGAGATTCATCAAAAAGAAGAAAAAATTCATCATGGGAAAGTGGAAGAACTTGTTAAAGTGGCACAAGAAGAAGTGTGGGCAAAGGTAAAAGATATTGAAATCTATTTAAAATGGTTATTTTACAAAGGCTTACACCAAGATTGCTGTCTTGTCTCTTATGTTCTACTCAAAAGTATACCATATAATTCTGGAAAATGTCTTTGTTTGAAATTGTGCGTGCATGTATGTGTGTGTGCACATGCATGCAAGAAAAATACCTCAAGGGACACAACTGTTCTGTATTGCTTGAGTCTCTTTTTTGGCAAACTTCCCATCATCCTCCATGCCTACCCCATGACTTACACTTCATTCTGGTGGGAATCATGGGGCTATACCAAGCAATTTGGAGTCTTCCCAAACCTCAGGAATTTTCTTTAAAAAATCAGTGACTGGGGCAGAGGCAAGATGGCGGAGTAGAAGCACAACCTCCCCACGGCTCCAGCTTCCACCTTCCCCAATCCAGGTAAAAAGGGGACTTTAAACAAACTTTGGAGCTGCAGAACCCACAAAATGACACAGAGAAGCTAACCTCCTGCTGAGTACAGCAGCAGGCCGGCAGGAAGCCAGGACAGTGCAATGGGAGCTGAGCCCAGCCCCACCCCAATGCTTTGGCCCCAGGGCAGGCCTGACCAGCTGCTGAGGGACTCCAGATCAGCAGCAGCTGTGCGCTTTTCCAAATTTATCAACACATAGATGCGAAGGACAAAGTGAGAGGTCAGTGCAGTCTGGATTTTGGGTCCCAGTAAGTGGGAGTACCCCCGGGGGGGGCGAGAAGCCGCTGAGATGCCAGACAGCCAGCCAGCACTGCGAGGCAGCTTCAGATCCTGGCCTGCAGAGTATAGGGGGACCAAGTGAACAGTCTGAGGGGTAATCAATTCTTGCTTTAACCTGCTTGGATATGGATTGCTGTCTAGGGTGGAGGTCCTGGGGTGTGTGTCCAGCTTGCCAGAGTGTGTGGAGACCTCAGAGAGGGCACCCATCTAATACTTCCGGCAACAGAGAAAACCCCAGTGTTTGGGATGAAAGCTCCCCTGTCTGGTGGTAGAGTCCTACTGTGGCAAAAAGCCCAGGGGTCAAGTGACTGAGGGACGACATGACCAGGCAACGGAAAAAAAGCAGACAGAAGAGTCCAATATTAGACTCCTATTTTGGGGATAAAAAGGAGCAAAGCATGGAACAGGAGAAAGACAGTGAAGTCGGAACTCCTGCACCAAAAGCTTCAAAGGAAAATACGAGCTGGTTAGAGGCCATAGAGGACCTTAAGAAGCAGATAAGAGAAGTGGAGAAAAATTGGGAAGAGAAATGAGAACAATGCAAGAAAATTACAAACTGAGAGTCAACAGCCTGTCTGAGGAAAATAACACTTTAAAAAACAGACTGACTCAAATGGCAAAAGAGGCTCAAAAAGGCAATGAGGAGAAGAATGCCTTAAAAAGATGAATTTGCCAGATGGAAAAAGAATCTCAAAAGCTCACTGAGAAGAATCATTGCTTCAGAATTAGATTGGAGCAAATGGAAGCTAATGACTTTATGAGAAATCAAGATACTGTTAAACAGATCCAGACAAACGGAAGAATAGAAGGCAATGTGAAATATCTCATGGGAAAAACCGCTGACCTGGAAAATAGATCCAGGAGAGATAATTTAAAAATTATTGGACTACCTGAAAGCCATGACCAAAGTAAGAACCTAGAAATCATCCTCCAGGAAGTTCTCAAAGAAAACTGCCTTGATGTTTTAGTACCAGAGGGCAAAATAGAGGTTGAAAGAATCCACTGATCACCTCCTGAAAAAGATCCCAAAAAGAAAACTCCTAGGAATATTATAGCCAGGTTCTGGAATTCCCAGATTAAGGAAAGAATATTACAAGCAGCCAGGAAGAAACAATTTGAATATTGTGGAAACACAATCAGGGTAACAGGATCTGTCAGCTTCTACACTGAGGGATCAAAGGGTTTGGAATATGATATTCTGGAGGTCAAAGGAGCTGGGATTAAAACCAAGAGTCACTTACCCAGCAAAACTGAGTATCATGTTTCAGGGGAAAATATGGTCATTCAGTGGAATAGAGGACTTTCATGCATTCTTGCTGAAAAAAACAGAGTTGAATAGAAAATTTGACATTCAGATACAAGAAGCAAGAAAAGCATGAGAAGGTAAACAAGGAAAAGAAATCACAAGGAACTTATAAAAGTAGAACTATTAACATTCCTACATGGAAAAACAATAATTGCAACCTATGAAACTTTTCTCAGTAGTTGAAGGGATTAGAAATATATATACATATATATATATATATATATGTCTATTTATGAGGGTATAGGGGCATATCAATACATATGTGAATGTGTGTATATATGTTTACAGGTATACATAGAGGGCACAAGACCAATTTGACAGGAAGGGATGATACTTAAAAGGTTAAATTAAGAGGTGAGAGGAATATAATGAGAGGAGAGGGGGAGAGACAGATTGGGGTAAACTATCTCATACAGAAGAAGCAAGGGAAAATGGTTACAATGGAGGGGAAGAATCGGAAGGCAACAGGGAATGGGTCAACCTTATTCCCATTGAATTTGGCTTGAAGAGGGAATGAAATACACCCTAAACAGGGCATCTCACCCTCCAGGAGAGTAGGGGGGAAGGGGATCAGAGGGGAGATGATGGAAGGGAGGGCAGGCTTGGGAGGGAGGGAAGTTGGAAGCACCCACTTTTGAAAAGGGACGGGATCAAAGTAGAGAATAGAACAAGTGGGAGGTGGGATAGGAGGGAGGGATATATAGTCAATCTTTTACAATATATCTACTATGTTATTGTTTTGCATTAGCCACACATATACAACCTATACTGAACTGCTTATCTTCTCAGTAAGGGTGGGTGACAAGGGTGGAAGGGAATGAATCTGGAATTGAAAGTTTTAAAATCAAATATTCAAATATATATGTATATATATGTGTGTGTGTATATATATATATATATATATATATATATACTATTATTAATACCATCTTACATGTAATTGGGAAATAAGATATACAGGCACTGGGGCATAGAGATCCACTGGAAAAGTCAAAAGGGGTATGGGAGAAAGCACATTGGAGGAGGGGATATCCTGTGGGACTGCTATTTTGGGGCAGTGGGTAGGGGGAAAACGGGGAGAAAATTTGTAACTCAAAATCTGGCAGAAACGAATGATGTGGGGGAGGCCAGGTAGCACAGCGAGTAAGAGCACCGGCTCCAGTGTTGAGATAGACCTGGAGATCGAATCCCAGGCTCAGACACTTAGCAACCACCCAGAAACACCTGGCCGTGTAACCTTGAGCAAGTTACTTAACCCCAATTGCTTAGAGGCGGCCAGGTGGCTCAGAGAGTAAGAGCACCGGCTCCAGTGTTGGAACGGCTCCAGTGTTGGGACGACCTGGAGATCTAATCCCGGGCTCAGACACTCAGCACCACACCCAGAAATAACTGGCCATGTAACCTTGAGCAAATTACTTAACCCTGATTGCTCAGTAAAAAAAACAAAAAACAAACAAACAAAAAAAAAACGAATGATGTAAATCAGAAGTTAATAAAGCATTAAAAAAAAAAAAAACCAGTGACTGGACCATTCTGGAGACACACAGTCCTTCCTGAAAGTGTTCCTTCCCCACTCCAATTATGTTGACTTGTAGATATGCAAGTTGACTCACTGAGTGGTTGCAAAGATGAGCAAATAGACAGGTTTGAGATGGTGTCATGGAGTGCTGGACTTGGCATCAGGAAGATCCTGCCGTACTTGCTAACTAACATTGTTGTCCTGGGAAGATCCTTTTATGTCTCTCAGCCTCAGTTTTCTCATCTATAAAATGGGGGTAATGATAGCACAGACACAACAATAATGAAAGCATCTGCCTCACTGAGTTGTTGAGGAGGTCCAATAAGATAATATATGTGATGTGCTTTTTGAGCCTTAAAGTGCTTCATGAATGCTAGTTATTATTAGACTAGAGCACATCATAAAGAAGGCTGACGTTATAAAACAGGCATGAACGCTCTTTCATTTCTTCATTTATAAAATGAGGATAAGAAGAAACATGTTCTAATGGACAGACATGTGGCTTCAGAGAAAGGAATGACAGTAATAGCTAAAATTTAGATGATGCTATAAGGTTTGCAAAAAGCTTTACAAATATTTTATTCTCCCAATAATCCTGGGAGGCAGGTACTGTTATTTTCCCTATTTCATAGATGAGGAAACTGAGACCTGCAGAGGTTAGGTGATTTGCTCAAAGTTACACAGCTACTAAGTGTCTGAGGCTGCATTTGAATTCTGGTCTTCTTGCCTCTAATCTCAGTGCTCTATCCACTGCTCTGATCTTTTTTTTTTCTTTTTGGAGGGGGGAAGGCAGGGCAATTGGGGTTAAGTGACTTGCCCAAGATCCCACAGCTAGTAAGTGTTAAGTGTCTGAAGTCAGATTTGAATTCAGATACTCCTGACTCCATGGCCGGTGCTCTATTCACTGCACCACCTAGCTGCCCCTACTACACTGCTATTATACATGCCATCTGTTAAACCCCACCTCTGGTACCTGGTACCTGACTGACTTGGGCAAGTCTTTGAACCATTTATTGTTCCAAGCAACTCTCTTAAGAATATCAGTTGCAGAATAATTGTCAATCTACTTTGGTAAAGGAAGTTACACATTAGGAACTCCCCGTTATCAAGGAAATCACATGGAGGTTATACTATAGAATTGTCTTGAGGACAGAGGCTCAGTGAAGGATTTGTCAATGTACAAGAGAAGTAAATGGCAGAAGATTATAATATCTGTCATAGAATTGAGATCTGGAAAGACCACAGGGATGCTATGGTCCAGCCCTAAATAAAGAAGGCGAAGTTTGGGTGTGGGTGAATGTATTTCTCCATGGGAGAAAGCCATACTGACGACCTGATATGGATAAATGTAATTCTGAGTCAATCAATCATAAGGTGATACCCTTCTAGCTATAGCCTTGGGTTAGATGTTTATGTAAGAAAAAAGTATTGGAATAGGAAACCCCTTGTAGGCTTTTCAGTAGCTAACATATTTTGGTCAATTGAAAGAAAATTTGGAAGCAACAAAGAAATAATGAGTGCAAGCATCTATAATGATAACTGACATTTATATAGTACTCTAAGGTTTACAAAGCACTCTATTTACATCATCTCATTTGAGCCTTATAACAACCCTTTGAATTAATAATAATAGTAATAATAACCGCATTTTATATAGCACTTAAAGGTCACTTTATGCATATTATTTCATTTGATGCTCTCAAAAAGCCTGTGAGGTAGGTGCTATGATTACACCCATTTTACAGTTGCAGACACTGAGGCAGACAGAGATTAAGTGACTTGCCTAAGATCACACAAGAAATAAATGACACATATAGAATTTTTTTTTGGATTTTCAAATGCTTTATTGACTTCTGATTTACATCACTCATTTCCACCAGATTTTGAGTTACAAATTTTCTCCCCGTTTTCCCCCTACCCACCGCCCACAGGATATAGCAGTCCCACAGGATGTCCGTTCCTCCAATCTGCTCTCTCCCATATTTTCTCCCATACCCCTTTCTACTTTTCCAGTGGGGCATGGTGGATCTCTACGCCCCAGTGCCTGTATGTCTTATTTCCCAATTACATGTAAAATAGTATTAATAATAGTATATATATATATATATATATATATATATATATATATTTAAACATTTGATTTTAAAGCTTTGAATTAAAGATTCATTCCCTTCCTCCCTTGTCACTCACCCTTACTGGGAAGATAAGCAGTTCAGTATAGGTTGTACATGTGTAGCTAATGCAAAACAATAACATAGTAGATATATTGTAAAAGACTGACTATATATCCCTCCCTCCTATCCCACCTCCCATTTGTTCCATTCTCTACTTTGATCCTGTCCCTTTTCAGAAGTGGATGCTTCCAACTCCCCTCCCCCTCAGCCTGTCCTCCCTTCCTTCCATCATCTCCCCTCTGATCCCCTTCCCCCTACTCTCCTATAGGGTGAGATACCCTATTTAGTGTATATTTCATTCCCTCCCCAAGCCAAATTCAATGAGAATAAGGTTGACCCATTCCCTTTTAAAAGGCCTTCTTATTCTTCCCTTCCATTGTAACCATTTTCCCTTGCCTCTTCTTTATGAGATAGTTTACCCCATTCTGTCTCTCCCCATCTCCTCTCATTATATTCCTCTCTCACCTCTTAATTTCACCTTTTAAGTATCATCCCTTCCTGTTAAATTGGTCCTGTGCCCTCTATCTATGTATAACTGTAAACATATATATACACATTCACATATGTATTCATATGCTCAAATACCCTCATATATAGACATATATATATATATTCCCTTCAACTATTTTCATACTGACAAGAGTTTCATCAGTTACCATTATTGTTTTTCCATGTAGGAATATTAATAGTTCAACTTTGATAAGTTCCTTATGATTTCTTTTCCCTGTTTACCTGCTCATGCTTCTCTTGCTTCTTGTATCTGAATGTCAAATTTTCTATTCGACTCTGTTTTTTTCAGCAAGAATGCTTGAAAGTCCTCTATTCCACTGAATGACCATATTTTCCCCTGAAACATGATACTCAGTTTTGCTGGGTAGGTGATTCTTAGTTTTAATCCCAGCTCCTTTGACCTCCAGAATATCATATTCCAAGCCTTTGGATTCCTCAGTGTAGAAGCTGACAGATCCTGTTACCCTGATTGTGTTTCCACAATATTCAAATTGTTTCTTCCTGGCTGCTTGTAATATTCTCTCCTTAATCTGGGAAATTCCGGAACTTGGCTATAATATTCCTAGGAGGTTTCTTTTGGGGATCTTTTTCAGAAGGTGATGGGTGGATTCTTTTAACCTCTATTTTGCCCTCTGGTTCTAAGACATCAAGGCAGTTTTCTTTGAGAACTTCCTGGAGGATGATTTCTAGGTTCTTACTTTGATCATGGCTTTCAGGTAGTCCAATAATTTTTAAATTATCTCTCCTGGATCTACTTTCCAAGTCAGTGGTTTTTCCCATGAGATATTTCACATTGCCTTCTATTCTTCCATTTGTCTGGATCTGTTTAACAGCATCTTGATTTCTCATAAAGTCATTAGCTTCCATTTGCTCCAATCTAATTCTGAAGCAATGATTCTTCTCAGTGAGCTTTTGAGATTCTTTTTCCATCTGGCAAATTCATCTTTTTAAGGCATTCTTCTCCTCATTGCCTTTTTGAGCCTCTTTTGCCATTTGAGTCAGTCTGTTTTTTAAAGTGTTATTTTCCTCAGACAGGCTGTTGACTCTCAGTTTGTAATTTTCTTGCATTGTTCTCATTTCTCTTCCCAATTTTTCTCCACTTCTCTTATCTGCTTCTTAAGGTCCTCTATGGCCTCTAACCAGCTCGTATTTTCCTTTGAAGCTTTTGGTGCAGGAGTTCCGACTTCACTGTCTTTCTCCTGTTCCATGCTTTGCTCCTTTTTATCCCCAAAATAGGAGTCTAATATTGGACTCTTCTGTCTGCTTTTTTTCCGTTGCCTGGTCATGTCGTCCCTCAGTCACTTGACCCCTGGGCTTTTTGCTACAGTAGGACTCTGCCACCAGACAGGGGAGCTTTCATCCCAAACACTGGGGTTTTCTCTGTTGCCAGAAGTATTAGGTGTGTGCCCTCTCTGAGGTCTCCACACACTCTGGCAAGCTGGACACACACCCCAGGACCTCCACCCTAGACAGCAATCCAGATCCAAGCAGGTTTTAAAGCAAGAATTGATTACCCCTCAGACTGTTCACTTGGTCCCCCTACACTCTGCAGGCCAGGAGCTGAAGCTGCCATGTGGTGCTCGCTGGCTGTGCCGGCATCTCAGCAGCTTCTCGCTCCAGGGGCAAAGGTCATGCACTCCCACTTACTGGGACCCAAAGTGCAGACTGCACTGACTTCTCACTTTGTCCTTTGCATCTATCTGTTGATAATTCTGGAAACGGCCACAGCTGCTGCTGATCTGGAGTCCCTCCAGCCAGTGGCTAGTCAGGCCTGCCCTGGGGCTCAGCTCCCAGAGTGCTGCGCTGGCTGATACCTGCCAGCCTGCCAGGCTGTCCTCAGCAGGAGGTTAGCTTCTCTGTGTCATTTTGTGTGTTCTGCGGCTCCAAAGTTTGTTTAAAGTCCCCTTTTTACATTTATTGGGGAAGGTGGAAGCTGGAGTTTGGAGGTTGTGCTTCTACTCTGCCATCTTGACTCTGCCCCCCGACACATATAGAATTTGGACTTCTTGACTTTAAATTCAGTATTTTATTCACTCTACATATAAATATTATCATTCTTGTTTTATACATGAATAAATGGAGTCTGAGAGGTTAAATGACTTGTCCAGGGTTACTTACTATCTGGTAGGATCTGACTTTCTACATTATGTTGTACTGCCTCATAATGTACAGCTTTAAACTTTAATAGCTAATCAAACTATTGATTTAATACTTATTTTATAGCTTCGTAAACCAATCCAATCAACTTGGGAGGACATGTGGTGGCATAGAAAAAGTGGATCAGAGGCCACCTGGCTTCCAGGCCTGCATCTGACCCTTATGAGTAGGGAGACCTTGGACAAATTATTTCATTCCTCTGGGGCCTCAGTTTACCCATCTGTAAAATTAAAGGATTGGGATAAAATATCTTTCAAATGTAGTACTCTGTAATTCTAATTTATTTTCATGATATGCAATGGAGTATAGTTATTGTGCTATAGCAAATCAAAGATAATATGTGGCATATGATTGCCACTGAGGATGTTGATATCCAGTCTGAAGTTGTATGGCATCCATGCTGATGCTCATGGTTTTCAATTTGGGGGAGGAACTATAAGATCTACTTTCAAGGTTTACTGTTCTACCTTAGGGTGCAATAACGCACCACTAACAGAGGTCCTAATGCATCCTCTTTCAGCCTTGAACATCCAGAGCTTCTGGAGGTGAAGGAACCTAGATAAAGAATGGAAGAAATGACCAGGATCAGTATTCAACCAATCAACAAGCTCCTCCCTTGTGCCAGACTTTGAGCTAGGCAATAGAGAATCAAACACAAAAAAATGAAACCCTCCCTGAAACCATCTCAGGAAACTTACATTAAATGAAGGATAATAGGTCCCAATGATTTATGGAAGGGCTGGCATCCCCTGGTCTAGAAGAGCCTGTCCCCCAAGCCCTGGGGAATGGCCATTCTTAGAGGGAGAAGTGACTGCTGCCACCTAGAACATATTTTAGCTAAGGAATGAGCCCTTTAGGAACCAGGTGCCCAGTAGAAGAGACTAAGGCCACTACAGGAATATCTAGTTAGAACTTAGAAAACCAGATAGAAGGGAAGTGGCAGTAAAAATATTTGACAATTTGAATAAGAGCACATTGATGTTAATGGAGTGTAAAATTGGAGAGGATTTAGAGTTGTAGGAACTGGTTTTGAACCCCAATTGTGATACTTGCTACCTGGCCTTGGGCCAGAATTGACTGTCTTGATCTTGGTTTTGTTTTGGTTTTTATCTGTAGAGTGAGAACATTGGACTGGATTAATATTTTAAGCTCCTTTCCATCTCTGTGTCCTGGGACCCATTATAGTAGAATGGAAAGAGTTACATATTTGAAGTGAGAGGACTTGAGTTGAAATTCTGATGCTATTTTCAACCCCTGAGACCTTGAGTAATTTGGTACTTTGAGACTCAGTTTCCTTATCTGTAAAATGGGGGAGTTTATTGATCTTCAAGCTACTTTCTGGCTATAAACCTATGATCGTTTGATTTATGATGCTTTCGCGACCCACATCAAACAGAATAAAGAAGCCTGAGAAGGACTGACTGAAGAAACTGGACAGCTCCTCCCTTCTTCCTCAGCAGGCTCTTCCTGCACTGGACTGTGTACTGAGAATAGACTGATGGCCTGCCCCCAGTTTATAACAACCTTCTTTCTCTGGTGAAGGCTGTGTGCAAAGTCAGTCACTAGAGGGAGGTAGAGTCCACAAAGTAAGTAGGTGTGTCACTTTCTTTGCTAATGGTCAGTAAATTTGGATTTTGCTGCTCCACTCCTCAGGGTAATGGCAAGTTGACTTTGCCACTTCTCAGAATAAGTTAATAGATTTTCTCACATTGAATGTCTTTCTCTCTCTCTTTTTTTTAAAAGGCTGAGGTCATGACAGAGGAGGAAGTGAAAAAAGCTGTCAAGAAAGCCCATGCTAAACACCTGGAGGAAATAAAAACTTTAAAGGAAGAACATGAAAATGAATTGAAGGTTTGCACGGACTTGTTTGGTATAAATGTAAACTCACTTAGGGATGAAACAGATTCATACGGGAGGTGGCGAGGTGTAAAGTTAAAGGGATTTAAGATCTTCCCCACCCATTAATAGGCCTCAGGTGCAGCCCATTAAGGAAAGCTTGCTTAGGGAAGGCTTGCTTGTAGGAAGGCTTTCACACCTTCTGCTAATTTCTAATTAGGCAGTGAGTCACAAAGGTTGTGCTGCCTTCTGGTTCAGAGAAGTGAGTATGGTCTTTATTTCTCTGCTTGTATTTTCTCTGAAGTTCGGGGTGCTGATTTTTCCCCTGAACTGTCTAATGTAATTAAAAAAAGACTGTCCACCCCTTAAACAGCTATCTTTCCAGAACAGAAGATCCAAGAATCTGTGCTAGTAGTCATCCTAGGTATGCCAGTGTGGTTGCCCCTAGAGGAGGGACCACGGGATCACAGAAGTTTCAAATAGGAGGAAAGGGGAAAGCCCTTTTCTGAGTCCCATAGGAAACAGCTATATGGTGGTGGGAAGACCATATCCACCTCTTGGGGTCCCTCCCTGTTTTTCCCTTCAAGGTGGGTCACCATGCTAAAAGGGAAGATGGAGCCATGGAGTTCCACAGGGTAGACATGGCAAATTTTAGGCCAAGGTATAGATAGCACTTAAACATTTCCTGCTATGGAGGCAACCAGGCACCACAAAGGAAGGTAACTCTTAGACCCATTCCTGAACTAAGAAACCAAAAAGTGAGATTGGTAGACTTCCAAGAAGAAGCCCAGCCTACTGATTGTCTCTGGCTTCAGAAAATCTGCTCTGAGAAATAGGCTTCGAATCAGCTATTTTGTTTTTCTTCCCAGGAGAGACTGATACTGTAACAATAGCAACAACAACACAACAATAATAATATAATGATAGCTAGCTGTGTAAAGCACTTTGAGGTTTACAAAGCCTTTTACATATGTTATTTCATCTGATCACAATATTTACAACCTTGTGAGGTAGATGTTATTATCATGCTCCATTTCACAGATGAGGACACTGAGGCTGAGACAGATAAAGTGACTTGCCCACAGTCAATCAGCTTGTGTCTGAGGGATGATTTCAACACAGGTCCTAATTCAATACAGGAAGTAATTGGGGAAATTGGGCTCAAAGTTTAGGTTCTACTTGGGGAATGTGGTATATGGCCCTATGGTTGTAAGATTATAGGGTTGGGTTTTTAAAAGAAGATCCATTGTAGTAAGAGTAGGGAGCAGAATTCCAGTATAAGTGGGCCAAAGGGCAGGGGGGCAGGGAGGGATGTTGCTCTAGGCCTTGTTATCAGAAGGTAGGCAGTTCTGCAAAGATAATGAATGGGATGGTGAGGAACTGGGGAAATGGGAGGGTAGGCACTGATTTCTTTCATATCTGCTCAAATGTATGTTGGAACCAACCTGACAATCTCAAATTCTAATAGGTCATGAGGGTTCTCAAAGCATTAGAGGAGAGAAGAGTAGATACTAGATTTTCCTTTGCCATTTTGCTGGTCAGCATTGTAGAGACTGTGTTATCTAGAAACTTGATGTAGCCAGGAAAAAAAGAGACCTTGTTCTTTTGTTTAAAGAGATTATATTTGCAAAAAAGTAGGTGGTGCAGTGGGAAAATCTCTGTACTTGGAATCAGAAAATCTGGCTAATTCTACTAGAAAGCTGGTTCTGATACATGCTTGCTGTTAGAGTTCTCTGAAATTTACTTTCCCCAGCTATAAAATGAGAAAGCAAGAGCTGTCTTGCTGCTCCAGAAGACTATCATTAGGAATGTGTTTGCAACGTACTATATAAATGAGAGAGATTAATAACATGTGAATGCTTGAGAAAAGAATCTTGCACCTACAGTGTTCTCTTTGCATGACTGCATAGATACACTTGGACTTGAGGGCTGGGTATTTATTTTTCAAACTAATTTATGTTTCCCAATAACTGTTTGGTTTTTATTTTTGCTTTCGTTTACTCTTTTTACATTACAAGGTTTTCCTTCCTTTTACTCTGTGACCACTACTCAGGGTTGCATTTAACTGTGGAGCATCAACAATAGAATTATTTTCCAATGCTGACTGATAACTTAGCATAAGGAAGTGAAAAGAGTGACTGCAGTTAGGGTACCTTGATGAGAGTAGCCAGATTGGCTTTTGCCTTCTAGTTGTTTGGGCAAGTGACTAAAACATTCAAAGTCTCAGTTAGCAAATCTACAAAGTGGGGGTATCTACCAACCTTGAAGCAATGTCCAGAGGAGCAAATGAGATACCGTATGTGAACATGCTTTGAAAGTATGGGACATTCTGAAGACATTGAGTGGTTCTGTAATTCACAGAAACGAATTTCTGAGATAAGGTAGCCATCACTGTATAGGTTGGTTATATTTAGGAGCTTCTACCTTCAGTATTATCTAGATGAACTCAGATCAAGGACTGCTTTTACCTTGGGGAAAATGGGAACTATTACAAATCTAAGCTCAACTTGTATCATGAAATAACACAATCCTTCAAGTTCTAAGATTTGTTCATTTGTTAAGATGGTCCATATTATTTAAGAAGCCAAACTTCACTCTGTAGGTATCAAGGATCCCAATAGTAAAGCCTGTCACCTCGAGATCTTTATGACTCATAGTTATACCTGCTTTTACTTATCATACCCCACATCTTTAGCACCAAGATATAGGTTTGTAGCCCCTGGGGACTCTCTTAAATAATAGTGAGTATTTATAATACTACCTTCTTTGTGCCAGGCACTGTGCTAAGTGCTTTACATATATCTGATTTGATCTTCATAATAAACCCTTGAGGTAGGTGCTGTTATTATCTTCTATTTTACAGTTGAGGAAACTGAGGCCAATTAAGGTAAATAACTTGCCCAAAGTCATACAACTAACACATGAAGCCAGATTTGAACTCAGGTCTTCTTAATTTCACGCATAGCCCTCTGTCCATTGTGTCATCGAGCTGCCTCCCGTTGGTCCCCAGATAATCTACCTCAGGCTTGAGGCACTTTTTGTAAGTCGGCTTCCACTCAGAACCCTAACTCATGTGTATTTACTACAACGTGTATTTACTAGTAGACACATTAGTTCAAAGGACATCTAATCAAACAGCATAGAAAAATAAGTGACAAAGAATCCCTATACACACAGTTGTAAACTTAATAACAAGTTACTATGCCACCTGTGAGAGAAGAGGAATATATAGGGAATTCATGTGACCAGGAAACATGTAGAGTAGTACATACATTTAAGGAATATTTGGGACCAAGTAATATGTAGGAAGAGCCATGTATGTAAGGAATTCATGTCTCTAGGATATATGCATTGCTGGCCAACTCAAGTCTTAGATGCTGCAGAGCCATCTATGTCTCCTGGTAAAGCAGGCTTACTGCTTTCTCTGCTGAACTGGGTTTTCTGCTGCTCTATTTTCTCAATTGAATACTGCTTTCTTCTGTTTTGTTTTGTTTTGTCTTTTTTGCTACCACCTTCTGGTCTTTGCCAGGAAGCTTCTTTGGATCTTTTGCTTGGGTCATACCAGATAAACATCACTTCATTTTTTGACAGGATAATGTATTCAAGAACTAGGGATAGGCATAGATCAAATATATTTGGATCTCATCACATTATTTGATAAAGCCATTATGTACTTATGAACAAGATGGGGAAGTATTGATTAGATTCAATTTAATAAACATCAAGTGCCTATTGTATTCGAGGCATTCATTGTTCTAGGTATTGAAGATACAAAGACAAAAATAAATAATCCCTTCTCTCAAAGAATTTACATATTACTGAGGGTTTAGAACATGTAATCAAAAAAGTAAAGGACAAGGAAAATTGAGGAGGGAGAGAGAAATAACAACTAAGGGGATCAAGAAAAATTTCATAGAGAAGGTGTGGCATATGAACCAGTCCTTGAAAAAGAGGAAAGGATTCTAAGAAGAAAGTCCATTCTCAAGTATGAAGGATAGTTTGAGCAAATATCTCTAGGAGGGACTTGGAGTGTTAGAGTTCAGGGAATAGTCCAATATGATTGGAAAATAAAAACGTGTGAAGAGGAGGACTATGAAATAAGGCTGGAAATATACATGTCAGGGACTCCAGTTGTGGAGATTCTTAAATGACAAACTAAAGGATTTGTCTTTTATCCTTATATGCTTATATATATGTATACGTATATATACATATATATATATATATAGGCTTATATGCTGAAGATTTTTGAGCCAAAGCAATTTAAATCTCTTAGACCAGTGCCCCAGAAAGTTTATTTTAGCAACTATGTGAAGGATGGATTACAAAGGAAAGAAACTGGAAGCAGGGCAACCAATTACAAGGCTGTTATTGTATTCTAACATTAAAAAAAAAAGGCTTCATTAGATGTTTAAGGAAAATAATCGTATGTCTCATTTCCCCTTCTCAGCCTAACTCCTAAAAAATGCTTTCTGTACTCCTTGCTTTGATTTCTTCTCTTCTCATTCCTCAATTCTTTGCAATCTGGCTTCTGACCTCATCTCTCAACTGAAATTATTCTCTCTAAAGTTATGCTGTTCTCTTAATTGCCAAATCTTATGGTCTTTTCTCAGTCCTCATCCACTGTTGACCACCTTCTTCTCTTAGGTACACTCTCCTCTCTAAGCTTTTGAGACATATTAGACATTACTCCCTCCTGGTTCTCCCAGCTGTCTAATTATTTCTTCTCTGTCTCCCTTACTAGTTTATCATCCATGTCATACTTTCCCATTCAGAAGGTATTCCTTTCTTTTCTTCAGTCACTACATATTCTTTTTGTGACTTCATTGGCTCTCATGGGTTTAATTATCAAATCTATGCAGAAGATATCTGTAGCCCACATCATCAATTGCCTCTTGAGCATTTCAAACTAATGGTCCCAGAGACATGTCAAACTGAGCATGACCAAAAATGAAGTCATCATATTTCACCCTTCACCAAGCCAAACCCTCTTTTAAACTTACCTGTTTCTGTTGAAGATACCACCATCCTTCCAAGTCTCCCATTTTCATGACCATTATCCTTAACTCTGACCCCACATATCCAACCAGTTGCAAAATCTTGCTGTTCCTACTTCTACAACATTACTTGCATCCAATTCAATTTTTCTTTCCATTCTACCACAACCAGAGTTCAGGCTCTCCTCATCTCCTATCTAGAATATAGCCTCCTAATTGGCCTCCTGCTTCAAATCTCTTGTCACTCTAATCCTTCTTTTATATAGCTACCAAAGCAATTTTTCTTAAGCACAAATCTGATCAATGTTACTTCTCTAGTCAATCAACTTGTGACTCCCTATGGCTTCTAGGATCAAATGTTAACTCCTTTGTTTGACTTTTAAAGCCCTTCACAGCCTTACCCCAACCTATCTTTCCTACCTTGTTGTATATCATTTTCCCCTATGTTTTCTATAGTCCAGCTAAACTGGCCCTCTCTTTGTTCCTCTACATTTATGTAGAGCGAATCACGAGCAGCTCTCCTGAGGACTACTGCTATGAATAACTTTAAGGATCTAATTGCATAGTATAGTGAACTCTATTTATTCAACAATAAACTAAAGCAAAACATTCAAAAAATCAAAGCTTTAACAACTTGTTACTAAGGTGGCCACATAGTCTTAGACAAAACATATCGTTCAGTAAGTCACAATCTCCTCAATCAATATAGAGTACCCAAGTCAAGTCTTCTTTCATCTTGACTCCAGGCTGGCTTCCAATCATCCTTAACTGGTAATCATCCTTAAGCCAATCATCCTTAAGGGGTACCGGAAAGTACAAAGGCCATCCATCCCTAGGTCACATTAAGTCACAATCTTATCAGTCAATACAGAGTAACCAAGTAAAGTTCTCTTTCATCTTGACTGAAGGCTAGCTTCCAAACCCCATAGCTCCTCCTCCATAGGCTGACTGCTCCCAACTCTTGCCTGGATTCACCCTACTCTTACCTGGATTCACAAGTAGGCAACTCTCTGTTCCCAGTTCTATATCTCAGCCCACAGGAACTATTCCACTTCAAGCCCTTTGCAGTTTCTGTTTCTAGGAAAACAAAGCTTAACATAGCTACAACAATATTTACACATTGCTGGCACTATCATCTCAATTAACTTTCTGTCTGAGAAATCAAGCACAAATCAACAGTAAAGTCCCACGACTTCTGGGGTGTAAAGCAGTAAAGCCTTCCTTCAGTACTTCTGTAAATAGCAGTAAAGTCCTTTTTTTAGGACTTCTGTCTAAGAACAACAGACAGGGTGCTTCTGTCTGACAAAGTAGCATCAACAAAGAACAACAGACAGAGTGCTGACATCAAAAACATTCTCGCTACTTGGGCAAGTTACTT
Organism: Petaurus breviceps papuanus; assembly: GCF_028583685.1. Classification (NCBI taxonomy): domain Eukaryota; kingdom Metazoa; phylum Chordata; class Mammalia; order Diprotodontia; family Petauridae; genus Petaurus; species Petaurus breviceps. Next base: position 4,932,850 of record NW_027187302.1, read on the forward strand.
AACCCCAATTGCCCTCCAAAAAGGCAAAACAACAATAAACAACAAAACCATTCTCGCCCTCAGTTCTGCTTGGTCCCTGCTAGGGCTTGAGCTTTTATCTGCTCTGTTCCTTCCTGTTTTACCTTTTCTGTTCTGCCCTTCCTGTTCTGCTCTTTCAGCAAGCTCCTCCTACCATGGCTCCATGTGAGGACATTAGACCTAAGAAGGGCAGGGAAGGTCTCCAAACTCCCTTCGGCCTGTTAAAGACAACACAATGTATACTGCTTCCGACAAAGACTTGACACAATCAAAAGCGAGGGTCAAAGGCACTTGAATAGCTGAAACAAGCAGGAAAGTACTACTTTGCTTGCCATTACAACTCACAACTCCATCTTTCATTTGTATGCCTTTGTAGTTACTGTCACCCGTGTCTATGTACTATGTAGTTAGCCCCTGATCTGCAAAGAGCCTGATGGGAAGTATGGTTTCTCCACATAGAAGGAGGAACTGAAGGATCATGAAAGGTTCAAGCACTGGCTACACATATAGTGCTTACAACTAAAACCAGGAGAAAGCTTGATTCATAGCTTGTTCATCCAGAAGACTTTTTTTTGTTCTGTTTTGGTTTTTTGCTTTTTTTTGGAGGGGGGAAGGCAGGACAATTGGGGTTAAATGACTTGCCCAAGGTTACACGGCTAGTAAGTGTTAAGTGTCTGAGGCTGGATTAGAACTCAGGTCCTCCTGACTCAAAGGCCAGTGCTCTATTCATTGAGACACCTAGCTGCCTCCAGAAGACTTTTTAAATGAAAACTCTTGAGCTCTAGAGGTTCAATAAGGAATTATTCATTCCTATAGGACTTATAGGTTAGGAGTGGTAATGGTAGAAAGGATATGGATTCTTATTCCACAAGGGGAGAAACAACTAACTGGAGGACCCTGTTTCTGTCATGACACCGCAGTAAGCTTTAAGAGTGCTTACTCAAGGAGTGGCCAGGTGGCTCAGCGAGTAAGGGCACCGGCTCCAGTGTCGGGATGACCAGGGATTGAATCCGGGCTCAGATACTCAGCACCACACCCAGAAATAACTGGCCATGTAACCTTGAGTAAGTTACTTAGCCCCAATTGCTTTATTAAAAAAAAAAAGAGTGCTTACTCAGACAAGAGAGAAGAATATAAAAAGAAGAAAGGAAGGCCTAGTTTCTAGAATATCTGAATACAGAACCAGCAAGGCAGCTAGGTAGTACAATGGATAGAATACTGAACCTGGAATCAAGATGCCTTCACTTCAAATCCTTCCTCAGATACTTAATAGCTAAGTGCTTTACAAAAGTGTGATCCTAGGCAAGTCACTTAACCTCTGTCTGCCTCAGTTTCCTTAACTGTAAAATAACAGTTAAAATAACAGCACCTACTTTGCAGGTTTATTGTGAGGATCAAATGAGATAATATTTGTAAAGTATTTAATACAGTACCTGGCATAATATAGTTGTTTAGTCATTTTCAGTAGGTTCAGATTCTTCATAACCCCATTTGGGGTTTTCTTGACAAAGATAGTAGAGTGGTTTGCCATTTCCTTCTCCAGATCATTTCACAGATGAGGAAACTGAGACAAACAGGATTCGGTGACTTTCCCAGGGTCACACAGCTAGTAAGTGTCTGAGGTCAGATTTGAACTCAGGAAGATTAGTCTTCCTGACTCAAGGCCAAGAATTCTATCCACTGTGCCACCTAGATGCATATAGTAGGTGTTATATAAATACTTCTTCACTTCCCCTCACTCACCCAGCATCATTAATTATTTTATTTTATTTTATTTTTTGCTTTTTTTTTGGTAGGGGGAAGGCAGGGCAATTGGGGTTAAGTGACTTGCCTAAGGTCATACAGCTAGTAAGTGTTGAGTGTCTGAGGCCTAACTTGAACTGAGGTCCTCCTGACTTGAAGACCTGTGCTCTATTCATTGTGCCACTTAGCCACCCCCATCTGTCTAATCTCTAGATAATCACCTATTTCTTCCTCTGTGGTAAAAACAGTATTTCCTAGGACCTACCATAAAGACTGAGCTAGCTTTTCCTTGAATCTCATACCACATAGAGTAAACTAATTTTTCTTTTAAAAGTATCAAAACCATCCTCAAGACTTAATTGCCTCAGGAAATTAAGGCTTAAGCTGTTGATTGATAATTTCCTAGTAAACTAGGTATTAAAAATGCAAGATGTAAAGAACCACCTGGCTCTTCCTTAGGCTTCTGACTGGAAGACCAGCATGTCCATTAAAGGAACAGAGAAGCTGCATTTAGCTGAGTCACTGCCATATCCTTGCTGGATATCCTTTCCACACAATGGCTAGATAATTCTGCTTTTGATAACTGATAGACTATAAAAGAGAGATGGTGAGTGACAGAAGCTAGCATGAGGCACTATTGAACCAAACTCTAGGCTTGCTGACAGAAAAAGGTGAAAAGAATCTTGGTCTGGAGCCCCACAGTAGGGCTTGAGGTGAGTACTAGAGGGGAAGTCCCATCAATTCCATAGCCATAGATCTTTCACCTGACTCCAATATCTCCCCTTCTCCCCATGGACTTACTCTTCAATAAGTAGTGGAGATAATAGGTGATATGGTAGATAAGAGTATGCCAATAGGGTATGAACCTCAGAGACTATCTAATCCAGGCCCTGCCTTTTACAGATGAGGAAACTGAGGCCCAGACTTTGCCATGGTCACACAAGCAGTAAATTGCAAAGCTAAGATTCAAATCCATGTTTATTTCACTCCAAATCTAGTGCTCTTTTCACTATGGAGGCATAACCAGAGTAGACTACTAACAAATCACTTAACTTACCTGAAACACTAAATAAATACAAATGTGTTATAGTAACACTTCATCTATCCAAATCTGTGCAGTACAAAAGTCTTCACCTGGGCAACACAGGCCCAGGGAACAGTCAAAAGAGATACTACTAATTCCACTGGTAAAAGAGATACTTTACACTGAGGGAAATCCCTCAAACTCTTACTAAGAGTCTATTTACTCTTATTTCAGCCTCAGTATTCTCTAGATGTTCAAATTTCTAAACCCAAAGTTGATCAGAAGCAGCAAATTAGAGATGAGGAGAGAGGTTGCTATAGGCAATTTCATCAACAGAGAAGGTAACTATGTGGAGCCGAAATGGCAGAGTAGAGTCAGGAACTCAGATGAAGGCTTCCAACATTCCCTTCCAAACAACTTTAAAATAATGCCTTAAATCAAATTCTTGAGCAGCAGAGCCAATAAAAGGTTAAGGTGAGACATTTTTTCAGTCCAAGACAACTTAGTAGGTCAGCAGTAAAGGTCTGTGATACTGAGGTGGGGGTCAGTGCACATTACTGCAAGAACCAACAGCAGGCTTTAGAGGCTGCTGCAATGGTGGCAGCAGCAGCTTGGGGAGCTCTCAGCCCACAGATGGTAAGATAACTGGTCAGAAAGAGATTACAGGTTATTCTTTGCCATTATGGGGTTCAGAAGCCTATAGCATTGCCCATAGGGATTAAAACAAAAGCCTTTAAAAAGTATTTTCAAAATTCACAGTCTTCTGAAGCCTCTTATTGGAGGGGTAAATAATAAGTTATTTGGATCTTACTGGATTTATGATATATTTCATAATTATGTGATATTATTTTAATATAATTCATAATTATAAACATAGGAAATATGTTTATAAAATTCTCACTCTCCAAGAAAGGTTTGTTAGAACACAGTATCCTTTTTTTTTTTTAAAGCCATTGGGGTTAAGCAACTTGCTCAAGGTTACATGGCCAGTTATTTCTGGGTGTGGTGCTAAGTATCTGAGCCCAGATTTGATCCCCAGGTCATCCTGACACTGGAGCCGGTGCTCTTACTTGCTGAGCCACCTGAGCGCCCCTTGAGTAAGCACTCAGTTTCCTCATCTGTAAAATGAAGAGATTATAATAAGTGATCTCAGAGGTCCCTTTCAACTCTAACTCTATGATCCTACATATATTATACATTTTCCACCCCTGTTAAGAAAAAAAAAAAAGGAGGGGTAGAAAATGTATAATACATGTAGGAAACTGAGGCCCAGGGAGGTTAAATTTCCTATCCAAGGTCATTGAGATAATAAGAGGGTACCAATTAAAAAGAAATAATTGCAAGTATTATAGAGTCACCAGGAGGGCTGCAAGCCCCAAGAAAAAAGCTGTTATCTAGAGCTTCATTCATAGGATCGAAGATCTACAACTAGAAGGGACTTTAGAGTCATCTAGTCCAGTTCCAACTATTTTACAAATGGTAGGACTGAGGCCCCAAGAATTGAAGTGAATTAATTACCCAAGGTAATACAGACAATAAGTGGCAAAGCTAGAATTCAAACAAAAGTCCTCTGACTCCAAATTCATTGTTTGTTCCACTGTACCATACCCTTCCCAACCATGGAGTGTTTGGCACTACAAAGTGCCATAAAGTGTATAAAAAGTATATGAAGTATCCAAAAATGTGTCATAAACTTATAAGTACTATCTCTGTGCCAATGTTGCCAGTGCTTTATCATAGGAAACATTGCAGCTTTCCCCTCTGCAATTTATATGCATAAAATAATGCATTTATCTAATTCAGCATCATCCACTATTTAAATACTATTTTAATGTTGCTTAAGGAAACAGTGAAACTCACTAAGGAAGAGATGAGAGAGATCATGGAAAAGGAAATGAGGAGAGAAAACATGGCTGCTGAACAGCGCATGGTCCATAGAATCCAGAAGATCCTGAAGGAGTGCCAATATGAAAAGCTCCAGGCAATTGAAGAAGTCAGAGCTGAAGAACAACAAATAGCTGTTGAACTACTGAATAACCAGATGAGGTAGTCTTCAAAATCCCCAGGCAAAAGTTCTATTTTTTTTTCTATCCAAAACACACTAAGTAAGTGATAAAAGACTTTTTGTTGAGGTTTCCCTAAGGGTTCCATCAGAAATGACCACCATGAGATAATGTGGTGAATAATAGTGGGATCCAGGTTGTAAAACCATCCTTATTCATAGTTGAGGTGGGGTGAAATAGTAGAGTAGGTCAGGGGATTTAAAGAGATTTAGGAATTGAGATATTGGATAGTTATATAGCTATATTTGATAGATTGGATAGAGACTGGATACAACTCAAATACCACCTTCTACATGAAGCCTTTCTAGTTCTCCCTCAATTATAAATGCCCTCCTTCTCTAACTACCTTATATTTAGGATAGGGATTGAGACTGAACCTGTCATTTCATTGGTTTCCTCAGGTGAGGAAACTCCCTCCATCATTGCCATTTGCACCTTCTCTGTCATTTAGAACAGAAGTCAGCAGAATAGTAGCTCAAAAGCTAAAATCGTTGCAAATTAAAAATGATTTTTACATTTTTAAAAATAAGTTTTTATTATATTTAAAAGTCTAGAAACTTTTTGTAGTTCACAGCTTTAAAACAAACAAACAAGAAATGGGCCAGATTTGAACCCTGAGGGTAATTTGCTGACCCCTGTTTTTAGAGAGTTGTCCAGACCACAGAAATGTTAAATGACTCTCTGGAGAGGATCACGCAAGTTAGTATGTGACAGAAATGAGACTTGAACTCAGGTCCTCCTAGGCTCTCTGCCGTGTCATACCATTCTTTCATCTTTTATTTATTTTTAAAATGTTTATTCTGTAATCACATTATTGCCTGACCCACTAGAATGTAAGCTTCTTGCAGACAGGGAATCATTTCATTCTTTGTATTTGTACTCCCAGCACCAAGCCAGTGGTTGGCATATAAGAGCCAATGAATCCATGAATGGGTTGATTATCAATTGATTGATAACCTCCCAATGGTACAAATCTTTGTCATTATTTTTAGGAAGAATGAAGAGAAAATCCTGGAAGCTGGGATTCTCTCTCACAAGACTCTTGAAAAAAGTATAAAAGATGTCGCCAGAGCCACGGAGTATCAGATGAACATCGCCTTTAGCCTCAGCCAAAAAGAAAAGGAAGAAGAAGTTAATGAAGTGCTACAGGAGGTGGAGAGCCTTCATAAGGCTGCTATAAGGAAAGTTTGCAAAAAGCTGACCCTCACTGAAGACAAGCTGCAAGAGAAGACAGAGCAGCTGGAGAACATGACCCACTGGAAGGACTTCCTAGAGGAGGAGCTGCTGGAAACCCGTGAGGCATTTCAGAAATACATCAATTCTACATTTCCTATGCTTGCACCCGGGCAAGCAAATTTTATTCTACCACTGAGAAAGAAACCACCCAGTGATATAGAAAAATACATTGTAGCCAGTGTTGAACAACTTTCCAGTTGAGATTGCTCTGAAAAGCCAATTGTTATTCTGGTCACCAAATAAATTCATTCAATGAGCATTCCTTGGGTACCTCTTAGGGTTAGGCAGCTAGGCAGCCCAGCTGGAGCAATGGACTTGGCATCAGGAAGACCTGATGTCAAATACTACCTCAGCCACTTACTAGATGACAGACCCTGGTTAAAGTCAGTCAGTCAATAAGCATTTATTAAATATTTACTGTGTCCCAGGCACTATGGTAAACACTGGACAACAAGGAGAGGGAAGAAAGCAGTCCTTGCCTTAGAGGAAGGTGCATTCTGATCAAGTAAACAACTAGATACATGTAAGATTTGTACAGAATAGATGAAGGTAATCTAAAGGAAGAAGACATCAACAGATGGAGGGATTGGTTAAGGTTTCATGTACAAGGTAGGATTTGAGCTAAGTCTTGAAGAAAGTGTAAGGATAAGAGGGGGTTAAATTGTAACCTAGCACAGTTTTAGGTAGTAGTCTTTTATAATTTCCCAGCACCTTCCAGGAACAGGTGCACATACTGGAATCAAAGTAAACAGATTGTTCTGTTAATGTTACGTCAATGTTATTGATGCCCCTAGGTCATGATAAACTTACCAGTGAAGAAATAATGGAATGATGGATGACTCTGGGCAATACTTGTATTGAGATAACTTCTGAGAAATAGTTGTATTAAAATAAGTTCTAAGAAATGGTGGTAATGTACACAAGTTGGTTTAGATACCCATAGAAGTTTTTGTTCTGTTACCTGTATTTTTTTTTAAAAGCATTGTTGTGGATTTCTCTTGTAGTCTCTTCCACAAACTACCTATACACATGGATATTCTCTGGATGCTCCTATTTTCCTCTTTCCATGAGCTCAGTTATTTCAACGATTGTCTCCATATACATTCGTCTCAACCTAACAGAAGCCAGGTACTCCCAAAGGAGAAGAAGGGGCAGAGCATTCCAGGCATAATCTTGCTTTGCTGAAAGGGTGTTGAATACAGGGTTGGCAACAGACCCTGACTGTCATCATAGAACAAGCCTGGCTAATTATGGGGAAACTTGTCTCCAGAGGATTGGTTACTAAGTGACTAAAGAAGGGGAAAGAAAGGAAATAAGCATTTATATGATGCCTACCATGTGTATGGGAAAGGTAAAAGTGTGGTTTCTCAGAGACTGTCTGCTAAAGTAAGTCCTTAGGTCTTAGGCCTAAGTTTTCATTTTTTATTAGAAATTATGTGACTTTGAAACTTTAGAAATCTTTTTGTATAGTTGCTCTATTCTAGTCAGTCCTTCTCACCCAGCTTACCATGAAAGAGTTAAGTTTCTATAGAACTGCAAGAATTGCTGAACAAGACTACTGATAAGGGAGAACAGGCAGTAACCTTGGAAAAGAAGCTCAGTCCCTGGTTCCCAGAAAAACTCCTAGATAATACTAAAAATAATGAAGAATGGAAGGAGCTGGCAGCAGCAGGTGGATTTGACCAATCAAGGGACAGACAGTAGCCTTGGGACCCTCAAGTCCAGATGAGAATGTATCAAGGGAGACTGAAAGGAGGGTTCCAGTATTCTGAGGTTGTAATACACTGACCTAACGCACCTAATGTATTATGTAACAAGATTAGAGCCTCATTAGTAATAATTATATTAATATTCACAACCTTTGCTTATTTACCCCAGCTTTAGCTTATGTACGGCAGCCTTCTCTCTCTCTCTCTCTCTCTCTCTCTCTCTCTCTCTCTCTCTCAGAGAGAGAGAAAGATTCTAATAAATCTTTCTACCTTCACTTTCAGAGGTCTCTGAGTAGTCAATTTGGGTTAGGGTCTCTGTATCCCACACACATGTGTCAGGCAATGTGCTAAGTGCTTTACAAATATTATCTTGCTTAATAAATTATAGTCCAGTCACTCCATATCATGAAGCTTTGGGAGGAAGTGCCAAACTAATAAAATCAAGGATCTTTGGGATTGTTTTAATTAGATATATGTGATAAAAGGGCAGCATGGTGATAAAGAAGCTGGTTTGGAGAAAGAAGCCTTGGGTTCAAGCCCCACCTTTTGATATTTACTGGCTAAATGACCTTATAGGAATAATTACAGATTCACATAGGTAGAGGGGATTTCTTCACTGAGCATTCCCTACACTCGTGATAACATAAGAGAGTCAACCAATATTTTTTAGGTCTCAATATGTGCCAAGAACTGTGCTTAGTGAAAGAGATACCTCACTACTCCCACAAAGATGACATGAAATATTATGATATGATATATAACCTCACATTTATAGAATTCTTTGTAGTTATAAAGCATTTTGTGTATGTAATTTAATTTTCACAACAACCCTGTGATATAGGTAATGAAAGCATTTTTAATATCCTCATTTTACATATGGGGAGACTAAAAACCATAAGATTATTAGCAGCAATAAGAGTAATAACAATAACAATAATAAACACATTTCTATCGCATTGAAGGTTATCTTTTGTGCTTCCTTCTAATCAGCCTCTTGAGATAAATAGTAAAATATTATTATCCCCATCTTACTTATGAAACCAAAGTTTAGGGGATGAATGCTTTGCCCATGGTGATTATATCAACATAGGGATTCCAATTCAGTTGTCCCGAATCCAGACAATAATAGCTAGAATTTCCATAACACTTTTGTGAAGGTTTGTGAAGTGTTTTACACATATTGTATCATTTTATATTCACAATAACCCTGGGATGTAGGTGCTATTATTGTCTCCATTTTACGGATGAGGAAATGGAAACGAAGAGAAGTTAAATAGCTTGTCCCAGGTCACATAACTAGTTGAGTGTCTGAGGTAGGATTTGAATTTAGGACTTTTCTGACTCCAAGACCAATACTCTATCCATGACTACACTAGGTAGCTTCCCCAATTCAACTCTTTTATCACTCCATTTTTTCTCACTTGTAATCCAACTCCCAGTGCAAAATTTTTCTCACTATTATTATATCCCTGACAATTGCTCCTTCTTCTTTTCCTACACACATGCCCAGGTCTCCCTCACTCCAAAAATACTATTACTTTGACCCTGCCAGTCCATCAGTCTCTCTTCCTATTTCTCTTCTCCACTTCACATCCAGACTCCTAAAAACTGATTCTTCCACTGCCTCACCATCCACCAAACTCCTCAGCCCCCTAAATCTGGCTTTCATACTCACTGCTTTCCTGAAAAAGCTGTTTCCATCCAATGGTCTTTTTTTAAAAAGGCTTCACTTCATCTACCTACATCTTTCTGAAGCATTTGTTATTTCATCATTATTACTTAGCTACTTACACAGTCTTCCCACCAACTGCCCTATAAAAATGGGCAGGGGCCAAAGAGTAAGAGGATTTTGCTACACACATAATTGGTGTTTAACATATTTTTAATAGGACTAAATTGAATTGAATTTCCCCCTCAGATTCAAAAGTAATACTAATGCCTTCCCTCTGAGCTTATCTCCAATTCATTACACACATACGTGTGTATGTATATATTACGTATGTATGTTTGTATATCTTATTCGCACATAACTATTTTTCTCTCCCCATTAGACTGTGAGTTTCTTGAAAGAAGAGGTTGCTCTTTAGCCTCTCTCTTTGTTTCCCCAGTGTTTAGCACAGTATCCGACACATAGTAGGTGCTTAATAAATGCATGTTAGCAAGCATCAGAGAAGAGACTGAAAATCCAATCTTCTGATTCTAAGTCTAGTGCTCTGCCAACTATACCATATTGCCTTTCCCAATGAGTTCTCTAAGTCATTGGGCGACCATGTGAGAGAGTAAGGATAGTTCAGATATTCTAAGAGCACTACTGGAAAAATAAGTCAAACACAGGACCCTATTGATAGTGAGATCTTGAATCAAAAGTCTTGGTTGCCCTGATGTTGGTTGCTGTTATCTTTGATTGGCAGCATCTCATCTCAGCCAGCCTATTTAGGAGTCCAGTTAGCAAGGAAGAGGCCAAAAACAGAATTTGCCAAGGAGAAGCAGCTTGTTTCCATGACTCAAGGTAATTTTTTTAAAGGAGCAATCAATACTGGCATCCTCTTTGCAAGCAGGTCTGTGCTCTTGGAGAAAAATTTCTGCTGAAAAGCAGTGTTAAAATAACCAACATTGCTAAGCAGGCTCTTCACCAAGGAGCTAGTTGAAGAGTGAGGTCTTCTCTTAAAACTCAGGGTAAATATTTCAAAATCCCCTAGCACATCATAATGTGACTTTGCTTTCTAATTTTGAAGGACAGGAGACAGTGCCAGATTTACACACAAGTAAACTATAATTTGGGATAGTGGTGCTCAGAAGTTATACCATGGCACTTTAATGAACTGTGAATTTTACTAGGGGGTGCCATGAAATTTTTGATATTTCATTATTGCAGATAAAAGTAAGTGTGCAAATAATTTTGCCCAGTACATATTTACCTAGTGTGTAAGTATATTTGCAAAACAAACAAAATTTGCCCATTACATAAATATATTAACCTTGGAACAGTTCATGCCCTGAATTCACAAAGAACTCAACAAAAATGGCCACTCATATTGCAATGCAACTGCTCTGTCTAGTCCTACTAACTCTTCCATAACAATGTTGACAACTTTAGTATTCAGTGTGCCATAAATGCTCATGGCAAAGAAGGCAGTGCCATGAATGAAAACATTTGGGAACCACTCGTGTAGGATCTCAGCTCAGGTTTGTCTTCCATCTTCCCTCAAACCCACTAAATTTCTCATTTTACCTAATTGACTAAATAAAGCAAATAGGACTATCTCTGACTTTTCTCTCTCAGAGCCGAGTCCTCAGTTCTACCTCTTAATCCTTTCACATTCATCCCCTCTGTTCTAGTTCCACTGCAATCATCCTAGTGCAAGGTGCCATTATCAACTGACTCAGCTATTGCAAAATTCTCCTAATAACTTCCTGGGAGGCAATGTGGTATAGTAGAAAGAGCCTTGACTCAAGTCAGAGAAACAGTTTAAAATCCTGAATCTGATGCTTACTTAAGCATATGACTTTGGGCAAATCACTTAACCTTTCTGGTTTCCTCACTTATAAAATTAGAAAGTTGAATTAGTTGGCCTCAAGGCTTCCTTCCAGCTCCAAATCTATGTCCTAAGTCATTTCTCTGCTCAGAATTCTCCAGTGGCTTCCTGTTGCCTTTCAGGTAATGTTCTTAACTCCTTTGCCTGATCCTCAAGGCATACCTGGTGCAACTCTATCTTTCTGGACGGTTCTCCTATCATTGTCCTCTATACCCTGTATCCCACAGCCAAACTGGACCACTCTTTGTTCCTGAAACCCTTCCTACCTACTCCCCTACCTCTTTGCCTTTAATAGGTTGGTCCCTATTCCTGCTGAATTCCTACCTTCTTTTTAAAGCCCAACCCATGAATGCATTTGGAGTCAGAGAAATAAGTGAAGATTTTTTTCATTGAAAAAATTGGCTTTTAGTAAAGTGAGCCAAGATTCTGATTTTTAAAAAGACATCAAATAGCTGCCCTGTTGATGATCAGCATCTTGGTTTGTGACTTACACTGGAACAAATATGGTGATTCTAGAGAAAATGAAATCTAACCCCAAATCTCAAGGCCTTAGTATTTTATGATTGTAGATTCCTGATTATGTGACATTTATCATTATGAATTATATGTTATATTACATCACATGTACTAAATGTATTAAAGTCCCTGAGCATGAAGTGGAAAGCAGGAGGAAGGAGGGCTTGTCTTATGGTCCAGTCAGGGTTTGCTGAAATCCTGAGGTAAGCCTAGTTTTGGAAAACTGTTTCATTTTTGAAGTACTTACCTTCTAGTTACCAGCCAGAACAGCTATGCCTTAAGATTCATTTGAATATTGAGTAGATTATCACGTGGTGGTGGTGGGGAGGCCATGGTGCACGACTCAGGAAGCTCTATGATCTTGAACTGGTGGCCCTAGTGGGCAGAATTTTTCTTTTTCAACTAGACAGATGCTGAAATACTAATCATTAAACTGATTTTGGGTGTGAGGGGCATAAGTCCTCTCAAGCAGCATGACTCAGTTCATAGGACCATATATTTAGAGCTGGAAGGGGACCTTAGAGGACATCTAGTCCAATCCATTCATTTTATACAATTAGGAAATGGTTAAGCTAGGACTGAGACTCCAGTCTCATAATTCCAAGTTCAGGGTTCTTTTTACTGTTTCTTGATCAGTCAGCTTTGCTTTAAGTACACACGCTACATTTAATTTTAAGAAGAAGCAACATAAAGGAGAGGAGTAGATACTCTTTTAGGAAAGCCTCATGGTCTGACTTAATAGAATTTGATGATCTAATTCCAAGCAGCCTTGCATAGGAGATTCCCATTCCAACATGAATTAGACTGGAAAACCTCCAAGCTGCCTTATAGTTTTGAGACTCTGTGATTCTTTGCTATTAGTCTTATAACTAACTGTATCCCCAATAGGCATCTAAATGAGAAAGGAGTGCTCACATTTCATGAAGACAGACAGGCCTAGAATGGGCCTCATGATGTATTGTCTGCAAATGATGAAGCAAATAAATAAATGACAGAAAAGCCCTGAAATAACGTATTAAAAATGAAAGAGGTCTTTTTTTTAGTGTCTTTTTTAAAGCTCAGAGAGCAAAGATAATAGAACATTATAAATTTCAAGTTTAATTACACTTAATTTGGAGAGGATCCAGGCAACATTGACCTACTTCTAGCCACTAGCTATTGAATGAGCTAAACTAATTATGAAAAGCAAATTTATTTTCTCCCACCCCAAATTCATTACAGTCAGTATCTTCAGTCTTTGGGGTTGTCTGCATTTAGAGAATAGAGATAGAAGAGGTCAACTGATCCATGCCCTTCATTTTATAGAGGAGGTAACTGAGGCCTAGAAAAGTGACTTGCCCAAGGTAAATGAGGGGAGCAGGATTACCATCATTAAGTGTAAATTATAACCTTTCTAATATAAGTAGCACTTAGAATTGTTTTAGTGCAAATGGGTAAAAAATTGCGCTCAACTTAGTTTTCACCTTAGAAGGATTAAGCTCATCGATTACATCAATCGATACAAGAATTTTTCAAATAATTTTTGCTATAATTGTCCTCTCTGTGCAAATGTGCTTTAAATACAAAGAATTACAAGCAGACATTGTAGTTTTACTTTGAAATAAACATTTTCAATCTATTATCACTAGTATGTGCAAATGTATTGCATCAGGTAATGCTGTTTGGTCCTTTGAGACATTTTTTTTTGCAAGGGGGAAGGCAAGGCAATTGAGGTTAAATGACTTGCCCAAGGTCACACAGCTACTAAGTGTGTCAAGTGTCTGAGGCCAAATTTGAACTCAGGTCCTCCTGACTCCAGGGTTGGTACTCTATTCACTGAGCCACCTAGCTGCCCTGTTTGAGGCATTTTAAAATCTTGATCTTTCTTAATAGAAGGTAAAAGTTTGAGGGGGGGAATGGGGGAGTGTTCTAGACTATTATTTCACCTTACAGGGAATTTCTAGTGTGGAAACAATTATTTTATGTAATTCCTGCTGCCTTCTTATGGAATAATTTATTTAAATCATTTTGAAACAAGCTATTTACTTCAAAGAAATTTCTTATTTTTGCTTTATATGTTGCATTTCATCATCATCATCATTTATTTATATAGCATTTTAAAGTTTGTTAAGTGCTTTATAGATCTCATTTTATTCTAACAACATTTGGAAGTAAATTCTATTATTATCCCCATTTTACAGATGAGAAAACTCAGGGAGACAGAGGTTAAGTGTTTGCCCATGATGACACATAAAAGGAGTATGAGAGGCAAGGTTTGAACCAACTGAAAGCATTAAACCCCATGATCAGGAATAAAATACAGTGAGACATCTTGGTGCAGTGTAAAGAATGTGGAATTATTATTAGTCAGAAGGCTGCTGGGCTTCAAATCCCAGGTCTGCTCCTTACAAAATCATTTCACCTCTCTCAGTTTCATCACCAATCAAATAAAAGGATTGGACTAGATGACCTCTAAGGTTCATCCAGTTCTATATCAACAACCCTATGAAAACCAAGACTACAACATTTATTTCACCAGCACAGCTCCAGAAAAACCCAAATATACCTGTATCTTTTCAAATAATTGGAAACTGAAGTTGAGTAGTATAAAAAGAATACTGAAATTGGAAAGTTTAGAGATCAAACTCTTTAGGAATTCTTTTCACAATCAGTTCATCAGAGACATAATCAACATGCATTTATTAAGCACTTACTATATACATTAGGCACTGTCATCACTGCTGTGGATACAAAGACAAAAGTGCAACCCTGCTGTTAAGGAGACACAACAAATACATATGTAATTAGACACAAAATAAGTAAAAGGATATTTGGGGTAGAGAGGAGGCGCTACCTGCTGGAGTGAACAGGAAGGGCTTTGTAAGGCTTAAAGGAAACCAGAAATTCCAAGAGATGGATGTGAGGGGGAAGGGTTGCAGTCTAGACATGAGGGACATCTAATGCAAAGCAATGGAGTGCTGTGTGCAAAGAATGTCAAGAAAGGCAGTTTGGCTGAACCATCGCATGGAAGAAAATAATGTGTAACAAGTCTGGAAAGGTAGGTTGGAGGTAGGTTGTGAAGAGCTTGAAATGACAAACAGAGGTGTTTATATTGGCTCGGAGAGGTAAAAGGGAGTCACTAGAGTTTATTGAGTAGTAAAGTGATATAATCAGACCTGTTCTTTAGGAGTGTCATTTTTACAGCTATGTGGAGAGTAAAGCGCTGGCCCTGGAGTCGGGAGGACCCGAGTTCGGTTCCAGCCTGAAACACTTAACACCCACACAAAAATACTAGCCGTGTAACCTTGGGCAAGTTACTTAACCCCAAAATTGCCCTCCAAAAGGCAAAAAAAAAAAACTCTTCATGTTTTTGTGACTGTGATAGTAAGAGTGATAATATTGATGAGTGCTTTTAAGGTTAAAAAAACTTGCATATTTAAGACTTCTAAGGAAAATGACACTTCCATATATTGATGATTCTGCTTAGTCTGTAAGAGAATGCTTTGGATCTTGAATGATTTGTTAACCATAAGGTTTCCTCACTATTATATTTGAAAATTAAGATAAACTGAGAGATGAAGTTCTAAGTATGCTCAACGTATTAGTCCAGAATAACTGATAAATTGGGTCAACGGCCTTCCTCAATAACCCTGAGTGAGGACTATTAAGCATAGTTATATCTTCCCTCTGTTTGGCCTGACAGTAAGTCATTTGGACCTCCCATGGCAAAGGTGAGACAATCCCAATTAGCAGACATTTTAATACGGAGTTGGGTTATGGGTCATCTCAGCTCTTCCCCATTACTTCCTCATTTGGAGATGGGAGTAATCTTTAGGTAACAGGCTTAGGCTGCATACAATGGGAGTAGTCTGCAGCAGATTTGCTTGAATCATGAGAATTTGGGTTAAATGGGTGGTGGGTGAGGTTTCAGAGAAACTTGCATTTGAGTTAAATGGGTGGTGGGTAAGGATATGAAGGTGGACAATACCAGGGTTGAGATACAAACTGAAATAATAGAACTGAGCCTCAAATGACCAGAGGCTACGTGAGTAAAAGATGTAGGTAATTACAAGAAAAAAGCTTGATCTTTAGGCAAATTTCTCCAGATCTTGTTGTTTGTCCTTCCTTTTTGAAGAGGACCAATAATGACCTCATGGGGTGATGACCTGACTACTGCCTGAATTGGATTTAGAGGCCAGAGTTATACAAAGTCATCAGCTTCACTTTCTCTTCCAGAGTCCAGTGGCAAGACAGAAGTCAAGACAACTGGTTTTGAGGCCTATCACTTACCCTCAACATGCTTTAGCCTGTCTGCTAATATGGTTTACCACAGTATGGCCACTGCACATGCTACAGCTTTTGGAGTCATGAATGAGAGTTGGCTGCCAGGTAGATACCAAAGGTAGACGAGCATCCCTGAAAGGGTTCAACAAGCTCTTATACCAGTCCTCCTTGAACACCCCATATACCCTGGGATGTAGGTGAGGGGTGAAGTTACTAGGGCAAGGAGTTTAGACTCACAAGGCATAGAAGAGTATTAACCTATGTCTAAATCTTAAAAAATAGAATTAAAATCAATTTTCAATTTTATACTCACTGCCATAAGCCTCATTGGCCTAAAGTTCCTATTTTGGTGTACAATGAATTGCCTTACTGTAAAAAGCTGGGTGGTTAAAAAGAAAAAAAAAATGAAAAAACCTATCACTGTCTTTCAGGAAAAAATGCTGATTTTCTAAGGAAACTTCCAGAAATTAAAATTCAAATGAACACAAACATAGAGGTAATCCAGATTTAATACTGATTCTGAAGAAGTATCAAAGAGGGGAATGTGGGAGGAAAATAGGTATCACAACCATTTTTCCACAGCTTGAAGGAAAAATAATATAGAAATACCCCCAACCACCTGGTAGCCTAATATTGGAAAGTTCCCAACTCCCATGCAAGGACATTATAAAGCAAATGGCCTCATCTACTGTTGAAACAAGTATTAGTGGGTCCTTGGATAAGAAATTAAGAGACCCCGCAGTTTTCTTGTAAAAGGATTGCTTTCACAATCATAAAATGTATTTGGTCTCTCCCCCTTGTCTCTTGTATACATGAACAGGGAAAGTTTTCTAGCTCAGGTAGTAAATCCTGCAACTTTCATTCCAAATATACTTCCCCTTTCTCCCTTGACATCCCTTTTTTTCCCTCTACTTCTCCAACTCCTGTGAAATGCTTTACTTTTTTTCCTAAATTGCTGCAGATTGTCTGTGTTCTCTAAGCAGCATTGAAAGTTATAAAAACCAAATCTGTACCCCAGGGATCTGAACTTGCTTTCAGCAAAAGAAGATTCCTCAACACGCTAATCTATTTACTTTTAATTTGACTTTCTATCTTTGACCTACAGTCATTCAACCAACTGATGGGTATGCCTCCCTGAAAAGGTTGAGAGAATTTTCCAACAGACATAACCACCGAGTTATGTGACCCTAGCATTCACCATGATTACCTGATGACAGATATTTGAATTACGGGCAAAGCGCCTAAGAAGACTTAACCATGCTTCTAGGAGGCATGTCATGCAAATCCAAACATATTTCAAAGATGAGAATACAGAAGATGATGACAGGGAACTCCAGAAAAGTGATTATTTAAGAATGTTGTAGGCTAAAAAAGAAATTGTATGGCTTGCTTCAAATTCATTCAATTTGAACTTCAAATATTCCCCAGATTGTAAGTCATACTATTAAGAGTAACAACAATAACTAACATTTATATAGCATTTTAAGATTTATAAAGTACTTTATATACATTACCTCATTAGTAGACACTAGACCTAGAGTCAGGAAGACCTGAGTTCAATCTTGCCTCAGACACTTACTAACTATGTGACTGTGTGGGATAGAGACCACTACCAAATTTTAAAAATCAGAGTCTGAGTCAGAATGCAGAAAGAGTCTTGTATTCTTTCTCATGAGAAAGGGCACAGGGCTAGTCACTCAACAGCATTAGCCAGGGAGTACAAATTGTGGAAGCATCCAAATCCTAACCCAGCCCACTCCCCTGTCCAGTCTCACCATTGGTTGGTGAGGTAGGCTCACAATCTCAAACTAATGGGCCCAAAGCAATCTCAATCCTTCATTACCATAACTATTCGTGAATTAGTATCCTATCAGAGGATGGTGTTTTCCAATCCCTCATTATGCACCAAATTTGGAGATAGCCAATGAGAGTTACAGTTGACAATCCTTTATTATTATAATTATTCATTTGACCTTCCATCCAATCAGAAGGAAACATCCTTCAATACCTTACTTATGCACATCTACACACCAAATTTGGGGTGCAACCAAGTTGAAGAAGGCTAGTATTGTTTCCTTAGTTTCAGTTACTGCTTTCCAGGCCTGTGGAAACTTAACCCTTTGCTATCCTCACAGTGACCCTGGGCAAGTCACTTACACTTTCAACCTGAGTTTCCTCATCTGTAAAATGAGGATAATAATAGTACCTACTTTACAAGGTTGTACTGAGGATCAAATGAGATAAAATAAGAAAGTGTTTTGCAAATTTTAAAGCACTGCATAACTGTTAGCTAAAAATTGTAGTAGGTGTAGTACAGTAGTATTAGTACTGGTAGATTTTAATTGTGCACCCACTATATTGTTGAAAGGACATTTTGGACTTCATTTGGACTTTTGTCTTGATTTTAGCAAGGCAAAACTCAGGACAAAGAGAATTAAAAGGAGTTTATTATAAGTAGATCAAGATAGCAACACATTGACTGGCTGATCACTGGAGATCAGTGATGGCTTCAAGATGGGGTCAGTTTTTATTGGTAATTTTCATAATGAGATAAAGGCAGTTCAGACAGGTCCACATCAGCAAAAGAGGTCAGGTCCTTGCCTCTCAGCTCCTCCCCAAGGTAGCAAGTACATGACAGTTTTCAGGTAAAGACAGGGAGGGGGTGACTTGATTACATGACAAATATCAGAAGACTGGGCAACATCTCCCCCCAACACTGATTGACAAGCAAATCTGGGAACAGTGGATCACTAAGTCCACATGACTTTTTTTTTTGCCTTTTTTTTTGGAGGGCAATTGGAATTAAGTGACTTGCCCAAGGTCACACAGCTAGTTTTTGTGCTAAGTGTCTGAGGCCACATTTGAACTCAGGTCCTCCTGACTCCAGGGCCGGTGCTCTATTCACTGCACCACCTAGCTGCCCCTAGTCCACATGACTTTCAATAATATGTACTGGACAAAGTGATATTGCTTAAGAAGTAGTGGGAAAAGCCTGGAACTCAGGGTCACAATCTTTGATAACAACAACAGCTGGCATTTATAGAGCATTTTAAAGTTTGCAAAGCTTTTTTATGAATTTTCCCCACTTTTACCTGTGCAGATAACTGGGAAAGAACCAAGTTGGGACACACTGAGTGAACAAGACAGGGAAATGAGCTTGGGAAACCTTCAGATAAAAGTGCTAAATTGCTCATTTAGAGGCCACACTTGAACCTGAGTAGGAGTTGAGTAGGGGATGGATACTTTTACATCACAGGATATGCATCCTTTTAATGGTTCATCCTTTTAAATGCCTACTTGCATTCTGGGAATCCTGCACAAGTGACCTGGATGAACCCCTCAACAGAGATTCAGTTAGAGTCCAGGAAAGCTCAGTAAGCAATGGATGGTCAAGAAAGAAGGCAGGTGGCAGGACAAACTGGTCTCCTCATAGACGTACTCTCATAAGTCTCTCTAGGATAAAGAATAGACCAGGGGTGGGGAACCTGTGGCCTCAAGGTCACATGTGGCCCTCTAGGGCCTCAAGGGTGGCTCTTTGCATGACTCCAAGTTTTCCCAAACTTCACAAAACAAACCCCTTTTAAAAAAGGATTTGGTCAAAGGGCCACACTTGAGGACTAGCGGGCCACATGTGCCCTTGAGACCACAGATTCCTCACCCTTGGCATAGACTCTCTAACCTGACATTTAAAACTTCCACAATCTAGCTCCCACCTACCTTTCCAGATTTATTCCATATTACTTCCTTCCCAAACTTTTAGGTTTCAGTCAAACTTGCTTACAACATCCTATCTCAGGGGTGGGGAACCTGTGGCCTCGAGGTCACATGTGGTCCTCTAGGTCCTCAAGTACAGCCTTTTTTTGTTTCAGTTAAAGGCCACACTTGAGGACCTAGAGAGTCACATGTAGCCTCAAGGTTGCAAGTTCCCCACACTGTCCTAACTGCTCACCTTTGTATACTGTCTGTGCCCCATGCAGTTTGGAGATGGGAGGGGGGGGGGAGGCAGAGCTTTAGTTATGGAGTGGGCCCTGTGTTTGTTCTCCAGTTCCTTCCCTTACTCTGTCTGTGACCTTGAGCAAGCTACTTGATTTATCTAGACCTTGATGTATTCATCTGTAAAATGAGGGAATTCGCTTTATAATCTCTAAATTCCCTTCCAGCTCTAAATCAATGCTCTTCTATGACCCCTCCTCAACTCCAATGTATAGAATCCCTAGATTCCCTCAAAGCACAGCTCAGGTACTCCCTCTTAAAAGTAGCCTTTCTTAATTTCCCCAGTTGTTAGTTCTCTCTTCTTCTTCAAATTATCTTGCATTTACTTTTCTGTGTACATGTTGTAAACTCCTCAACAGAATGTAAGCTTTGAAGGCAGGAACTGTTCCATTTTTTTTCCCTTACACTTCCAATTCAGCACAGTACCTGGCAAATAGTTGGTGCTTAATAAATATATAGTTCTTGATTAGATAAATGAATGTATATTTTTAGCCAAATGTAAGTTTTTTAAGAGCAGGGATAGTTTCATTTTTGTCTTTATATCTCCAGTGCCTTGCACATAATAAGGGCTTTATAAATATTTGTCAAGTCAAATTGAAGTCTGATCTTTAAAACTTGCTGTTAGGTATGAAATATAACCCCTCCTGGATCACTGCTTTATCATGACGTAGAGGCCCTTTGTGTAACTCAATGAAACTATGAGCTATGCCATGTAGAGTTACCCAATGAACAGGTCATATTGGAAGGTTCTGGCAGAAGGTCACTGGAGAAAGAAATGGAAAACCAGTCCAGTATCTTTGCCTAGAAAACCGCATGGAAAAAGGTCCACAGGGTCATGAAGAGTCTGACAGACTGACTGAACAATAGAACAATACATGAAATATAGCGGTTGCATGCGTTGTTTCTGTTATTTTCCAAATGCCTTTCAAAGGTAAAATGAAAACTTTGGTTTATCTAGACAAGCCTCTGAGTTTGGAAGGGGATAGGAAAAGAACATGGCATCTCTTTTTAGAGGAAATGACTTGAATTTTAACAAAATTATGTTACTGAGAACAAACTCAAAATGACCTGACTTTTCTTTATAGAATAACATTAGTCTCCCATTTGTCTCTTTGTGGAAATTATGATGTCACTTTAACTGATACCCTAGTCTGTGAATTAGCTCCAATTCCTCAGGATCTCCATTAGTTGGAAATGATCTCAAAATTTAATATAATGCTAATGATATTCTGAAATAATGACATAATGTGTTTTTGAAAACTCTCCTTTAAAATATCATTGATCCAATTCTCTTATCACTCTATAAATAAATGTATTTAAGAAGTAATTACAAAATGATGTCATCCCCCCACTTCCCTAAATTAATATTACATTTTATTCCCCTTTACAAAAATAAGAAATGCTAAGCGTGACAGAATGGTTTCTGAGTAACTAGAGCTTAAAAGAACAAGTTAGTGATCTGGGTCAGAGATCAAATATGTTAGCCCACAGAGTGTAGCTGAAACCAAATTAAAATGCAATTTGGAAATAGTTAACCAAATAAAAAATACAACAGAAAATAGATAATGTTAATATGTGGTTTTCTGAGTCAATATCTGACCTACAGGTGTGGGATCCTTATGTGTGGTTTAGTGTCCCCTGTTTTTTTTTTTTTTTAATTTGACACCACTGGTCTGGGCACTGACAAACTTTTCGTTAGAACTGAAGCCATAATGATGATTAGAACCAGGGCTAGAATTAGCATGAGTTAGTAGAAGGTACATGGATTTTAGTCAGAAGACAAGACTGTGACTTTTGGTTTTGTTACTTACTATCTCTGTGTCCTTGGGCAAGTCACTCACCCTCCAAGCTTCAGTTTCTTCATCAGTAAAACGAGAAGATTGGATTAGATGATATCTGAAGTCTTTCTCATCCCCATAATCCATGTCTAGGTAACCACGGTTTTTTGCCAGGCACTGCATTTGGATATCACCCTGCCTCTCTGAAGCTTCTTCCTTTCTATCCTAACCCTGCCAGCTCCCCTCCCTGACTCATCCCCTAAACATTCCTTCTATTTTTACCTGAGAGCAGATGATCCTTCAGTGGCCCACCTCAAGGAATGGGGACACAATGACAGAGTGAGACTATGAAAAGGATATAATAATGGGATCATGTGTGCATGTGGAAGGGTTTGCCTTGGTAAAGACAAGGGACACCTCTTTATAAGGGACAAGGGTGAAGGAGGAAATGGTGAAGGAAGATATTTGAGTGATATGAAATGGGGAGGAAGGAAGAAGAGGGAACTCTTGTGGAATGGTCTTAATTTCTTCAGTGAATTATGAGGCAAGCTCCAACCTTGACAGAGAAAGGGAGGAAGTGCTATGGCAGGCTTGAGAAGGGCTGAAAAGGTGTGAAGTAGCTGCTTTGATGAGTGGGACCATGAAGGTATTATGGAGGTATGAAAGGGTTGTGTTCTTGTAGTGAGGTCCCAGTTAAAGATCATATAACATAAATCTGTAGTGGACCCAGTCACCATTGTGTTGGGACTTTCTCCAGCCCATTCAGTAGCACATAACTAGGAATAAAGGTGGTAGATGGTGGAAGTAATACAATAATAGGGTTTGGCAAGGCATGATCAAGTATAAGACAAGGGGGCAAGGCATTCCATTGCAGAAATGAACTGATTCACCAAGTCTTTGAAAAGGGGGAGGAAGGATCCTGTGTAACCATTGCAGGGGTGTTTGCTGGGAAGAACACGGAACATGGAATCAAGGAACAGTGAGAATTTGAGTTTGGCAAAAGTAAAGACTGAGGAGAGGGCAGGCTAAAAGGGCAAGTTGACTCTAAATCATGGAGGATTTGGGAGGCCATGCTGAGCATTGTAGACTGTATTTGTTGTTGTTTTTAAAAGCATTTAGCACAGTGACTAATATGTAGTAGGTGCTACATAAATGCTTATTCTCTTCTCTTCCCACTTTATTTGGGAAGAATATATTAAATAATAAATTTATCCAAGATGGATCAATAAAGACTGAGCACAGTAAAACTATAAGATAAGGGGAAAATTCAGTTAGCCATTACTTCAATCAGTCAATCAACTTGCATTTATTAAATGCCTTGGTGCCAGGCACTGAGGATACAAATAAAGGCAAAAAATAGCCCCTGTTCATCTATAATACAGGAGTAAATGAGCCCCTTTATTCCAGCAAGGTCAGTTGATCCACCAGAAAAAAAAATCACTGGCCTTATACAAGTGAAAAAGCAACTTTTTTGGTAGTAGCTTCTTTGGAAGGTAATCTAAAAATAAGTAGATTAGATAATTTTAATACTTTGATTAATTAAATAATCAAATAAAAATAATATCGCACCCTAGTAAAACATAAGTGCGTTGAGAGCAGGTATTATTTTGTCATTTTATCTGTGGCTCCTAGCACACTGTAAATACATTATAGGCATTTAATAAATGCTTGTGGAATAAAATTGACTTGACTAAGCAGGCCCAAATCAGTATGCAGTAACTGAAGAAAGATTGACTAAGTCATTTTATAGCAAGGGTGTTATGAGGCTTAAATGAAATAATGGATGTAAAGCACTTTGTAAACCTTAAAACGTTGTATAAATAGATGCTAGTAATTATCATTTATTATTATTAATTATTAACCTTCAGTCACCAGGCCTCCAGTATGGTGATGACATCATTCCCTAAGTTTTCTACTTCTTTTCTGCTGAGTTCAAGCAATGTTTATAGAGCAATATGTAAACACTTTTAAGTTTATCCTGCATTATCAACAATTCCTTGAGTCGAGATAATCAACAGAACAATAAATAAGCCCTGCTTTGTAGGGATTTCTGATTTCTGGTGTATAAATGCCCACACTGAAAATTTAACAATCAGCTCTGGTTAGAGCTAGTTCTAGTAGAGCCCAGCCCCCCACAACTATAATACATATATACAAATAAACTTTAGTTTCATGTCATGATCAAATAAGGGAGAGAGGAGTAAAGGAAAGAAAGAGAAAAAAAGAAACAAAGAAAGAAGAGAGACAGAAATCAAAGATGAGGGAGGTAGAATGGGATGGAGAGAAAGAAGGGTAAATTAGAATTTTTATAAGTTGAAAGTAAAAAACCAAAAACTTCAGAAATTCTTAGGAAATATATATTGAATGAATAAGTGATTGAGTTAAAATGGATTTTGGAGGAAACGAAATAGCTGGCCAGAGAGTGCCACACCCTACATCTTGCAGCCAGCAAAGGTTGTGGAAGAGACAATATGAAAGGGAGAAAGAGGACTGTCACCAAGACAGAGCCATGTCCAGGACCTCCACAGGCCAGGACTGAGCTGGGCATCCCAGCGCTGGGCCAGTTAGGTAATACAGTTCCAGGAGCAATTCATACTCGTATGATATATCAGGGAAAATATATGATACAGAAAAAATGATTAACATTATTCTTCAAAGTAAATAAGTAAAGACAAATCAGACTTTCTAGGTACTGCAAATGTGTGGAACTCAATAAGAGAGAGATATTCTGGAAGCAGAAATGATCAAAAATGTCTATCCACGTCCAAGGAGCAATGTTCTTTTATTGAGCATGGGGATTTGAAGCTGATACCCTGAGAGTATGCATCTCTCTTTATTGCTGTTGGAATCAATGAAATTGAGAATGAAATGGCTGTATATGAATTCATCCATAACTTTGGGGGAATTTGAGGTAAGTATTTCACTGAGTGAGTGAAATTACTATATCTTTTCCAATACTGTGTTGATATTTGAATTCTAGTGTGCAAAGCATTTCATGTAACTCAACTGGGTCAGATATTCTCATGATAGTCCAGGGTCAGCATTGACCTTCAAGAGTTGGAAATGGTGTTTTAACAAGTGAAAGAAATTGTCTGCTTTTCCTTCCCATTCCTCAACCACCCTTTTCAAAATCCCTAGATACTCTAAGAGCTGAACCAGAGGAAAAAGCACTCTGTTATATTTCTAATTGGTTAGGCACTCTTTTCCAAACCTCTCAATCAACTTCCTTCATTTTCTCCATGTTCCATAAGGAATTCTAAAATAATTCCTATTAACCTTTAGGAGAATTAACGTGAAGTAAAAGTTGCTACATATTTCTGGTCCAGTGTCAATAAAATAGAGATCCCTAAACTCTTCCATTTTTTTCCCTTAACCCTTTAATTTGAAGAGGCTCTTATACAAAATCCTTTTCGATTTAGGTTTTTGGCTTATTTGGAGATAAACTGAACATTCAGCCATGGCAAGAGGAGGTCTTAGACCAGGGGTGGTGAACCTGCTGCCTTGAGGCCACATGTGGCCTTCTAGATCCTTAAGTGTGGCTTTTTGACTGAATCCAAAATTTTATAGAACAAATCCTTTAAAAGGCCACAGTGAAGGATTTAGTAGGCCACATGTGGCCTCAAGGTCAAAGGTTGCCCACCCCTATCTTAGACCTAGCACTGAGAGGTCCAAGTAATTCAGATGCCAATTGGCAGTTCGGTCACTCACTGCCAGTCCCAGGGCATAAATTCATGGCAGATTAACGAGGGGACTTGTACCTGGGATGGCATTTCAGGGTGGGAGGCATTCAGGGACCTTGGACTATATGTCAAGCAAGGAGTGAGTTCAAAACCTACTAAACACTGTAACTCAGACCCCAGTGGGGTTTTAGTTCCAGTCTCCAGTCAAGTCTAAAGCTTGCCGTGGAATAACCAGGGCAGGAATTCCAGACCAAAGAGGAACCTGTAGCTCTGTCTGAACCGGCTGAGTTTTCCAGCTGGCTGATAGAAACTAGATTTATTAGCAGTCTACTGAAACTCCAAACAGGCAAGTCCAAGGGTCTGCTGCTCAGACTCAAACTCATATCAAGAACTTTCAAGGCTCAGACCAAGCAGATAGCAATCAGACTTTGCCATGTACCAGACCACTTTGGGAGCTCTGAAAGCTTATAAATCCCTAGCCTGAGTTTATCCCTGTAATCCTAGAATAACACAATACTCAGTACCCCAAAAAACAACAAGAAGGACCACTAGCCCAGACTTCCTTTCCAGAGGTGCACAGAGGTCAGCCCTAACAAATTCCAAATTCAAAAAGTAGACTGGAAGAATGAGCAAGCAAACAAACAAAAAAAGAATATTACCACATAAAGCTATTATGGTAACAGAGACACTCCAGACACAAATCCCAAAAGAAGAGAAGAACTCCAAAGCATCTGCAAACAAAGCCTGAGAGAAAAGGTTAGGCACAAATTCATCTAGAATTCATGGAAAAGATGAAGCAAGTGTTTAAAAAGGAGTCTAAAGTTTTTTGTACATGAAATAAGAAGGCTAAAGGAAAAAATGAAAGAGAAATGAGAGCTATGGAAGAAAGAACTGGAAAGGGCATGAACTTGGATGGAACAAGACCTTGCCCAAGGAACAAATTCCCTGAAAATTATTGTTGAGTCATTTCAGTTGAGTCTGACTCTTTGTGACCCCATTCGGGGTTTTCTTGGCAAAGATACTGGAGTGGTTTTCCATTTCCTTGTCTAACTCATTAATTTTTTTGGAGGGGAAAAGGCAAGGCAATTGGGGTTAAGTGACTTGCCCAAGGTCACACAGCTAGTAAGGGTGTCAAGTGTCTGAGGCCAAATTTTAACTCAGGTCCTCCTGACTCCAGGGCCAGTGCTCTATTTACTATACCACCTAGCTGCCCCTAACTCATTTTATAGATGAGGAAACTGAGGCAAACAGGGTTAAGTGACTTGCCCAGGGTCACATAGCTAGTAAGTATATGAGACTGGATTTGAATGCAAGTCCTCCTGACTCCACTTCACTACTTAGCTGTGTAGATAATATATATCATATACATGTGTAAATTATATGTAATTTAAGTAATAAGTATTAATAAATGAAAAGATAACTAAAATGAAGTAAAAATCTAAGTAACTAGAAAACCAGTAATCATCACAGAGAACAAATAATGAAACATGGGACGGCTAGGTGGCACAGTGAATAGAACATCGGCCCTGGAGTCGGGAGGACCCGAGTTCAAATCTGGCCTCAGACACTTGACACCCTTACTAGCTGTGTTACCTTAGGCAAGTCACTTAACCCCAATTACCCTGCCTTCCACCCTCCAAAAAGCAAAAAATAAATAAACAATGAAACAGAAGATCACCAGGGCAAAACATTTGCACACGTTATCAGACATGGTCACTGAATCAGTTGTTTCTTGAGTAACTGTTTTTCTTTGTTATAAGGGAGAGGAGGTTCATCGTTGGGAATGGGTAAATAATAACATTAGCTAACACTTATATAGCATTTTAAGTTTTGCAAAGCAATTTACATAAATTATCTTAATTGAGCATCACAAGAACCTTATGAAGTAGATGTCATTATTAATATTATTGTTAATTAAACAACAAAGCAGTTGCCATGGCAAGGCCTAGATCCATTGGGCATATGGCCATGGAGCTTTATGCTTCCAGATTCTGGCCTCTGGTGAAATTTTGGCTATGCTGTTATCTCTTCCTCATGAGAAGGGTGGCATCTGTCACGTTCTTTTGGTTTAAAAAACTCAAGGCTCTTCGTAGCTCTTTCAGAAAAGCAATTTCCCCGACACTTAGCCAACGAGGATTTATTAAGCCCCATATTATTATGGGGCAGCTACTGTGTTAGCCAGGAAAGGATACCAAGAGAGGTAAAAGAAAATGAAGGAAGAAAGAAAAACGTCCCCACTCTCCCCGGTCAGGGGCCGTGGGAAACCGAAAAAAGACCTGGGCAGGAATATTGGAGATAATCAACAGAGAGAAAGACTGAGCATTAAGGGGGGTTGGGGAGGGCTTACACTAAGAGCCTCAGATCGATTGGAGGAGCTCCTCCGATCAGCCAAGCATGAGCCATTGCTGAAGGGCTCCTGACCAGGAAGGCAGCACCTTGCTGAAAGGACCCAGCATGCTGACATGTTACAAGATACTGAGGGAAGGACGTAGATCGAAGAAAATCTTGTTGGAAAAACTGCCCACTCCAAGAATTCCTGAGTTGGAATATCTGTCTAGATTATATATATTCTTGGAAGATGATCGCCAATAGATTATTACCCTGATGCTGCTGGGCAAAAGCTATACCATAGGAGGGGAAAGGGGAAAGGGGAGAGGAGAGACCTGGACCTTACCAATTTAGCAGATTACTCAGACTTTGCAGGTCCATAGGAAGGGGCTAGCTTGCCTGGCAGCACCCCTAACATATGTTTACCTTCCTAGGAAAGTTGTGGGTCCAAAACTTTTAAACGGTTATCTGAGTCCCCAAATGTGTTTCTGTATCTGCTCATGATTCTATTGCATCTTCTGCATTTTAAGGAAAGGGTGTGTGAGAAATAATGGCTATCCCATTCTCTATAACCATATTGTACATCAAATGTCTTTTGGCGAGTTGGGGACCTTGTTATTTCCATTAGGGCAAACCTAGACATGAACTGTACCTGAGCTTTATTTCAGAGATTTCATGAGGACATTTTGAAGATTTCCTCAAACTAAAATTCCAGGATGGGGTCAATGAAACAAAGAGGGAGAACTGACTCCATAGGATTACCTCCTTAGGATAAGATTGGGTGGCTGTAAGACCAGAATCTTTATAGGAGATGCAGGGACAGGAGTTACACAAATGTGCTTCCCTTTAAGACAGCTACAAATACAAAGGGCCCCCCCTTTATAAAACAGATAAACTAGGCTGTAGTTACCCATGTTCCAAAAGAAGAAGAATCATAAGGTTTGACAGCAAGTTACCTTCATACATTTAAAATATAATTTAGTTAGCAAACATCTAGTTTACCTATAACTTCAGGAATATGTCCTTTTCATAAAACAAAGGCACCCTGTATTTGCATATGGTATAATTATTGAAATGCTTATTTAAAAACTTAGTTATCTTTTGAACCTAGCTATTTTTTAATTGTGCAAACAGCACTGTGTGCAATGAAAATGGGGAATGCAATATTTTTTTGAAGAAAACTATCTTGTTTTTTGCTTAGATAAGCAATCAAAATTCAAAGAGCACTATAACAAGCTTATTCGTGTTTTAAATTTTAGTCCCTGTTGTAGTTCTCCAAAAAAAAAAAACATTTTTATTAAAGATGCATAATTTCAATAGTTCACCGAAAAACCTAAACCAGTTTAAAAATTAATATGATTAAAGTCTGAACTTGTGAAGACTGAACACATAAAATATAGCTGTTAAAAATGGAGGGGGGAAAAAGAAATTTTGTTTTTTAGAAGTTGTAAGAACTGACTCTAAAGTTGATGAGTCTTTCTAACTAATATTTCTTTTTATTCCCCTTCCACCTAGAATGATAGAATGCTAGAACCAGAGGGACCTTGGAGATCTAGTTCAACCTTATTGTTTTCTTTCTTTTACAGATGAGGAAACTGAGACATGACGAGCTGACTTGTTGGGGCGGCTAGGTGGTACAGTGAACACCAGTCCTGGAGTCAGGAGGACCTGAGTTCAAATTCAGCCTCAGACACTTAACACAAAAACTAGCCGTGTGACATTGGGCGAGTCACTTAACCCCAATTGCCCCTCCAAAAAGCAAAAAAAAAAAAAAAAAAGAAGTTGACTTGTTGAAGGTCACATAAATAGTGGCAGAGCTCTGGCTTCTGGTTTCCAGACTAGTGCTTTTTCTACTACTTCTGCTTTAGTGCTCTCTTCTCTAATCAACACCTGGAATGATACCTGGTTTGGGGAATGCAGGATAGGGGTAAGGGCTGCAAGGGGACCCTGGAGATCATTTACAACAACCCTCTCATTTTTAGAAGAGGTTATTGAGGTCCAGGCAACTGCAGAGATTTGCTCAATATCACCTAGGTATTGTCAGAGCTAGGATTTAAACCCACAGACAAGGAAGAATCAGGGACATGGGAGTTGGAGAGAAAAGGTCCAAATGTTTTAAATGGTTATTAGAGTCCCCAGAGTCATAGAAATGTTGTGAAAGCTGACCCCGTAACATGTCCCTTGATTCCTAGTTTGGACCCCAGGGGTAGTTTAGAGTAGATTTCTGGGGCGGCTAGGTGACGCAGTGAATAGAGCACTAGTCCTGGATTCAGAAGGACCTGAGTTCAAATCCAGACTCAGACACTTAATACAAAACTAGCCATGTGACCTTGGGCAAGTCATTCAACCCCAATTGCCCTGCCTTCCCTCCTCCAAAAAGCAAAAAAAAAAGTAGATTTCTTGAGTGAGATAACTCTCTCCTTGGTTGAGCTGGGATTTTATTTTGCTCCTGAATCAAAGAGCCCACTTGTCCATAGTCTACACTAATCTATATTTTGCTATAGATTTTTTTTTTATTATTAAGCAATCAGGGTTAAGTAACTTGCTCAAGGTTACACGGCCAGTTATTTCTGGGTGTAGTGCTGAGTATCTGAGCCCGGATTTGATCCAGGTCATCCCGACACTGGAGCCGGTGCTCTTACTCGCTGAGCCACCTGGCCGCCCCTAAGCAATTGGGGTTAAGTAACTTGCTCAAGGTTACACGGCCAGGTGTTTCTGGGTGGGTGCTAAGTGTCTGAGCCCGGGATTCGATCCCAGGTCTTCTCAACACTGGAGCCAGTGCTCTTACTCTCTGTGCTACCTGGCTGCCCCTATAGATTTCTATTTTACTACTTGCACTAAATATGTGTGCTCACTATTCATGATTGTCTTTTGTGTCCAGTAGGAGGGAATCTAACTTGCAGAGAGTAACCCAACTGTTACTCTTTTGATCCAGGGTAGGGCTGCTCAGGACCATAGAAAGTGCATTTTATTCTGAGCCCTAAAATAGAACATTATACCCTTTAACTGCTAATATCTGATGTGGAGCAGATAGATATAATTCTAGTTCAATACTCCCAGTGGACACAAGAGGGCTTAGCTCTGATGGCCTGTGTAGCAGCTTGTTCATAAGGGGTCTGGAGTTCAGTCCTTCAGCCAATCAGTGTTATGGAGCCAAGCTAGAATTCCCCATCCTTTCAGATAACAAACACTCTCCATACCTACCTTGGAATAGGGTAGACAGGAAGTTGATCCTAGAGGGCCAAGCTTGCCTGATTTCCATCTAACTCCACCTGAACAGAGATAAGGTTCTCTTATCCTGCCTGTACAGGCATCAAAATGGAGGTTCTTGGTTAATTCCCCTGATTTATAAAAGTCAGCCTCAATCAATAAATCAGTATTCACTCCCAATTGCCCACAAAGGAACAATAAAATTTCCAAAGCTTCTTTCTCTCTCTAGCAATATTTTGCCTGAAAATTATTTATTTACTTTCCTGAATAATCTTTAGTACTTTCAATTTACTGTCCCATATCAATATAGTCTCAGGGTACTGTTTGAATGAATCCTCCAGGTCCCAGTCTTAGCGAGGGGCCAAGGCTTGAACTGAGATGAATGGAAGGAGCCAGCACCAGAGGTATTCTTTTTCCAAGCCCTCTCCTTTTTCTGAATGCCATCTGTACTAGCTCAACTTTTTGGATCAACAAGATGAGGTTAGGGTCAGGACCAGAGGGCTAGCTTTTACAATTAATTTATAATTTATATGTACATTCTGAAATTTATATAAACAATTTATAATTATAATTAATTTATATATAAATTATATAATTTATATAAACAATTTATAATTATAATTAATTTGTATACAAATTATGTAATTTGTATAAACAATTTAGAATTATCATTCATTTATAATTAATAAATTGGCATCTATTGAGTTCCTACTCTGTCCTAGATAATATTTTGCCCCTCCTTTGAACTCATAGCAACTATTTTCTGTACCATTCATTTGATATTTACCACATCCCTCCTTTTACAACTCATTATAATTTTGAACATAAATGTCTTGTTTCTCACAACTAAATTGTAAGCTCCTTGACCATAACATTTTTCTTTGTATCCCTCACAGAATTTAGTTTGGCACTCAGTAATTATTTACTGATTGTTCTTTTTGACCAGGGACCAAACCCTAGGCCCAAAGGATGAAGATGTGAAGCTAGAATGTTAGGCATTAAGCAGGGAGTAGGGGAAGATCTGGAGGGACACAGTGGATCTTACTTGCACTGTCCTACCTCTCTGGTTCAGTGATTGGAGCACTGAGCCTGGGGTCAGAAAGACTAGAGCTCAGATTTGACCTCTGACAGTAGCTGTGTGACCCACAGTAAGTCACTTAACCCCTGCCTGCATAAAACTGGAGAAGGACATGGCAAACCACTCCAGTGTCTTTGCCAATAAAACCCCATAGTCAGTTGGTCCAGGGGATCACAGAGAGTCAGTTACAACTGAATAGCAACTCTCTGAAAAGGACTTAGTAGCTAAGAAACTTTCCATTTTTATTCTTATAATTGTGAGAAACAAACCTAAACCAACACCTACTTAGAAATACAAGTAGGTCCTGATCGACAAATCCTGTGAAGTATTTACAGGCATCTGAATTCTCCTTGAGTACAAGGGCCACTTTGTTTTTTATTTATATCTTCAGAGTTTAACACAATGCTTATATAATAAGAGTTTAACAGATACTTTTTTTTTGCTTTCTAGAGGGAGGAAGGCTGGGCAATTGGGGATAAGTGAATTGCCCAAGGTCACACGGCTAGCAAGTGTTAAGTGTCTGAAGCTGGATTTGAACCCAGGTCCTCCGGACTCCAGGGCTGGTACCCTATTCACTGTACCACCCAGCTGCCCCAAGGAATACTTTTAAATTCGTTTATTCATTCATTCATTTATCCCATATTTTTACAATTGATTAAAAAAAAAAACTAACTACAAGACTTGTTATGTTGCTTGAATTTCATTTTGCTAACTGTGGCCATTGTTCCAGTTTTTTTCTAAATTCGTTTGAATCTGTTTTAGAATCCAGTACATTTTCTTCCTATTTCAGGTCATCTAGAAATGTAATAACTACGAATTTTCCCTCTCCATCCAAACTATCAATAGAAATACTAAAAAAGAACAAGTGTGGTACCCTGCTCAAGACTTACAATTGAAAATATATTAAAATAATAGGAGAGGGAGGAATTTATGAAAGAGAAAGATTTTTAAGGTATATAAATTCTTTATATACACACAGTTGGGGTTTTTTTAAGATCTTGTAAATTTGGATTGCCATCTAATTTTTCTTTTTTCCTGGGATTTCTTGTTTTGGTCTTTCTTTGCTTTTTTTTGGATCTCCATAGCAGAGTAGAGCACCTTGTTCATGTGGAAATTATAAGACTGTGTCACATGTTTTGCAGAAATCTGGACATACCATATTATAGTATTTTACTATTCTACAATCCAATGAAACTAGCCAAAAAGAAAATGAATTCGGTTTTTTTTTTCTTTAAAGAGTTCTTCTTTCTAGGGTAGGGAAATCGGTTTCATTTCCAAGTGTCTCACGCATAGTATAACTTTTCCTTTTCTTAATATCCTGTACTGCTATTTACAATATCTGAATAATACATTTTTCCTCCTGTCTTTTATTAGGGATAAAGACTAAGTATTAGGGGCGACCAGGTAGCACAGCGATCGAATCCCGGGCTCAGACAGTTAGCACCCACCCAGAAACACCTGGCCGTGTAACCTTGAGCAAGTTACTTAACCCCGATTGCTTTAAAAAAAAAAAAAAAGACTAAGTATTAGACCTGTCATTTCAGTGGTATAGAGAAACTCCCTGACCAATGCAGAGACAAACCTTCTGGGTAGCTAGGTAGCATAGTGGATAGAGTGTTGGGCCTAAAGTCAGGAAGACTCATCTTTTTGAGTTCAATTCTGGCCTCAGACACTTACTAGCTGTGTGACCCTGGGCAAGTCACTTAACCCTGTTTGCCTCAGTTTCCTCATCTATAAAAAGAGCTGAAGAAGGAGACTGCAAACCATCCCAGTATCTTTGCCAAGAAAATCCAGGTCACGGAGGTGACAGAAAACGTCTGAACAACAATATGTGCCTCAGTTTCCTCCTCTGTAAAATGAAGAGGTTGTACTCCACGACCTCCAAGATTCCTTTCAGCCTTAGATCGAGGATCCTCTGCCACCACATGAAGTCCCTTCCCACTAACTCAGGAGTCAAGTCTAAGAATTCTGCAGGCTCCTATCTCCCGGGCTTGGCATCAGCGGTGCTGGTGGTGGTTTTGTTGTTCGTCCTTCGTTCTAGCACAAGGAAATTTGTTTTAAGTGAAGCAGGGCTGTGCAAAGTCAACAGCCTCACTCAGTGCCCCGCAGCCATCTGGATCCAGCGGCAAGATAAATCAGGACCACTGGAGACTGCTCCCCAGGAAAGAACCCAGGCTGAGCCCCGCCCACTCCCCGGCCAGCGTTCGGTCTCCCTGGTAACGCACGGAGGACAACAGCGCAGAGGGAGACAAGAAGCCGAGGCCGAGGCCGAGGCCGGGCTGCGAGGTGGACGTCCTTCACACCACTTGCAGGTAGATTTGGTCGGCGGTGGAGGAGGAGAAGGAGGAGGAGGATGCCTTGGACTAGTAGGGAGCGGTCCTCGCTTGGGGTGCGGGGTCCTCGCTTGGGCTCCTGGGACTGAGCGGGTCCTGGAGCCGCTTCTCCCAGTCGCACTAGAGGCGGTCAGCCTGGCATCTGTCCCTCCGCGGGCTCTAACCCAATGCTTTGAGGTCAGGAACCCCAGGGCAGCAGGGATGTAGGTCATCTAGACGGGGTGAGCTGGCGAATGAGCCCCACGTAGGGAACTGCAAGGACAAGCCGGGCCTCCTCCGCTCAGGGAAACGGCCAGATGGGCTTAGCATCAGTTCGAATTCTGACTTCCCCCTCAGTTCTTCCCGTGGTACTCAAGACAAATCTCTTCATTTCTTTGGGCCTCACTTTCCTGGTTTGCAAAATTATGAAGTTGCACAATGATCCCTGGGGTTCCGTACGGTTCAATTATTCAAGCATTTAGGCAGTTCCTACATTGTCTTCAAACTTAAGTCGCAATGTCCTCACATATAAAATGTCCACCTATAAAATGACTATAGTGATAGTGCCTTCCTCACACGGTTGTTATGTGGGTCAAACAAAAATGGAAATTACTTTGCAAACTAGAAAGAGGTGTGTGTGTGTGTGTGAAATGTCTTAGCTGATAGTGAATTACCTGTGTGACCTTGGAAAAGTCACTTATGTTACTTGGGCCTCAGTCTCTTCATCCATGAAACAGGTTGGCTTAGAGGGCTTTTGAAGCCCTTTCCAGCTCTAAATCTGTGATCCTAATAATCAGTTTTTAAAAGAACTCCAGAGAAGAGAACTCACAGCATCTAGAACTGAAAGGCACCTTAGTGCCTATCTAGGCTTAACGCCTCATTTTACAGAGGACACAAAAGTGAAGTGACTTTATCAAAGGCACCCAGGTAGTAAGATTCAGAACATAAGCAAATAGCACAGTATTACAAAGATGGAGGGAGGAGAGTCAGGGAAAGGGAAGAAAGGGCAGAGGAGAGCATGGGAGGGGAGGGAATGAGAGGGAAGGGAAAAGGACAGGATGGGAAGGCAGAAGAGAGGAAGGGATGGAAAGGGAGGAAAGAGGAGAGGAGGGGCAGGAAGGCTAGGGGGAAGGAAGAGGATTAACCTCAAGAAACTTAAATTCTAGTTCCAGAGTCTATGATTCTTTGTGCCATTACAGTTCTGATATCCTTCATCTCAACTTGAGTTGTAAGTGAAGACAATTTGTGGTTACTGGGCCTAATTAAGTGTCTGAAGGATATCAGTGAATATTTCATTCATGAATAGTATTAAACAGATCGGCAGCACTGTTCCTTTTGTAGGGATGACGGGGGATATAGGATTTAGAGCAGAAAATCTGACCCCCTCATTTTATAGGAGAAGAAACTGATTTAAATAGTTTAAACAACACAGGGCCAGACATAAACACAGAGCAGGGAAATCAAGGCTTCCATATCCAGCACAATTTCTTTTATATGCCTTTTCTGCCTGTGGGTCGTAATTGCAGTTGTAATGCACCTAACGCTGATGAATATAAAATCAGGAAAACAAGGAAAAAAAAACATTTAGCCTCACATTCCTTAAGAATTTTATACTCTATGGGGCATCGTCTTTGACTGAAAACCTCTGGTCCCTCATGGCAGAAAGGCATGCCAGATTTCTCAAAAGCTGTACCAGTTAAAGGCACAGTCTTACAGTAACTGCCAAACTTAAAGAGCTTCAAGTAGGAATCTGGTGACGAACTGTCTCTTTTTAAAGATCCAGTTTCTAACATTCGTAGAAGATCATTACCAAGTTAGTTACCTGGTGATGAAATTATAAAAAAAAAACAAACAAGCAATGGTCAGAGTAACTTGAAAACTTCATGCTAAGATTTAAGAGGTTTTGATCTGGATCAATGGAGGTATTATTGATAGTGCTGAATCGCAGATCCTTGATGTATTCCCCTGAAGTAAGTCATTATACCATATTATATAGGTAAAGTGATAATGGCCTTAAGGTACAGAATGAAACATATCGTTTTGATATGGCCAATGTGGGAATTTATTTTGCTTGACTACATTTGTTACAAAGGTTTTGTCTCTACCCTCCCTCCCCTACAATGAGGGGAGGTGGAAGAGAGAAAAAATAAATGCTTATTAATTTAAATTTTTTTTCAAAAGAGGTTATAAATAGCTGGCCACAATTATGGATCTATTCCCTGAAGATGTAGCTAAATTTAGAGGACTCATGAGCAGAAAGTCCATCATCAGGTGATGATTTGGGGGCAGGGGATTAAAGCAGCTTATGAAAAACAACTAAGAAAAGTGGGAATCTGTGTTGGTAGGGGAGTATGGAGTTGACAGATGCTACGGACTACACTTTACCGCTCTTCCTTAACATTAGTAATATGAACAATTATATGTATTAGACTGATGTCAAAAATGAAACTAAAGGAAAAAGCACTGGCTTTGAAAACACAGGGCCTGATTCAAATCCCACTTCTGATGTTTACTACTTGTGTGACTTTGGACAATTCACTTAATCTCCCTGTGCTTCAGTTTCATCATCTGTAAAATGGAGTGGAATAAATGGTCTCTGAAGTACTTTCCAAGTCTAAATCTGTGATCCTAAGAGTAGGCTGAACATCTGTAAAGGAATGCCATGTTGGTAGCAACACAATATTAAGGGACTTATCCTAAAGATACTGAAAAGATAGGTATTAATAGCCTTTATTAACTCCCCCCTCCCACCATGGAATTCATCTAAATTGTGAATGAGTATCTAGGGATTTTCCCCCCTGGGAATAATAATTTCCACAGAGCATTTTGATTTTATGCTTCACATTTTGACCAGTAGTCCAGTTGCTAACTTGTATGCCGACTTTATGAATATATTGAACATGAGAATTTAGAAGAATCTGAAGGAATAGATAAATTAGAATCGTCAAAGTTGTCCTAAAAATTTCATTTATTCATTTCTCCAAATTCTTCATTACAATAAAATGATTTAACATATGTAAAATGCATTGCAAACTTTTAAATACCATTGTTGTCGTTGTTCTCAAAAAATGACATCACTCTGATCAGACCAATATGACACAGAAGGTGCGAGGACACATCAGTCACAAATAATGCACGTGAACATTTGGAGTGGAGATGTGTCCAAATTTGTGCCTCTCTCACATTTCCTTTGATCTACTGCAATTCTGCGTTTGCTCATAGAGTACAGCACCTTCTTTGGTGCAAGCGTGCCATGTTAGGTGGTCCTTTGCCAGCGTCTCCCATGTCTCACAAAATGCTTCAGAGAGATGTTGCTTCTTCTGACCTCCATGTGAGCACTTGCCTTGTGAGAGTTCTCTCTCTTTTAGGCAAACATGTATTTGGCATTCAGACAACACAGTCAGCCCATCAGAGTTGTGTCCTCTACAGTGTAGAGTTTGAATGCTTGGCAGTTCAGCTGGAGAAAGGACCTCAGTGTCAGGTACTTTATCCTGCCAGGTGATCTTCAGAATCTTTCTAAGACAGTGCAGATGGGAAGCAATTCAGTTTCCTGGCATGGAACTCATGTACTTTCTAGGTTTCACAGGAAAACAACAATGGGGTCAGCACAGCAGCTCTGTAGACCTTCAGTTTAATAGACAGCCTAACACCTCTTTCTCCTACACTTTCCTTCAGAGTCTCTCACTTAGCTCGCACTGGTAATGTATCAACCTAATCATCTATGTGTATGTCCCTGGAAAGCACTGCCAAGGTAAGTGAACTTATCCATAGCATTCAGAATGTCTCTATTTGTTGTGACTGATGGTTCCACATAGGGATGGTCCAGTGCTAGCCGGTGGAGAACCTCTGTTTTCATGGTGTTAATTGATAGACCAAAATTAGCACAAGCAGCAAGAGAATCAATTCCTATTTTGTTGCATCTCAGCTTTAAAGGCTGCAAATTCATGAGTGCAAAAATCGTCTTTGAAGAGAGATTGACACCAGACTCTCACCACTTTAGTCTTGGCTTGTAGCCTTTCCAAGTTAAATAATTTACCATCAGTGTGGTGGTGGACCTTGATACCATTTTTGTATTTGTTGAAGGCATCTGACAACATTGCTGAAAACATCATGCTAAAAAACATGGGAGTAAGCACCCAGCCCTGCTTCACTCCATTGGTGGCTAGGGAAGTTCAAAAGCATCATCCATTATTCAGAACCCATACAAACATGTATACCATGATACAATACTGATGAACTTCTCCAGGCAACCAGATTTTGTCATGTTCTTCCACAAGCCTTCATGACTGACAGTATCAAAGGCCTTGGTCAGGTCGTCAAACATTGTGTACAGACCTCTGTGCTGCTCCTGGCATTTCTCCTGGAGTCGGTAGGCAGCAAACCCCATATCAACTATTCTGTGGCCCTTTCTGAAGCCACACTGGCTCTCAGGTAGATGACCACCTTCCAGATGAATGATCAGCCTATTAAGAAAGACTGGCAAAAATCTTGCCAGCAATGACTAAGAGAGAGATTCCCCTGTGATTTTCACAGGACAATCTATTTCCATTTCCCTTATAGAGATGGACAGTGGAGGCATCCTGGAACCTCCGGGGGGAATGCTATATAAATGCTAACTATGAGTATTATTAATATTTTTTTTGCATTTTTTGGATGGCAATTGGGATTAAGTGACTTGCCCAAGGTCACACGGCTAGTTTTTGTGTTAAGTGTCTGAGGCCGGATTTGAACTCAGGTCCTCCTAACTCCAGGGCCAGTGCTCTCTATTCACTTCGCCACCTAGCCACCTCTAACTATGAGTATTATTAAATGTGATACTAGGGATTATTGTAGGATTTTTATTTTTCATCTTTCAAAAAGTATCTGTTTCTTTTACACAAGTTCTTTAGTTTCCCAGCAACCATATGTATTTATTGCATTAGAAATAGAGTAATGTACTTCAAAAGAATTTTGTGATAATCACCTATCAGCAACAGGAAGAAATTATTTTGTCCTTTATGGTGCAAATTTCTGTAAATGAGTTTTCCTCATCAATAAA
Source organism: Petaurus breviceps papuanus (assembly GCF_028583685.1). NCBI lineage: Eukaryota > Metazoa > Chordata > Mammalia > Diprotodontia > Petauridae > Petaurus > Petaurus breviceps. Next base: position 4,972,375 of record NW_027187302.1, read on the forward strand.
ACTTTTAAAAGTTAGTGAGGATGGCAAGTATATAATTGATACTTTTAAAAGATTATAGTGGAGAGAAAACTGAAGATGAAGAAATTTTTAAATATAAAATTTAAGGCTATAATTGTTTTATTTTACCAGAATGGCTTACAGTCAAGCTGAATGTGTTATAAAGAATATTATTCGAGAAATAGGACAAGAATGTGCACACTATGGTGAAACTGTTTCTGAAACTCTCGTGGCTTTTATGGTAGGAATAAAATGAATATTTTTACTATTAATATTTTATTCTGTTTCAATAATTGTATTCAATTACCCTTTAAACCTGAGTAGTATATGTTCCTAGATTTTGCTCATTTGAAAGTATATTAAACAGTAGGGGCGAAGAGGGGGGTATGAAAGAAAGAAATATCTTGAAGCTGTGTAAATACTGCATTTACAATCTGATTTTTAAAAATATATATTTTATGAATTTGGATTGCTATCTAATTGTTGCAAGGACTTTTTTTAGTCTTATTTTCCCAATGCTTAGAACCATGCCAGACACATAATAAATGATAAATGATTTGTTGATTGACTAGGCTGTGTTCTTTTACAAGAAACTTTAATAATTTAAAAAAATGTTCATTGACTCAGTGTTCATGTTCCAATTATCTATGGATAATAAAAGCATGAATAAATGAAATCTACAAATGACCCTCAATCTTAGTTTTAGACATAAATTTCACCCTTTCCCCACCCAACTTAACTGAGTTATTATTAATTTAAAGATAAATTATCAGATTTTATTTTTATCCCTTCTTCTTTCTACCTTATAGTAGTATAAATATGGGTAGCAGAAGCCATAGTTCTGAATAATAGACTGTAATGTTAATGGGATATAAGATCTTCCCCACCCATTAATAGGCCTTAGGTGCAGCCCATTAAGGGAAGCTTGCTTAGGGGAGGCTTGCTTGCAGGAAGGCTTTCACACCTTTTGCTAATTTCTAATTAGGCACTGAGTCACATATCTTCTGGCTTTGAGAAATATATGTATGCTTTGAGTTGGTATTTTGCTTTGGGGGCTTGCTTATGAGACAGGCCTTGTGATTCCCTGGTGGAGATTCTGAGTGGCTGTATGTTCAGAGCTCACCAACTGCTCAGATGTAAAGGCTCTCTTGATCCAGGGATGTATGAAAGTATATAGCAATATTGCTTTCATTCAGGCAGTCAGAGCCCTGTCTGTTGGCCTTTATTTCTCGACTTGTATTTTTTCTATATTTTCTCTGAAGTTCAGAGTACTGACTTTTCCCATGAACTAGTGAATGTGATTAAAAAAGATTGTTGACCCCTTAAACAGCTATCTTTCCTAGTAAAGCAGGTCTAAGAACCTGTGCTAGCAGCCATCCTGGGTATGCCAGTGTGGTTGTGGCTACCAACTGAATAATTAACCTCTACTTATAAAGAGTCAAATGTTATAACAAGAATAAAGACCAAATTAATACCCTGGTATTCAAGGTACCTCACAACTTAGCCCAAAACCTACTTTTTCAGCCTTATCTCACACCACTCTCTTATACTCTTATCTGTGTTCTAGCACTGGATTCTTTCTTTTTCCCTTAATACATTGGATAAGCATTTATTAAGTCAGTAAGCATTTATTAAGCAATGTGTCAAACATCATGCTAAGCACTAGTGATACAAATATTGGCAAAAAGACATTCCTTGCTGTCAAGGAGCTCACATTCAAGGGAGCCCAAAGGTAGGGGAAGGTTAAGGGTAAGGGGTGGGGGTGGAATTGTGACTAAATCTGAAGAATGAAGGGTGGCTAGTCTGGGTATCTACTCAAAGTGGAACCTCCAGGAGGAACTCACCATTGGGAATAAGAGGCTGTAGGAACAGAGAGAAAAGGCACATCAGGCATGGTGGAAAAGTCCAGAGTGTGTCTTTGTTCTTGGATGTTTCCATCTTGTTTAATGCCTGTTGTTATCCTGACCATTTTGCAAGGATTCACTCAAATTCCACCATGATGTTATCCCTGATTTTTCCCTTTGGAAATGATTTTTCACTCATCTGATTTCATTATGCCCCCTTTATAGACTTATCACATTCTTATGTGTATTATATTTATATGTGTACAGGTCTTATTTATCTCAACTGGATTTTACATTCTTTAAGAGCAGGGCCTATGTCTTATTTATCTGCATGTCTCCCCTCAACCTTCAGTCCATTGCATGTAGTAGGACTTTAATAAGTGATGTGCAAATGACAAAACCCCAGTCTCTCAAGAAACACAATAAGCTAATTTCATCATAATCATGCCATTTAGAAAAGGCTTTTTTGCCATCCTGTAGGTGAAAGCTGTTGTTTTGGATCCAAGCAATGGCTTCAACATGGATCGAAACCTCACAAGATCTGATGTTCAGAAACTTGTTAAGGTAATTATGACTTAAGTCCTGGAGTTTGGGGTCATATTCTAATTCTGTCTTATTTTATAGAGATGTTTTACTATTATTTTAATATCAACTTAAAAACATAACGTTAATATCTCTTGACATTCATATAATGTTGAATATGTTAAATTGTATTATGATCTGCTATTATTCTGATCCGTGTAATTTTATGACTCAAGCTTGTTTTCTAAGCAAGAAGCTGAAATCAAAATAAAATAATCATCAGAATTTAGAAATGAAGTGCATATACCTGCAAACCAACTTTGAAAACTGAAGAAATCAAGAATCAAGAAATCTTTGATTTCTCCCATGTTAACTGTTCATCATTTTGTAAAAACAGATTAGGTGTCTCAACTGTGCTTCTAAGATAATGTAAATCTGAGTCTCACCTTCATCGGTTGGGTGAAAAGCAGCCAGTCATAAACCTGTGGAGAAAAGTTGTCTAGATTTTATACAGATGGAGAAGATTTTTCTCTACTTTCTTTCAAACTGATAGTACCAGAAGAGGGCTGAATATATGCACTCTGTCTGAACCATGACGTGTGCAGAGAAGGTGTTAAAAGTCAAGGAAGGGGCATTAAGGTGGAGATCTGGAAATTTTGTTGCTAAGGTGATTTGGCTATAGAAATTGCAAGATCTCCTAGCATACCCCAGGGCTGATTTCTTTCTGTTGAAAAGTAGTTTCTTGCTTGCTGTGGACTGGAAAAATGGCTGTGATGGTAACTGACCAATTACACAGGAATTCAATGGAGAATTCAATCAAGACATCATGGGACACTTCTCTGACTCAGTAAGGGGTGGTTTTCCACTCAGTTGAGTTGTAAGGGAAGATTTTAACCTAATGTAAAAAAACAGACACATAAACTAGTGAAGTATTTTATTGTTAACCAATAATAAATTCATTTCTTAATCTAGAAAGACAAGATCTGAAGTTGTGAGCTTTACTATTGAGAGAAAAATCCCATATGTTTCAGAAACTAGTTCAAAGACGCTCATTCATTTAATTTTTTTTCTCCCTAGATATGTGTCAATAGACTATTGGACAAAACAAATCCATCCCTGGACACAATTAAGATGCAAGTTTACTTTGATATGAATTACACAAGCCGGGGTAATGTATCGGATAGCCATCTTTAATAATATTCTGTTAAACTGTATATTATAATATCACAGAATTATAAAAATTGAATCTAAGAGTTGGAACGTATTTCAAGAATCATCATATTCAAACTTGTACCTGGTCAAAAAGTGCTTTCTACAGGATTCCTCCAAAAGTATTTGTCCAGATTCTGCTAAAAGACCTCCAATAAAGGTTAACCCACTACCATCTTGCATCAACTCTTTCTAGTTTTGTGAGGAAGCTTTTCCTTCCATCTATCTTAAATATGCTTCTGTGCACTTTCCACCAGCAGCAAACTGATTTCTGGGGTCAAACTGAGCAAATATAACCACTCCTCTTGATGTTGGCCCTTTAAATACTTAGAAGCAATAATGCTTTCCCCACCCCTCACCCCCCACCAAAATTCTTCTGGAGGCTAAACATCCCCAATTCCTTTAATGAATCCTCATATGGCATGGTCTCTAGCCCCCTCACCATCTGGGTCACCCTCTTCTCAATGAATTCTAGTTCATCTGTCCTTCCCCAAAAGTGATGCCCAGAAATGCACACAAGTATGACACAAGCATTACAGAGGACAGCAGAACAATTACTCCATTGTTCTCCACATTATTCCTCCCTGTATGATGTAGCCTAGGATAGCATTAGCTTGTTTGCTACCTTATCAATGTTAACTCATGTTAAGCTCACAGACTACTAAAAAACCTTTAGATCTTTTTCAAAGGAAGGAAGGTAGGTAGGAAGGCAGGAAAGAAAGAAGGAAGGCAGACAAGCGTTAATGAGTACTAACTATGTGTCAGGTCCTGTGCTAAGTGCTTTGCAAATATTATCTGATTTGAGTCTCACAATACTTGGAGGTAGATACTATTATTATCCCCTTTTTTTGCCAGAGGAAAATGAAATCATTTGCCCAGGGTCACAGCTAAGTGTCTGAAGCCAGATTTAAACCTAGGTCTTTGATTCCAGGCTCAGCACTTAATCGGTTGAGCCACAGGAATGATTGTCTAGAATTGTTTTCCCTCTTGCACAGCCCCCCCTCATTCAAATCCAATTCACTTGTAAGTCATTACCTGCCTAATGTCATGGTCCTTCCTCTTGGAGAATGAAGGACAAACCACACACGACAGCTTCTCTCAAAGGAAGCACTCCATACCTATGATATTTCTTCAAATGTTCTGTGGTCTGTCTTTCTTTTCTGTGTCTTAATTTTCTATCCTTCACCTTCCTGGTGAGAATTCCCTTCTATTTCTTTGAATCTTTTTTTTTTTCATTTTTTTTTCCCCTCTTGAACCATTATTTCAATTTTTTTTAAGGAACACAATTCTCTCATTCTGAAAAGTAGAAATGCTTTCTTTTGGTTTCTTTCTCCTCAAGAAGACAAAGGACCTAGCATTTTACCCATAGAGCATATATATATATATATATATATATTTTACCTACCCATTTTACCCATATAGCAGAAACTCAAGTAGAACATACTTTTTGCAGATCACAAAAACATTATTCTGGTCCTCCATTCTTTTTTTTTTTTTTAAAGCAATTGGGGTTAAGTAACTTGCTCAAGGTTACACAGCCAGTTATTTTGTGTAGGTGTTAAGTATCTGAGGCCAGAACCAATCCCAGGTCTCCCGACTCTGGCCAGCACTCTTACTCACTGCTCCACCTGACCGCTCCTTGGTCCTCCATTCTTGCTAGAACCAAATGCTTCAGTCCTTTATCTTCTTTCTTATAGATCTTTTGGCTTACACTTCTATGTAGGTGCAGTTTTCTGCCTACTTGGGAGACACAAACTGCAAATTAATGAGATGTATCCACCTATTTTAACTGTACCTGCTGATATCCAAGTTAACATTTCCTTAGATATTTATACTTCCTTAGATAACAGGTGGTAAAAAAAAAAAACACCTTTTTTTGTTTTTGTTTTTTGCTATGTAACAGCTTTAAATTAAAAACAATTATTGGTCTTCTATAAACATTTTCCAGTTTGAAGGTATGTAGTGATGTGAGAAATACTAACAAGAGTAAGCCTCAGATACTTTTTTGAGTGTTAAAAATCAGTGCTACACATGGTGCATTATTAAATGGAATGCAGTTATCATGAAGTTTTCACTTATGCTTTAATTTAAAATATTCCGTTATCTTTGTGGGCTTTTATTTTGAAAGACCAACATCACTTCATGAGAGTAGAAAATGAAAATTGTCCCAACAGTAGAAGTTTTGATTAGAATATAGTTTAGTGGAAAGAGCACATAAAGGAATGTTTGGAAAGGCATTGAGTGATTTAGTGGGAAGCACCTGGACTCGAAGTTAATTTCATGAATTCGTTTATAAGATTAAGATTTTGAAGGAAATGATCTCTAAAGTTCCTTCCAGCTCTCACATTCTATGATTCTTAGATTTGTGTTAATTAATTTGCAATAATTTAATATGTCCCTTGTTTGGATTGTTTTCCAATGGCTTTGTCATTTAAAATGGTATAACTGACTACATAAAGCAAAATGAAGATGAAGACTCAAGACAGAAAAGTGATCATAGGATAGATCCGGTTACAAATGAGATGTTTCTTTAAATTTTCAAGGTGGTACTATTTAGAGTAGCCAAAGAATCGGCTGTTTTCGTAGCAAGACTGACATGAAGTATGACAGGAAATTGGATGTTAATATTTTGGTGGGGAGGATGCAGAATTAGATTGTGGTTTTAATGGTAGAGAGAAATCCTCAGATAAAAACTCTGTTGACTAAAGCAGACCAACACCCACTCTTTAACTTAAAAACTTAGATAATTGCCTGGAGTTGAGAAGTAGAGTGATTTGTCTAGGATTACATAGCCATTATATACCAAGACTGGGACTTGAATCCAGGTTTTTCTGACTTTGAAGTCAGCACTACACCACACTGCTTCTGCCACATTAATAACTGCCATCATAATGATAGTGCAGGGAACTGAATGCTTGACTTGGGAGTGTCATGGTATTATGAGAAAATTGACTAGGAATCTAGAGATCTGATTTCTAGTCTTGTATCTGCCACTATCTGTGTGACCTTGAAGAAATCAGTCACTTCTCCTTTGTTTTCTCATCTGTAAAATAAAAGAATTATAAATTTCCTAGGCCTCAGTTCCCTCATGTATAAGATGAAGGCATTTGGATTAGATTGCCTCTGAGGTGCTTTCAAGTTACAGACCTAGGGTGTGCTGAAGCTGGCTCATACTAACAAGAACTGATTGTTAAATTTTCAGTGTGAGTATTCACACTTTAGAAATTGGCAAATGCTACAAATAGAGCTTGGTTTATTATTTTTCTGATTGTCTAAGACTTAAGAAAGTGATAGAGAAAATGTTAATAATGTAGATTAAATTTTAAAATGTACCATGTGTACATTTTCCCCCAGAGAACTAGTTGTTGAACATTTACTAGCATACCACTGTTATAATCTTATAATCGCAAGATCTCAGTGCTTAAGGAGTCCCTTTTAGCTCCAAGATTCCATATTTCCATCATCTTTGATTAATTTATGATAATAAGTACTATTAATTATTAAGTTGGCTAAAGGCATGATTAGTGATCCCACAGTCTGAATTTCTTGCCACATACATTGCCTGGCCTGGATAAATGACAAAAGTAGAATGATGTGCCATTGTATTTTTATTAGTATTCCATAGAGATTGTCTTTTTATTAGAGGTTTCATTGTCATTTTATAATTCTTATATTATTTGAGTTTTGAGTCTCTTATGTTGGCATTCACCATATTGTATAATGTAATAAACCCTGAAACTGGAATCAGAAGACCTGGGTTTATCGTTCAGTTCTGATACTTGTTAGCCATGTGACCTTGAGCAAATTACTTAAAGTCACTGCACCTCAGTTTCCTCACTTGTAAAATGTGGACAATAACACTCTACTAACAGAATAACAATTACCTACTCAATGGAGGGTACTGTAAGGAAAGTCTTCTGCAAGTCATAAAATGTTATTCAAATGTGAACCATGATTATCTTGCCAAAATACATCAGTTAAAAGACTGTGAAGAATAATCTGGCAGTGACTTCACCTTGACACTATGGTTTGTTTTATTTTAAGTGATAAGGATTAAGAAAACATGATGTTAGTCATGAAGTAAAAATGCCATTCCATGCCAGTTTCCCCCTGGCAGTGCCTTTTTATGTGAAAACAGGAACTAAAATATTAGTCATATGAAAGATGTTTTCTTTGTCCTTTTCCAGGAGAATTTCTTGATGAACATCATCGAGTGCTAGAATCCAGATTAAACATTGTTAGCAGAGACATCACCGATAATAGGGCCCGTACTCGAGAAGAATTAGAGAGCCTCTACCGGAAGATTGTCAGCTATATATTACTACGTTCTGGTCTTGGATCCCCTACTGATATCAAAGTTGTCAGAGAGTCAACAGGTGAATAATATAAATCTTTTACATTACATAATGTGGTGGTTGGGGGGAACAAGATAATTTTGTCTTTATAATAAGTGCTCAGTTGCAGTCTTAGAGATTTAATCCTCTTCTTTATCTATAAAATAAATAGAGAATAAACAGGAAATGAAAACTCATCTCTTACTGTTCTCTCAGTGAATATCAATTCTAACCCTAAAGAATCATCTCTAGGAAGTAAAATGTTGTCATTGCTCATTTTATTGGAGTCATAGATGCTTGGGGACTTGTTACATCATGGTAGAGGAGAGCTAGACACAGAGTTAGGGTACCTGATTAATTTGTAAAGGTACTAGGTAGATTAAGATAATGTGGACGGGCAAGAGTTGTCACCTGAAGTGGGAGGAGGAAAACAGTATTATCCTGAGAATTATATTGCCAAGAAATGTATCCCTCCCCGCCTCTTCCATTTAGTTAAAATTATAATATGTGTACTGAACTTTGCTTACCTATTTTATTGGTTCCATGGTTTCATCAAAGAACTTACTTTGATATAAAATATTCCCTCCTTCACTACAAATTGAAACATTTCCATGCTTTTCTATCTTAGATGATTCTTGTTCATGTTTTCCTATGAATTATCCATAGAGGTTCCACCCAATATTTTGAAGGCCTTCCTTTTGTTCTCTTAATGTCTTAATGTAAATATTCTTTTACTATTTCAGGTATTGTTTGGATTATCCATCTGTCATATCATAACTCTAACATGATCAGGCAATCTCCCTTTCTGATCAGATAAGCCTTCAATAATGTCTTTCACTCCACTTCACTTCTTGCAAGTCATCATTGATAATGTGGTGACCTATTTATGTTTGCCATGCATCTTTCCATTGTTCTTTTTGGTGTTTGGAGTTTTAATTCCAAGATTCACGATTATATAGCATCATCAAAAGAATATTGAAGTTAGAGAGAAAGGTCTTTATGGAAGCAAATGGTTCAGGATCATTTGAAAGAACTTCATAATTTTTCAAATGTGATCCTTCTCAATCACCTAATGCTACTTAATTCTGGGCCTAACTCATTGTCTTTCCACAGCATCTGTCTACGATGGGTATGTGTGTGTGTATACACATATGTGAGCTCCATGTGTTGTCTTCTAGCTTTATTCCACAATGTGGGCAACATAAGAAGGCTATTTTGGTTAGCTTTTGTTTTAGATTTTTTTATAAATCAACTTTGTTTTTCTAGTGTGGATAGTTTAAATTTCTTTCATGTTACTCTGTATTTTGCTGAGGATGCCTTATTGTTGTTCCAGGACTTGATGCAATAAATTCAGTATATGTGAATAGTCCCATTTGGAGAAATTTGCCATCAGCAAGGAATGAATTTGTTCAGATCTTATATAGGACTTCTTTCATTATACCACCTAGTGAATACATATGTAATGGGATATAAATATGCATTGGATCATTGAACAATTATCTCCACGACCACATATGTCATAGTGTCCTATGTGATTTCAACGTATACCTTGATGATATCTTGTCTGGGAAGAGTTTTCAGGGCAGTTTTGATCTGCTAATTCTTTTAAAGCACCATCTCTTTTCCATCCTTTTGGAATCTTCTCTTTGAGATATCTTGAGAATTAAGACCTAAGTAACTTTAAATTTGTTTTACCTGAAGCCCAAATTTTTTTCTGCGTCTTTTTGGTCAGATACAACTGCTTTTTCTGATTTTATCTTTTTACTTGCTGTTAATACTTCTTCCCATAGTGCATCAGATACTGAGACAGTAGAATCTAAATGTAGAGGTTGCATTATCACCAGTAAAGACAATATATCAGTATAAAAATACCAGTGGGTATATTCCACTGTTCATCTATTTGCTTCCCTCTTGTTCTACCATCTTCTACAAATATGTTCTTGAGATTATCTGGCTTAGATGGATCTCATTCCAGTTACTCTGGAGGCTCATTTCTCCTCAATTGCTTTTTACTGTTTTCTGGATTGATACTGCTCATTGATCTTCTCAATAGCCTTCCACCATTCTTTCTGTAATACTTTAAATGTGGTATTGACATCTTGGTGTTTTTTTTAAATAACACTTCCTTTTTATAGACCCCTTTTCTAACAAAGAAAAATCTCTAAGCCAAACCAGTAGACATAGTAATTTCTTCTGACGATGTATACAACATTTCATACCAATAGTCTCCTCTTTCCTTCCTGAGAAAAATGAAACATATTGCATCAACCATACTTTGGAACCAAGATTGGTTATTTCACTTAATTTGAATTCTGTTGTCTTTTAGTGTTGCATCACTTTCATTATTGTAACTATTGTGTATATTATTCTTTTTGTTCTACTTTCTTTGGATTAGTTCATATATGTCTTCCCATGTTTTTTCTGAAGTCTTCCTATTCATCATTTCTTACAAAGTAATAATATACCATTACATTCATATATTGGGCAGCTAGGTGGCACAGTGGATAAAATGTCTGGAAGACTCATCTTCCTGAGTCCAAATCTGTCCCCAGACATACTTACTAGATGTATGATCTTTTTTTATCAAAGCCTCAGTTTCCTCATCTTAAAATGAGTTGGAGAAAGTAATGTCAAACCATTCTAGTATCTCTGAGAAGAAAACCTCAAATGGGGTCACAAGGAGGCACACACTACTAAAACAACTCAACAACGTCTTCTCCAGCTCATTTTACAGATGAGGAAACTGAGGCAAACAGGGTTAAGTGACTTGCTCAGGGTTACACAGCAAGCGAGTGTCTAAAACAAAATTTGAACTCAGATCTTCCTGACTCCAGGCCCAGCACTCTATCCATTTTCTAACTTAAAAGCACCCACTTTGTTTCTATTGTTTTGCTACTACCAAAAAAAAAGTATTGCATTGAATCTTGGTATGAATGTGACCTTTTTTTTGTTTGTTTTGTTCTGTCATTAAACTTCCTGGGGGATATATGCTTAGTAGTGAGACTGCTGAGTGTAGCAGCAAGCACCCCAAGCGCGTCCTCAGGGTTTGCAGCTACCACAGGTTCTTAGATCTGCTTTGTTAAAGGAAAGCAACTCAAAATGGATTAACAAGCTTACTTTAATCAGTCAGACATATATCGTTTACCTTGTTCAGGAGAAAAGGTCAGCACCCTGAACCTCAAAGTATACAGGCATAATTATCAAGACAGAAACATCAAGTAGACAGATTTCCAAACTGTCCAACCATTACATCCATACCCAGTCAACATCTGGGTTTCCACATTCTGGGTTTTTCAAAGCCGGGGGACTCTCAACAACGGCTTCCCAGAATTCAGATCAAATCACAGAACATTTCTCAAAGTGAGTCCCAAAACAAAGCTGCACATCAGGGCTTATATAGCCTTCTCCTGGCTCAGAGAATGTAACAACCTTATTGACTCACTGGCCAATCAAGAAGTATCTGCTGAAAAACAAGCCTCCCTCCCCAGGCTTCTGGTGCACTTTAGCCTAGGGGCAGGGAAGATCTTTAAAATTTACATTCCCATTACACTGGGTCAAAAGTTATGATCAGTTTACTCACTTTTCTAACAGTTTCAAATTGTTTTCCAGAATGATTGGATCTATTCATAGCCTTTTAAGCACTATTTTAAGAGTGCCTGCTTTATCACAATCTATCCAACACTGGATGTTTCAGTCTTTCATCATTTTTGCCAATTTTATGGATGTGAAATGATGTATGGGCTGATGGGACTTCTGAGTAGTTTACAAGCTTTTGGCCTCTTTCATCTCTCAAGCCCAAGTCAGATTTTATGACAGGTTTTGCTGATTGGTTTGTTTTTACAATCCTAATTCTTCCATTCATTTCACCAAATATCAGGGAATATGTTGATTAGGCTTAGAGGATCCAGGCAAACTTATTCATATGATTGTTCAAATTTTTCATCCTTTATAATGAATATTAGCAGATAAGATACAGTTATCTTTATGGTGGCCTATTTGTCATGTGTTAAACATATTTACTGTAAGGTGCCTCTTCTTGCTTCTATTTGTACCAAGAAACCAGCTTCATTCAGTCTTTTATTTGTCTCTCGAAAAACCTTTCATTTAGCTGCTATCACTTTATACTCTGTGGTTTCATTTATAGCTTGAATCAATACTGATATGATAAGCTTTTTATAGTAGTATAACTAGTATATACTAATATAGTAGTATGTAGTATAACTCAATGGTCATGGAAAAATCATTGTGCATTAAAAGTGCCAAAAGAATAAGTTAATATTTGCATTATCTTAAAGTTGTCTCTCATTCTTATTAACTATGCTTCCATTTATGCTGTTCTATCACTATCACTGAAAAAGGATATTCTACAGGGGTGAAGATTATTTGCTGCTTTTGTTCATTTTGTAGATGACCATGGCTAAAAATAAATACATTAATGATCTAGTGGCCCACCTCTGATCATGAGCCTTTTTATGCTTATCTACATAACTCATTTCAATTCAACAAACATTTATTAACTACCTATAGTATGCAGAGCACTAATAGAGATACAAGGTTAGATAAAATTAGTTTCTGCTTGAATGGAGCTTTTAGGGAAATAAAACACATACAGATAACTGTAATAAATTATATTATATAGCAAGTACAATAAAAAGCTGCAAAACAAAATGCTATTTTGAGCTCTAAGTTTAAAAAGGTTATTAAATTATAAGGGAGATCAAGAAAGGCTTTCTGGAAAAAGTTTTTTAGTTGGGCTGATGTGGGTGAGAAAGTGAAGAAGGAGAAGGAAACACATCAAGGCATAAGAAACATTACTAACAAGGGCATAGAAGTAGGAAATCAGATTTTATATGGATGACAGAGAGTATCCTAGTTTTTTCAGAACATAAAGTATATATATGAAGGTAATATGAGATAAGATTGGAAGAGTAGAGAGAAAATATTGCTAGATTATAGAGGGCTTTGGGTATCTGATATAGTATGGAGATAAAAAACTATCATAACATATATGACATATAAGATGTCTACAAACTATGCTATATGGAATTCCTATTCCAACAATTCTCATGTATGACTGAGATTAAGTAGAATGACATTCATAAGTGAAATGCAGATCATGGCCATGCGTGGCCAACTGGGGGAAACAGATGATGATTTCCTGTCTTGAACTACTATAAAACTCTTTCTGTTAAGAGTAGGACATCTGATAAGCTTCATGCATTGCAAACATTCATTTTTTTAAAAAGATAAATTAGTCATATTCTGGATATGATTTTGACCTCCAGCAAGAAAATGAATGTATCCTTGGAAGAAAGTGGCCAAGTTATAGTAGAACTTATGACCAATAGGGAGGACAAAAGCAGAATTAGATGGATGTGAACTCTAAACTTTAGGATATAGGTTTTCAGAAAGTTCAGAGAAAAGATAGCTGTGATTCTATGGCCTGAATCTCTCCGCTTATTTAGACTGGAGTCAGCTCAAGAGGAACAGGAAGCTCTGAAGAATGAAATTCTTTAGCAACCACCAGTGATTCTGATGAAAAAGAGATGAAAAAGGTGTCTAAAGTATGAATATGACTATGGGGAAAGCTTACTTTGCTAGATTTATATTTTTTAAAGGATATGTAAAAAAAAAAAAGATGGCAATGAGAGCACCTAGCTGGGGATGAAGACAAAAATTGGCATGGCTCTATAAGCACAGTATAAGGAAGGTTAAACTTGCAAAATGCTAAGAACAAGAAAGGGTATAAAGGGAGGGAGGTGTATTGAGGGCAAGAAGCAATTTATGATCAGTAGAAGTGACTTATTGCTTGGGGTGGATGAGATGAATGATCACAAATGAAAATAAAATAAATATCTTGTTTATATAAAATCTTCTTTATCAAGAAGAATGATAATCAGACTGGACATGATAGAATTAAAATTAAGAGGGAAATGAAAGCCAAAATAAAGAAGTTAGTGAAAGAGCACCTCCCTGCCTTAAATGAATTCAAGTCACTTGGTATGGATGAATTCCATCTGAGAAAATTGAAAGATGTCACCTATATGATAATTTCCTCAAATATATATATATATATATATATAATTTCCTTCAGGGATAAGCTTGATCATTACAACTATAGCATTCACCATTGACTTTTTTGGTAATGCTATTTACATTGTTTTAGACATTGTGTATATTTTCCTGGTTCTGCCTACTTCTCTTCATCAGTTCATTCATCTCATGCTTTTTTGTAATCTTCATAGTCATTATTACTTACAGTACAATAATATTCCATTACATTCATGTATCATAATTTGTTTAGCCATTTCCTAGTCATTGGGCATCTACTTTGTTTCCATTTTTTAAAAATCCCTGTAACATGATAAATATTGTCTAACAAGACATTCTCTCTGGAAACTTCATGCCATTTTTAATATTTAAAGACTCATTATATTGTATTCTCACTCTTTGTATGACTTCCTCAACACCTTTTTTGCTGAATTAACATATAGTAATTTTTGCAGAATTATGGAGAGTAAGAGATGAGCAAATGCTGTCTTTATTTTCAGAAATAGAAGATAGGTTCTTTAAGTTATGAGCCAATAAGCTCAATGTTAATTCCTAGAAAGAATGTTTTCAGCAGATTTTTCAAACAGATGATATGAAAACACTCATGAAAGGAAGCAGTGATTCCCACAATCCAGTATGGTTTCATTAAGAACAAAACATGACAGATTAACTTCATTTCCTTTTTGTGATGAGTTTATTTACAAGAGTGGCACATCAGTGGAATATAGTATGCCTGGATTTCAACAATGTAGTTGACAAAGCTTCTTATGAAATTCTTATGAATAGGAAAGTCATAAGCTTATTGATATAGTAGGTAAACTCAGTATTGATTATATGATTGGATCTAAATAGTGTCTATCGGTGGATCAAAATCAACCTGGTCTGTGTGCTTCCATGCTCTGTGTTTGACTCTAATTCTTTTAAACATTTTCATTGTCTTGGATGAAGATTAATTGGTGTGTTTTTCAGATTTGCAGATGACAAAAATCTGCAAAATATAGAGGATAGGTTAGATGACAAAGTTGGGATTTCCCCGCCCCCCCCCAAAAAAAAAACTCAAAAAATTAAAATGATGAATCAAGTAAGTTTAGATTAAATTTAACAGGTATATATGTAAAATTCTGAAATTGGTTTTTTTTTTAATCAAGTATACATGTACAGTTTGGGTTCAATAATAGTATAATCCATGTTGAAAAGAGCTAGGAATTTTAGTGCAGAGAAAGCTCATTAGGAGACAGGTCCAATGTGGCAGCCAACACAGGTAAAGGGATTCCAGGGGCTGTTGGTAGAAGGAGAGTGGTGGTCGTTCTTCCACTGCACTAGGCACGCTACGTCTGATATGCTTTATTCTAGACATCATATTTTAGGGAGAATATTGACAAATTAAAGAATATCCAGAAGAGTAAAGTGAGGAGACTCAAAAGTGTGTCATCAGAGGACTGGTTTAAGGCGTTAAGAATGTTTAACCTAAAGAAACGAAAACTTGGGACAGGAGGCATCATTATGGTCTTCAAAATGTCGGAAGGGCTGTCCTACATGGTAATAATAGTTAGCATTTCTATAGCACTTTAAGTTTTGCAAAATCCATTACATTACCTTCTGTGATTCACACAACAACCTTTGAGGAAGGTGCTATTATTATCCCCAAGAACCTGAGGATCAGTGACTTTTCCAGTCACTTACTGGTAAGTATCTGAAGCGGAATTTGGATTTGGGTCTTTCTTGATCATTCTGCTTGGCACTGGTGGCCAGAGTCAGAAAAAAGAATATGGGTAGGTAGAAGCAGAGGATGGATCATCAATTCCCATCAACTGGGAAATAGATGAACTAGTTAGGTTTATATGATGATGACGGAATACTATTGTGCCGTAAGAAATGATGAGCAGGATGCTTTCAGAAAAATCTGAGAAGACTTACATGAACTGATGCAAAGTGAAGTGAGCAGAACCAGGAGAACATTGCATATAGTAACAGCAGTATTGTATGATGATCAACTGTGAATGACCTAGCTTTTTTCAGCAATACAATGATCCAAGAAAATTCTGAAAGACTCATGATGAAAAACTATCCCTTTCATCTCCAGTGAAACAACTGATGAAGTCTGAACGCAGATTGAAGCATATTTTTTTAAACTTTATTTTCCTTGTTTTGCTTTTTTTTTTTTTGATTCATGTTTTCTTTTGCAATATGGTTAATATAGAAATGTGTTTTGCATGATGACATGTGTAATCTATACCAAGTTGCCTCCTCATGGAGGGGAGAGGGAAGAGAGAGGGAGAAAAATTGGAACTCAAAATTTTAAAAAAAGTTAAAAATTGTTTTTACAAGTAAGTGGAAAAAATAAAATATGAAATATTACATAAGTATAAAAATTTTTATTTAAAAATATGTCCCTCCTCTGTCACTCACTCACTAATTCAGTAAAATTAACTACATCAGCTAAATCTGACTGAATGTGCTTTGTTTTATACTCATATCCCCCCACTTCTGCATGGAAATGAGGAAGGTAATTTCCTCACTTTTTTCCTTTGGAGAAAAGTGCTTGGTCATTATGGTTATAGCATTCAGTTTTGATTTTTGTTTTTATTATTTACATTGTGTAGTCATTGTGTGTATTTTCCTGGTTCTTCCTGTTTCTCTGTATCAGTTAATTTTTTTTTTAAGCAATTGGGGTTAAGTAACTTGCTCAAGTTTACACGGCCAGTTATTTCTGGGTGTGGTTCTAAGTGTCAGAGCCCGGATTCGATCCCAGGTCATCCCAACTGTGGGGCCAGTGCTCTTACTCACTGTGTCACCTGGCTGCCCCTAAGCAATTGGGGTTAAGTAACTTGCTCAAGGTAACACGGCCAGGTGTTTCTGGGTGGGTACTAAGTGTCTGAGCCCAGATTCGATCCCAGGTCATCCCAACTGTGGGGCCGGTGCTCTTACTCACTGTGTCACCTGGCCACCCCTTATCAGTTAATTTCTTTCCATCCTTCTCTGTATCCTTCATATTCATGGTTTCTTATGGCACAGTAATATTCCATTACATTAATAGGCAACTAAATGGAGGAATGCATAGAGGACTTGACCTGGGGCCAAGAAGACCTGAGTTCAAATTTTGTTTCAGACACTTACTAGTTGTGACACCTTGGGCAAGCCATTTAATCTGTTTGCCTTAATTTACTCAACTGTAAAATGGGGCTAAAAATGACATCTTCCTCCCAGGTTTGTTGTGAGGATTAAATGAGGTAATACTTATAAATGCTTGCCATATAGAAAGCACTATATAAATGCCTATATAATTGTTGTTGTTATTTTTATTATCATTATTAGTAACCACAATTTGTTTAGCCATTTTCCAGTCAATAGGCATCTATTTTGTTCCTACAAAAATTGTCATTCTAAATATTTAACAAATAAGTAGATAAACAAAAAATCAATACATTGACTATGTCTGAAAATGTATGCCAT
This sequence comes from Petaurus breviceps papuanus, assembly GCF_028583685.1. NCBI lineage: Eukaryota > Metazoa > Chordata > Mammalia > Diprotodontia > Petauridae > Petaurus > Petaurus breviceps. The sequence continues at coordinate 4,989,785 of NW_027187302.1, forward strand.
ATTCTACTATAGTCTACTATTCTCCTGCAAGGAAGAAGGTGTGCCATTGATTTTGTTTTTTGAAAAATTACATCTTTAAAAAAAATACATCTTTTATTCTTATATCACCTATGTTTACACACACACACACACACACACACACACACACACACACCAAACTAACAAATCATCTGAGTCTGGCAATATATACAGCATTGCACATCCCTAGTCTACCCACCTATACAAAGAAAGGATGGAGTTGTGTTTTCTCCATTGTCCTTTAGGGCCACATTTGATCATTTATAATTACATAATTCTGATTTTGTTGTTGGTGTTTCCATTTACATTGTTCTAGTTCTTGTGTCTTCTTATTCTCCTTATTTCTCTTTGTATCCAGACTTAGAAGTCTTCCCCTGTTTCTCAGTATACTTCCTATTAACCATTTCTTATGATGCAATAACATTCTATTACGTTTATGTACAATAAGTATCTGCAGTCTGCATATGTTTACTGCCACAAAAAAGTGTTACTGCAAAACTTTTAGTGTATATGGGACCTTTCTTTCTGTGTTTGACCTCCTTGTGATTTGCGCCTTGTAGTACAATCTCTGTGTCAGAGAATATAGACATTTACATCACTTTTTCCACATTACTTCAAATTGCTTTCCAGAATGGTTAGGCCACTTCACATCTCCACCAACAGTTCATTAGTGTTCCTGTCTTTTCAAAATTCCTTCAACATTGATATTTATTGCCATTGATTTTTCAATAGTGCAAATAGTACAATTCATGCCTGTTACATAATAAATATTGTCTAATGAGCCGTGGTCTGTCTGGAAATTATATATCATTTTAATTTGTAAAAACTTGTTATTCTACTATTATTCATACTCAATTGCTTCAATACCTTTTAGCTGGAAAAAAGTATTTGGAGTGTATCTTAAATTCACATCCTTCCCACTTCTTTTTAAGAATGAATTTTTGTGTACTTTTTTTTCTTTCTTCAGCTGCTCTACAGAGTGTTTTTCCTCAATCTGAACTTGGTACTTTTCTATCCCTTTCCAAGAAGGACAAAGAGCGCCAGCTGAAAGAACTCACCATGATTGTCACTGGAATTCGGTTATTCAACAAAGACTGTGGAAAGGGAGGAGAAGGCATTGATGATCGTAGGTATAAGGTTAAATTAATTCTACAAATCTATCATGGTTTATGTAAATTTGTGTAAATATCATGATTATGTAAATGTTTAAAAACAAAATTAAAGTTTATATTATACAGTGGCTAAAATGATGGGGTGGCTAGGATAGTAAAAACTCCTTTTATCTGGGACCCCATAGTGTCTGGCAGATCATCTTCCATAGAACCTGACATTTAAAGAACCTATTTCACTAATGTAAATTAGTCATTTTTATAGATATATTGTTTTAGTGTGCTAATGCCTACTGACTTAGTTATTGATCCAATTTCTTTTTAAAATGCCAAATTTACTCAAAATCTAGTTTTCTTCTCCAGCATGTTCTCTCAAGTTATTTCACAAGATCTTTGTAATGGTCATTGGTGGCATAGAGAAATAAAGATGCAGAGTGGGTACAGCATAGTATATATTGCCTGGAATGTAGTAAGCAATTACTAAATGCTTATTGAATAATTTAAAATTTTCCCAGTGAGTATACTAACAATATATATATATATGTAAAGGAGGTTGATTATAGATAAACCAAATGACCTTACTGGGATAAGGACTCATCATTTGATAAAAATTGCTGGGAGAGTTAGAAAGCACTCTGGCCAAAATTAGCTTTTGAGTGACACCTTATGCTACAACATGCTTGAAATGGTTATGTGACCTGGATATAAAAAAGGTAGCATCATAAACAAAGGAGGAACAAATAAGGAAATACCTTTTGCGGTTATGGATAGGGGACTGTCTCTTGACCAGACAAGGGATAGAGTTGATCATGGGAAACAACATGGAAAATTTCGATTCCATGAAATTGAAAAGCTATTGCACAAACAAAACCAATGCACTTAAAAATGAGAAGGGGATCAGTTAATTGGAAACACCTTGACAGCAAGTTTCTCTGATAAAATCCAATATCCAAGATATTTAGGGAAATGTTTCAAATATATAAGAACATTTATTATCCTCAATAGGCAAATGGCCAAACTATTTAAATAGGTAGTTCTCAAAAGAAGAAAAGCAATCTATTGAGACCATGTAAAAATGTTCCAAATCACTAGTAATGAGAGAATTGCAAATTAAAACGACTTTGAAGTTCTACTCCACATAAGTAGATTGGCAAAGATGACAAAAAAAGGAAAATGACAGCTTTTAGAAGGCATGTACAAAGAAAGATACCCTAATGTCCTGTGGGTGGTCTAGAAAGCAATTTGGAACTCTACTTCTAAAAGCCACAGTATTAACTTGATGTGATGCTAACCTCACCAGGCATGAATGAATGGACAAAAAAGCATTTATGAAGCATTTACTATATCCCAAGCACTGTGTTAAAGCACTGGGAATGAAAATACAAAAGCAAAAATAGTACTTCCCCTCAAGGAAGAAAGCAAACATTTATCGAGTACTTACTACATTCTAGGCATTTATTGAGTGTCTAATATGTGCTAATCACTGTTAAGTGTTTTACAAATATCTTTTTTTTTATCCTCACAGCAGCCCTGGGAGGTAGATCTATATTATTATCATTCTTATTTTACAGATAAGGAAAATGAGGCAGATAAAGGTTAAATGATTTGCCCAGGGTCCTGTAGCTAGTAATTGGTATGGATTTGAACTCGTGTCTTCCTGATTCTAGGCCTAGCCCACTCTCCACTATACCATCTAGCTGCCTTTACATGCTCACATTCTATATGCTTACATTCTAATGGAGGAAACAGTATATATAGGAAGGCAGACAGTCATTTTTTTGGTTTGGAAACTACAGGAATGGTGAGTAAAACCATGGTGGGGAGGGGAGTAGATTAATCCATCTTTTCCAGGGGACAACGACAGAGTTGTTTTGATTGTGTATCCCAGACTAGGGAGTTGGAAGAGAGAAGGAAAGAGCAAAAGGTGTATACACACCACCAAGGTTGCTTGTGTGAAGATTGTTGAGGAGGGAAGTGAAGCAAATATAAAATTGGGCTTAAATGTTGTGGGAAAATTAAAGTGACCACCAACAGGTCACACAATTAAAACAAAAAACCTTTTGTGGTTTTCTCTTTTTGGTTATTATTCTGACCATTAGAATTGGTCTGCTACAGTAGGACCTGTGAGATCATTTTTTTTTTCATTTCTGTTTGAAAAAATAGATCCAACTTAATGGTCATAAAGGAACTAAGTTTTCCTTTTTTTCTCCTCTCTTTAATCTGTTAGATTGTTGATATGTTACCTGTTAGTCTTTTTTTTTTTTTTTTTAACAGTGCCATCTATTCTGAATGAAGCTATTCCAGCCACCACCCAACATATTGACACACAACTTCAGACTTCCCAGGAGCAGGCATACCGGTACACAGCGATCCTGGAGAAAGTAGTAGTCAATCCACTCAAAATGAAAGAGCTTGAATCCTTAAAGATAAAAGAAGCTTTGTTTAATTTGAGACAATATGAGGTTTTCCTTAATATAATTTTGGTGAGTTGTTACAGTATCTGGCATTCTCAAAGCTAACAGTATGTTTTGCTTACCCAAGGGGACACAGCTACTAAGTGTCTGAGGCCAAATTTGAACTCAGATCCTCCTGACTCCAGGGCAGGAGCTCTGACACTCTGTGCCATCTAGCTGCCCCTAAGGCATCGATTTTTAAGGTCGCATTTGCAATGGTTATGCTGTTTCTATGGATAAAAAAATGTAGAGGTTAAGTTGTAATTTGTACTTCATGAAGGTATCAGCCACTGAACTGAATCTGTACACCTTTGGATTCTTCAAAATGTGTCAGTCTCCATGATCATGGCAAATGTAAGAAAGCCTGGTGAAAATGTGTTCCCGCTGATGTTTTGGGAACTTATTTACAGGTCTAGGCATTTTGACTAAGGGGCTGGAAATCTAATTTGGAATTTGACTTAACATTCTAAGTCTTCCCCAAAGCCTAGGCTTTCACAAATGAGTAATAATCTACTGACATAAGAAATTAAACACAGAGTATTGTTTATTGGGCTACAGATTTTTTTTAAGGATTTAATTTAAAAAATTTTTAATTAACAAAAGTCTGTTTTCTCTCCCTGCCATAAAGGGGTGGGGCGGGAGGGAGAAGAAGAAGGGAGAGAGAAATAAAAGAAATACAAAAACCTTCTAACAAATATGCATAGTCAACCAAAACAACTTTATGCATTGGTTATGTCAAAAAAAAATGTCTCATTCTGCACCCTGAGATTGCAGATTTATTGATCAAGCTTTACTTGAATGAACTCAACACATTTTTTTTTCCAGACAAGCTAGCATTTCATATCTGTTCTGAATAGAGTGGAAAGAGCCCCTGGACTTGGACAGTCCTAGCTCTCCTTTTTACTAGTTATGTATAGCTACCTCAGTCAAGTTCTTCTACCTCTGTGAACCTCAGTTTTCTTACCTGTAAAGCTGTTGCTTATGCTTATGCTGCTGATCTCACAGTTGTTGTCAGGAAACTGTGCCAGTAAATATAAGCACACACACACACACACACACACACACAGATTAGCTCATTAGATTGAAACTGTCTCTAGCTCAGTGAAGTGTGGAATTAGAGAATGATAGAATTTTGGCACTGAAGGAACACCAGCGTCTATCTAGTTTAACCTGTATGTGAGCAAACATCCTCCTTAAAACATTCCCAATAAAGCTGTCCCTTAGATACCTATAAGGAGGGGGAAGGAAACTTCTCCAAGGAGACCATTCTTTGTTTTGATAGCTCTAATGGCCAGGACCTTTTTCATTGTATCTAGCCTAAAAATGCCTCTCTGTCACTTTTCTCTGTTGCTTCTAGTTCTACCATGTGAAACCAAGCAAAGTTAGTTTAATTGCTCTTACATGGGATAGGTTCAAATACTCAAAGAGATTTCTCATGTCCTTTCTCTGTTTTTAATTTCTTAAACTCCATTCTACCATCCCAGTTGCTTCCACTGATCTTTATTTGGTATGATTTTTTTTGTGTGCCGCTTTTTCATTTTGTTTCTTCCAATTATTATCAAGTCAAATTTTTAATTCATATTTTTATATATTCAATATATTTTCTCCTTTCCTTCTCCCTTACTGGGGGGAAAAAACCATTGTAACAAATATGCATGGTGAAACATTGGACTTTGACCATGTCCAAAAAAATATATGTCTCATCCTTCATCCTGAGTGTTTGACACGATTTTAAGGACTTCAACTATCTGATTCCTTCCTCTGTATACTCAGAAGCACATTGATTTAGAGCTGAAAGAAGCTATAAAGATCATCTAGTCCAGCTGCCTCATTTTATAGATGAGGAAACTAATGCCCAGAGAGGTTAGGTAGCAATGTATTTTTGTTTGATTTAAATATACTACCTAGAATGGGTCAAAACAGTCTGGATGTTGTCTTTACAGGGCAGAGTGCAGCTTGGTGGTCTATCACCTCTCTGGTGTTGAATACTGTGTCTCTCTTAATGTAGCCTAAATTCACATTAAGTTTTTTTTGGTTTGGTTTTTTAGCTCTTTTATCAATCAGTTCCTGTTGAACTTGCCATCCACTTAACCTCCTGAATCTTTTCTTGATCTGTCTAAAGACACTTTCCTCATCTTGTACTTATGAAGTTATTTCAAAAACTATAAGGAAGAATTTTGGAAAGGTAACAGGGCATTCAGACCAATAGGAACCCAGATCCCCTACATACACCATTTGAAAGCTGTTACTATCAATGGAAGGAACAACAATAAAGAAAACCAAAGAGAATCAGCTATAAGCTCTTTTATCTAGTTCAGGACCATCCTCCCCACCCCACCCCCGACTGCAAAAAAAGAAAGGACTTCCAGAATGTTGCAAAGCACAGAATTCAGACAAGCTAGGCTAAGCAGGGTAGGTAGAAGGCAAACTGTGAAACATCCTTGTTGGACTTCAGGAGAGAGGGCTAGAATAGCACCCAGTGTTGTACAATCCCAGAGACTCCAGACATAGCAGGAGAGAGGGCCAGACCTGTGTCTAGTCAGTCCATGCCTAACCCAGCATCCAGCTGGACCTCAACAGTAGACAGGGTCTGATAATTCCTGCAGACGGTGGTACCTGTCTTGGCCACTAAACTCAGGATCAAGTGAGGTTTAGGCACACACCAACTAGGAGTATAAGGTTAGGGTTTAACATAAGCACAAGTCCTCAGTCTGGAAACTGGGAAGGTTTCCAGTATGAGTAAACAGAAGATGCCAGACACAGTGAAAAAATACCTTGAATTTCGAGAAGCTTGAAAGAGCAAGTCCAGAAGAAAGTAATAACTCAACAACAAGTCAGTAGAGTCCTCAAGGAGAATGTCCTGGCCACAAAGACTAGAACAATACCTAGAAGAAACAAAATAAGATGAATAACTAAGAAGGAAAGAATAGAAAAGAGAATTAATAATTTAGAACAAACAGTGGTAAACCTCAACTAAGAATTAAACTCTGGAAATTAGAATGGATTACAAAGAAAACAATGATTCCATGGAGAACTACAAAAATATTAAAACTAAAAGGTTAAAAAAAAACAGAAAAAAATTCAGGTATAAATTTACAAAAACAACTGACCTGGAAAACAGGTCAAGGGAAAGATAAGTTAAGCATTATCAGGCTTACCTGAAAACCATAACTTAGAAAAAGGTTGACTATCACATTCCAAGAAATTATAAATGAAAATTGTCTGTATCTCTTAGAACCAGAAGGCAAAGTGAAAATAAAAAGAATCCACCAGTCGCTTCCTGAAAGAAATCCTAAAATGAAATTCTCATGAATATCATAGCTAAAATCAAAAGCTTTCAAGTCAAATTAAAAGTATTTCAAGCATACAGAAAGGAAGTCTTCAAGTAGTAAGGAGCCACAATCAGAATTATGCAAAACTTTAAAGGAAAGGAGGGCTCAGAATACAATATTCCAAAGGCAAAATATAAAGATTTACAACAAAGAACATAACTTATCCAGAAAATACTGAGTATAATCCTACAGTGGGAAATGGATTTTTAATAAAATAGAGGATTTCCAAGCATTTCTGATGAAAAGGCCAGAACTGAGGAGACATTTTGAAATGGAATCAAGAGATAAGAGAAACATAGAAAGGTATGCATATCTGATTAATTGGAAGGGACTATTTGATGATGAATTATTTGTATGTTACTAGCAGTAAAACAAACATGTTCTCCTTAGAACCCTAAAGTCATAGAGAAAGTTAAACAAGACAGGCAGGAGATCCGGAGGTAATTTTCTTCTGTTTTGTTGGTCTTAGGATAAGAAGGAATTAAGAAGGATAGGGGACTATTCTAGAGAGGAAGGGAGGTAACTCAGTCTTTTGTAATAGGGTGTGTGTGAGATGCAGAGTATACAAATATTGAGAAAGAGGTGGAGGTATCTGATGAACAAACATCTGACGAACTTCACTTTCACCTGAACCATAAAAAGAAAGAGTGAATGCATACACACACACACACACACACACACACACTCCCCCCCCACAAAATATGCCATAGAAATACATTGAACTCAATAGGGAAATAGACAGGGACAGGGAGAAGGGAGGGAGAACTGAAGAGAGAGAGCAAGATAGGTGAAAAAATAGTGATAAGTAAAACAAATTTTAACTTGGAGGGAGGAGAATGCAGGAGGATTAAAATGAAAGAAAAACTAAAAAGCTTGTGATCAGGGGCAGTGCAAAGACAAGAGAAGAGGTACAATAGAGTGGAAACAGATTAATGATTTATAAATAACAGATGTTAGGCAAACTTCTCTTTCACCCCTTCTTTGTAAAGAGATGGGAGGAGGATTAAGAAGGGAAAAAATATGAGAGGATAGACTAAAAGGAAACACACAGTTAATAGTTACAGCTGCGAATATGAATAAGATGAATTCCCTAATTAATGGAATTGGATAGCATGATGGATTAGAAAACAGAATCCAACGTCATAAATGCATTTTCCTGAAAGTATTTGGATGTGCACATGAAATATAGCATCTAAATACTTCAAAGAAAAGTTAATCAAACTGAAGAGAAAAATAGACAACAAAACTCTAATAGTGAGCAAACCTCAATGTAACTCGTTTCAAACTTAAACAAATATAACAAAAACATAAACAAGAAAGAAATTAAAGACCTGAATAGAACTTTAGAAACATTTGCGATGATAGAACTGTAGTGATTACTAAAAAGGAACACAAAGGAATTTACATATATCTCAGCCTTGCATAGTTTCTTTATAAAAGTTTGCCATGTGGGGGAGCAGAGTCAAGATGGTAGAGTAGAAGCACAAACTTGGTGTGAGCTCCTGCTGTAATCACTTCCAATACATGTGAAAAATGACTCTAAACAAACTTTTGGGCTACAGAACCCACAAAGTGATAGAGAGAAACAACTCTCCAGCTGAAGGAAGCCCAGCAGGCAGACAGGAAAGGTCTGTCACGCCGAAGTGGGAGCCAGGTGCAGTCCTGCATGAACAAATTGGTTCCAGACCCAACCCTGGCCCCGACCAGCAGTGCAGAGCAGACTTCAGGAGAGTGAATCATCAGTAGCTGTGGCAGTTTCCAGACTTCTCAACCCATAAATGCCAAAGACAAAGTAAAAGGTCAGTGTGGAACTCTGTTGGAACAGGGAACTGAAGAGCGCAGTCCAGCCCCTGCCCCCTGGGTGAGAAGTGGTTAGAGGTGCTTGGCTGTGTAGCTGCTGCTAAGTGGCTGCTTCTAGAGCTCCTGGCCTGCAGATCATGGCAGCACCAAGTGACCATTCAGAAGGTAATCACTCTTGCTTTGACCTGCTTGGATCCAGATTGTGGTCTTGGGTGGTAGTCCTTGGGTGTGTGACCAGTGAGCCAAAGCTTGTGGGGGCTATAAAGAAGGCACCCTCCTAATAGCTTGAGCAGCTGCAAAAACCCCAGTGATTTCTGACATAGTTCTCTCCATTCTGGAAGCAGAGTTCTACCATGGCAAAGAGCTCAAAAGTCAAGTAATTGGCTGGCAATATGAGCAAGCAATGAAAGCACAAATATACCATAGAATCCTTTTTTGGGGACAAAAAGGATCAAGGCATGGGGGGGGGGCAGGGAGGAAGACAGTGAAGTCAGAACTCCTGCATAAAAAGTCTCCAAGAAAAATATGAATTTGTTACAGGCCATGGAGGAGCTCAAGAAGGATTTTGAAAATCAAGTAAGAGAAGTGGAGGAAAAATTGGGAAGAAAAATGAGAATGATGCAAGAAAATCAGGAAAAGCAAGTCAACAGCCTGCTAAAGGAGACCCAAAAATACACTGAAGAAAATAACACCTTAAAAAATAGACTAACTCAAATGGCAAAAGAGGCCCAAAAAGCCATTGAGGAGAAGAATGCCTTAAAAAGCCGAATTTGCCAAATAGAAAAGGAATTTCAAAAAGTCACTGGAGAGAATAACACTTTCAAATTAGATTGGAGAAAGTAGAAGCTAATAATGAAGATACTACTAAACAGATCCAAACAAATGAAAAAATAGAAGGCAATATGAAATATCTCATTGGGAAAACCACTGACCTGGAAAATAGATCCAGGAGAGATAATTTAAAAATTATTGGACTGGGGCAGCTAGGTGGTACAGTGAGTAAGAGCGCTAGCCCCAGAGTCAGGAGGACCTAGGATCGTCTGGCCTCAGATACTTAACACCCAGACACACACAAAAAAAAATGGCCGTGTAACCTTGGGCAAGTTACTTAACCCCGATTGCTTTAAAAACAAATAAATAAATAATGAAAGTTTAAAAAAATTATTGGACTACCTGAAAGCCATGATCAAAATAAGAGCCTAGACATCATCTTTCAAGAAATTGTCAAGCAAAATGTCCTTGCTGTTCTAGAACCAGAGGGCAAAATAGACATTGAAAGAATTCACCAATCGCCTCTTAAAAAAGACCCCAAAAAGAAGATTCCTAGGAATACTATAGCCAAATTTCAGAGTTCCCAAGTCAAGGAGAAAATACTTCAAGCAGTCAAGAAGAAACAATTTTAGTATTGGGGAAACACAATCAGGATAACACAAGACCTAGCAGCTTCTACATTAAGGGATCAAAGGGTTTAGAATATGATATTCTGGAAGTCAAAGGAGCTAGGACTAAAAGCAAGAATCACCTATCCAGCAAAACTGAGTATAATGCTACAGGGGAAAATATGGTCATTTAATGAAATAGAGGATTTTCAAGAATTTTTTTTTTTGGAGGGTAATTGGGGTTAAGTGACTTGCCCAAGGTCACATGGCTAGTTTTTGTGTTAAGTGTCTAAAGCTAAATTTGAACTCAGGTCCTCCTGACTCCAGGGCTGGTGCTCTATTCACTACACCACCTAGTCACCCCGTAAATCTAATTTTTAAAAGGACTTGAAACTGACAATGAAAGGAGAAAATTGACTGTATTTATGAATCGTGGCATTCAAATTAAAGGCCATTGTATAACACCAAAGGACTATGGCTTGACACAAGGGAGTAGGTGATCACCTAATCAGGGGGTGAGAATATGAGTTTAATCCCACCTCATTTCCCCATATCCAATGATGACTTTGTCTGCAACACAGCTCTACCACTCCCTTCAGCTGTCCTCTGTTTTGTCCTTTCCTACCTTTTGCTTTTTGTTGATGCACTGAGGATGGGCCTTTCAAGGCAGGCAATATAATACATAAACTACAGCAGCTATGCAGCTAAGTTTCCACCTCTCCTCCCTACCCTAGCAAACTCACATCCTGTGCCCCCAAACACCTGAGCTCCAGGATAGTGTATGTGAAGTAAGCTTCTCACTTACATAAAATTTTGCTGTTTGGTGGAAAAGAGTGAATAGCATACAATAATAGGCATGGATAAGTTGTAATTAAGTTACTTTCCTCCCCTCCCCCCAGCTATCCATGTTATGAGCATTCCCTAATTCCATGGAAGGCACCACCCCACCATGCTTTCATTCTCCCAGGTTCACAGCTCTCTTCCAAGTTACCAGTGATCTTCCAGTTGCCAAACCTAATGGTCTTGTGTGGGATGCAGAGACCCTGACCCAAATTGATTGCTCAAAGTGAAGGTAGTTTTATTAGAATCTCAGGAGAAGTGGGTGGTCCAGTCTCTGGTACAGCACTGAGAGAGAGGAGGCCACCATACAGAAGCTAAAGCTGGGTTAAATAAGCAAGAGTTACATGCCTCCCAAACATTAACATAATTATTACCAACAAGGCTCTAATCTTGCTAGATAACATACATAACACATTAGGTCCATTATGCAAGTACAGTACAACCTCAGAATACTGAACCCCCTTTCAGTCTAACCTAGATGCATCCTTATCTGGGCCTGAGTGACCCAAGGCCACTGTCTGTTTCCTGATTGGTCAAATCTACCTGCTGCTGCCAGCTCCTTCCATTCTATATTATTTCATTTTAGTATTATCTAGGAGTTTTCTGGGAGTTCTCTGGGAAATGGGGACTTAACTTCTTCCCAAGGCTACTGCTTCAACTCTCCCAAGGCTACTGTCTGGTACTCTTTATCAGTAGTCTTGTTCAGCAATTCTTGCAGTTCTATAGAAACAACTCTTTTATGGTAAGCTAGGTGAGAAGGTCTGACTAGAATGGAGCAACTATACAGAAAGATTTCTAAAGTTTCAAAGTCACATAATTTCTAGAAAATGGAAACTTAGGCTTTAAGGACTTACTTTAGTAGATAGTCTCTGAGAAACCACACTTTTACCTTTCCCATACAGTCTTTTCTCAATCTTTATCCTTCTTGACCTTTCTGTGACACTTGAAACTGTTGAACACCTCAGGTATGGTAGGTGTAGTATATGTATATTATTGATGAAAAAAGTACATACCATATTGGAGTACACATGTAAAATTTTTTACCGAATCAAAAGAATGTGGAGAACAGTGCCATAGAGAAAACTACTTAGTAAGAAGACTAATAGAATTTGAAATGCCTAGAAATTCACACTAGGCAAAAACAAGTAAAAAGGCCTCCCAATAAAAAACCCCAGGACTTTAGAAGCTTATATATGCATAACCTGTTTAAAATTGCAGTTTAGGCTCACCTAGATCAGGTTCAATCTAGGGGGCCTCTTTATAATAACTATGACTCATCATTCTGTAACTCTGTAATAATGGACGGGTCATTTAGCCTCTCAATGCCCCAGGCAAATCTTATCTTAAATTGCTTACCTGCAAGCAGTTTCCATACTGGAAGATTCCCCTCCTCCCCATACTGATGAAATTCCTGTCATGCCCCCTTCCCCCCCCCAAAAAACTTATCAGAACAAACTAACCTCATTTTCTTTTTTTTTTCTTTTTCTTGATAGTTACTGCTTTCACAAATTAAGAAAATGCTTTGTATGCCTATTTTGTAGTTTACTGAGTATGCATAATTTAGTGACTTTTGGAGTATAGTGACAAATTGCTTTCCTGAATGGCTTGACCAGTTCACAATGTAGAACATTAAAGTGCTTGCTTCCCCACAGCCAGCCTCTCCAACATTTGTCATTTTCTTTCTTTTTTTTTAAATCTCTCTGCTAACCTGAAGAGTGTGAGGTGCAATGTCAGAGCTGTTTTCATTTGCATTTCTTTAATTATTAGTGATTTAGAACATGTTTTCTTATGATAGCATGGATTTTTTCTTTTGAAAACAAGTTGTTGAGATTTTTTTACCACTGGGAATTAACTCTTGTTCTTATATGTTTGAATCAGTTCCCCATGTATTTTGTCAGTGAGACTTTTTTCAAAGAAATTTGCTATAAAGATTGTTTTCCATTTAATTATTTTATAATATGCTATTCTTCGAGATTTTAAGGCAAAGCATTGATGGTCACTTGCTGAAAATGTGGGAAGTCAATACTGTTCAGGCAGTTTGGACTACTAAATCACCTCAGATGTCACTTTCCAAAAGTGTTTTACCACTGTCACTTGGAATCTTTTCTACCAATCAGAAATCTTTTTTTTCCCTATATGGCATTTTAAAAGATTCAAGAGACATAATTTCTGGATAATTTAATCATTTTATTAGTAGTGCTAGCATTTTAATAAAAGGATGGTCACTTGGCAGTCTCTTTTAGACTAAAGACACTTCATGGTGGTGGGCTTATAGTTGATACGCCCTTCTAAGAGTAGGTGTTCCCGAGGGAACCAATCAATTCTGATTACAGTGAGAGGGTGGACTGTTTTACAAGGAAGGTCTTGGGGTACATGACTTGAATTGCCCAAATCTTGGTGAAAGAGACATATCAATTTCCATTTCACATGTCTGACAAAAGCGAGAACCAACACTTGGCAGACCTGTCTGAGTAAACACAATAAGCAGGAATGCACCTATGAGCCCAAACTTAGTATTTCTTTTACTATCTGATTAGATTTTCTACTGGGTAAATCTCTGCCTAAGATTTCTCACACTGGTTGATTTCTGAATGAGGAAGTAGAAAAGGAGAAAAACCTTGGTCCTTAATTCAATAATTAGTTATTAAATACAAGAGAGAAATAATCATTTCTCATACCTACATGCCCCACCAGAATCTCAAGCTCAACATATTCAAAACATATTATGTTTACCTCATCTGCTTTCAGAACTCTGGTACTCTGATTCTGATTCTAGTTTTGTTATTCTCTAATATTGGTTCAACCCATACATGGGGGAAGGTTAATTTCCTAATTAGAGTTTTCATTGGCTTTTTGACATTATTCACTCCAAAAGATAATTGAGATAGTGACATAAAAGGGAATAGGGAAACTTTTCCAGATAATTCTCTACATCTGAATCTATCTTCACAGGTACCTGGTACACTGGATAGAATGTTGGACCTGAAGTCAGGAAAACCTGAGTTTGGATGTGACTTCAGATACTTACTGACTGTATGACCCTGGTTAAGTCACTTAACCTCTGTTTGCTTCACTTTCCTCAACTGTAAAATGGGGTTAATAATAGCACCTACTCCTCACAATTATTATAAGGATCAAATGAGGAAACAATTGTAAAGTGCTTAGCATATAGTAGGCATTTAATAAATGCTTGTTTTTTTAAGCATATACTTATCCCACTAAGTTTTTAAAAAATCATTTGCCTCAGTACAGAGGTATCAAACTCACCCTAACTAGATTAAAATATAATTGGAAAATATTTAACAGAATAAATATACAACATATGTAATTTTAATTTATGGTTTTCTTAGTCATATGCAGCTGTCAGGAATCTGTTTTTGTTTGAGTTTGATGTCACTGTCTCAGTAGGCTAAAATACAATTTTAGAGACTCCTCGGACAAATTGTTTTCCATATTTAATAAGATTAAACATTCCTTGATAGATATAACCATATAGAACCATACTGTTCATTAACCCTTATATCAACAATATCAAGAAAGGCATAAAACCAGGAGATGTATGCTAATTGAAGATGTTTATCCCTTTCATTAAGAATGCCTTTTGTGTTGGACAACTTTCTCTAGATGCCCCATCAGCATCTTGAAACCAGGATGTTTAAAAAGCTGCTCATTACTTTCCCCCAATCGACCCTTCCTTCAAATTTCACTGCTTCTGTTGAGAACATGCCTAGTTGCCTAGGTTTATAACCTAAAGAATCATCTTTGACTCTTCTTTCCTAACTTTTTTCAGTAAATCTTTTTTGTTATTCTGGAATTGACTGTTCAGTTATTTTTAGTCATGTCCAACTCTTCATGATTCCATTTGGGGTTTACTTGGCAAAAATACTAAAATGGTTTGCCATTTCTTTCTTCAGCTCATTTTTTAGATGAGGAACTGAGGCAAACAGGATTAAGTGACTTGTCTAGGGTCATACAACTAGTAAGTGTCTGAGGCCACATTTGAACTTGTGAAGATGAGTCTTCCTGACTCTAGACCAGGCCCTCTATCCATTGTGCTATATAGCTGCCCCTGGGTCCAGGTTGGGGAATTGAACATGTGTGACAGGTGGGGATGTTCCCATACCACAAAATATAAATATTTCCATATGCAAAGAGTAGAAAGTTGTCATTACTCTTAAAATCATGAATCTCTATTACATGCAACTTGGCTTTTTAAACTATGTAACAAATGCAGTGTGTTCCAAAGTTGTGTAATTTGTTTGTGTTTCTCCATAAATCTCTCCTATGATTTTTTTGTAGATGCTCTTACCATTCTTATTTCTCCTTTTATCAGTATCTCTTCTCCCCTCCTAAAAATAACCCTTAAAACCAATTATGTTAGAAATTGTCAAGAAAAATCCATCATTAGCCATGTTGAAAATGAACATCTCATTTTGCTCCTGTGGTCCATTCATTGCCTCCTTGTCGAGAGGTGTGATGCATGTTTTATCCTCAATCCCACACAGCTGTGGATCATCATTGCATCAGTCAGAATTCTTAAGTTTTTGAAAGTTGTTTTTCTTTACAATATTATAGTCTTTGAATAAATGATTCTCTCTCCCCTATTTCTGCCCTCAACTGCATGTGTTCATACAAGTAAGTTTTTAAAGGTTCCTCTAGATTGGGCTCTTTTACAATTTTTTATAGTACAATAATATTCTTATATTTATATAGCATAATTGATTCAGTCATTCCCCAATTAATGACTCTCTTTTCTACTTCTAACATCCAACCAGTTGCCATATTTTGCCAATTATACTTCTACAATTACCTTTCCATTTATCCTTTTCTCTCCCCATCTCACATCTATGACCAGTACCTTGATTTAGGGACTCAACTCTTAATTTGAACTACTCCAGTAACCTCCAAATTTCTGTCCATGATTTCAAGAACTTTCCTCCCCTTATCTATTCTCCAAGCAGCTGTCAAAAATAAATATTCCTAAAAGCTACCTTTCTGATCTTTCATTATATAGCTCTTTTTGGTGAATTCTATGTTCTAACTGGACACACAACCATTCTCTTAGTGTAAAACTTTATTTCCTTCTTCCATGAAATCTCATAGGCTAAAATGTAATCTTCCATGTCTCTGACTCTCAGAATCCTTTTCTTCCTTTAAACTTTAGCCCTTGTGCAACCTACACCGTGAAATCTTACATAGCTCGATGCTTTGCTTAGTAGATTTTTTTTGTTGTTGTTGAACTGAATTGAATATCCTATGCAAAATCTAATGGATGAGGGATTCCTATGAGATGGTTTGATTATCTGAATGTTAGTATTTGTGGATTCCATTACATACTAGGGTACTCATTACATTGAGCCTTGGAATGCACTGAGGCTTGCTTAATACTGTCAATGACCACTCAAGGGTAAACAGACCAGTAATCCACCCAGGAAAAACCACATATTTGAAGAATGCATGTTGAAAGCCCTTTGACATCTATAATCTCACTTGATCCTCTCAATCTTATGAGGTAGGCAGGAAAGCAACTATTCTCACCAGGTTGGTACTGGTGCATTTTTTAAGAAAATATGGGAGGAAGGAGAAAAGATTTGAAGCAGCAAAAAAGAGAGAGAATAGGAAGGCAGGTAACATTTGTGAATAAGAATTCTTAAATTGTTAATGTAAATAATATTATCTGATATTAAATGATAACTCAGTTTTATAATTTTTAAAATTCCCTAATTTAAAAAAGTCTTCTGGGGCAGCCAGGTAGCACAGGAGTAAGAGCACTGGCCCCAGTGTCAGGATGACCTGGGGATTGAATCCTGGGCTCAGATACTTAGCACCACACACAGAAATAACTGGCCGTGTAACCTTGAGCAAGTTACTTAACCCCAATTGCTTTAAAAAAAAAAGTCTTCCTTTTTGCATAATAATATTGCCTCAAAGTTATTCATCTTATATTGAGTCAGCAAGATATATGTTGTAGCCATAGGAACTTGAGAATACAACTTCCCTTGATTTTTTCACAGATTTTCCCGAGTAGACATATATTTCAGAAAGGGATCTTAAAGATCATTTAGACTACTCTTCTCATTTATTATTCATTATTGTTATTATACCTTCATTTAGGATAGTCACCTTTTAATTCTTGTCACCTGCACCTAATTATTAGGGTCCAGAATCACCATTTGGAGAGTTGCTTAGAAACATCTGCTGTCATAAATGTAAGCCCAGCTAAAAATTTCTCTTCCAAATTGTTACAGCAACTCTTAAAGCAACACTTCCTTATTCTTCTATCTCAAACCCACTTTCTTCAGTCCTTGGCCCTAGCAACTCAAGGGGACTTCCCTTTCTTCAGCAAGCTTTAGTCCCAGCCCTCTAATTTCTTTCTTTTTAAAAAATCAAATAGTTTATATAGTATTAGAATTAATTTTTCTTTAATTGTTTGGTAGATTTCATTAGTGAGTCCATATAGTCCTGGGAATTTTTTCTTAGGGAGCTCATTTATGTCTTATTCAATTTCTTTGTCTAAGATAGAATTATTTAAGTAATCTATTTCCTCTTCTGTTAATCTGGGCAATTTTATTTTTGTAAATATTCATCCATTTCACTTAGATTGTTAGATTTATTGGCATATAACTGGGCAAAATAATTTTGCTCCTCATAATTGCTTTAATTTCATCTTCATTGGTGGTAAATTCATCCTTTTTCATTTTTGATACTAGTTTTCTTTCTTTTTAAATAAAATTAACCAATGGTTTATTTTATTCGTTTTTTTCCTTAAAAAAAAAAAACCAAGCTCCTAGTTTTATTTATTATTTCAGTGATTTTCTAACTTTCAATTTTATTATTCTCTCTTTTGATTTTTAGGATTTCCAATTAGGTGTTTAATTGGATATTTTTAATTTGTTCTTTTTTTTTGCTTTGCTTTGCTTTTTGGAGGGGGGAGGGCAATTGGGGTTAAGTAACTTGCCCAAGGTCACACAGCTAGTAAGTGTGTCAAGTGTCTTGAGGCTGGATTTGAACTCGGGTCTTCCTGACTCCAGAGCCGGTGCTCTGTTCACTGCACCACCTACCCACCCCAATTTGTTCTTTTTCTAGTTTTTTTTAGTTGCACACCCAATTCATTGATCTGCTCTTTTTTTCTATTTTATTGATGGTAAACATTTAGAAATATAAATTTTCACATAAGTACTGCTTTGACTACATCATGTAAATTTTGGTATGTTGTCTAATTGTTGTCATTCTCTTTGATGAAATAATTTATTGTTTCTATAATTTGTTCTTTGACCCATTCATTCTTTATATTATTAGATTATTTAGTTTCTAATTAATTTTTAATCTATGTTTCCATGGCCCTTTATTGAGTGTAATTTTTATTGTATTATGGTCTGAAAAAAGTGCATTTAATATTTCTGCTTTTCTGCATTTGGTCATGAGGTTTATAATGCCCTAATACATGATCAGTGTTTCTGAAGGTACCATATACAGCAGAAAAAAGATGTATCCCTTTCTATTCACATTCAATTTTCTCCAGAGGGCTATCATATCTAACTTTATATAATTCTATTTATTTCCTTAACTACTTTCTTGTTTATTTTTTGGTTAAATTTATCCAGTTCTGAGAGGGGAGTTGGGGTCCTTCATTAGTATAGTTTTACTATTTCCTCCTGAAATTAATTTAATTTTTCTTTAAGATTTTGAGTGCTATATTATTTGTTTCACATATGTTTAGTATTGAATATTACTTCATTGTCTATGATATCTTTTTATCACAATGTAGTTTCCCTGTTTATTTCTTTTAATTACATGTATTTTTGCTTTTGCTCTGTCAGAGATCATGATTATTTCCCTTGGCACTTTCACTTCAGTTGAAGCATAATAGATTTTGCTTTTGCCCCTTATTTGTATGCTGTGTATCTCTTTGTTTAAATGTTGCAAACAACATATTATTGAATTCTAGTTTTAATCCACTCTGCTATCTACTTCTATTTTATGGGTGAGTTCATCCCATTCATATTGACAGTTATGATTAATAACTGTATATTTCCCTCCATCCTGTTTTCTTCTGTTTATCTTTCTCTCTCTCCTTTTACCCTGTCCCTCCTCAAAAGTCTATTTTGCTTCCAATGACTACTTCCTTTAACTTGCCTTCTCTTCTATCAGCAACTCCTCTCCAACCCTCATTTCTCTTATTCCCTTCCCCTGCTACTTCCTTGCAGCACAAAATATGTTTCCTTCCCCAACTGAGCATGTATATTATTCCCTCCTTGAACTAATTCTGAGGAGAGTAAGGTTCAAGCCTTGCTTACCACCACCCATGTTCCCCTCCACTGTAAAGGCTCTTCCTTTTGCACCTCTTTTGTGTGAGATAATTTTCCCATTCTACCTCTCCCATCCCCCTTCTTCCAGTGGATCCCTCTTTCTCACCCCTTAATTTTATATTTTATGAACCATCCCATGGGGCAACTAGGTGGCTCGGTGAATAGAGCACCGGCCCTGGAGTCAGAAGGACCGGAGTTCAAATGTGGCCTCAGACATTTAACACTTACTAGACATGTGACCTTGGGCAGTCACTTAACCCCAATTGCCCTGCCCCCTCCAAAAAGCAAAAAAAAAAAAAAAGAATCATCCCATTATAGTCAATTCACATTCATGCCCTGTGCCTATGTATGCTCCTAATTTCCTTAGTAATTATAAAATTCTTAGGAGTAACAAGTACCATCTTCCCATGTAGGAATGTAAACAGTTTAATCTTGTTTATGATTTCTCTTTTGTATTTACCTTTTTATGCTTCTCTTGAGTTTTGTACTAAAGTCACATTTCAGCTCTGGTCTTTTCATCAGACTACTTAAAATTCCTCCATTTCATTAAATAGCCATTTTTTCCCCTGAAGGACTATACATAGTTTTGCTAAGTAAGTTATTCTTGACGTGGGGTCAGCTAGGTGGTGCAGTGAATAGAGCACTGGCACTGGAGTCAGGAGGACCTGAGTTCAATTTACTAGCTGTGTGACCTTGGGCAAGTCACTTAACCCCAATTGCCCTGCCCTTCTCACTCCAAAAAGCAAAAAAAAAGTTATTCTTGACTGTAATCCTAGTTCCTTTGCCTTCCAGAAGACCATATTCCAAGCTCTTTGATTCTTTAATATAGAAGCTGCTAAATCTTGTATTATCCTGACTATGACTCCACAAAATTTTTAATATGTATTTTTATTTGTTTTTTAGCTTTTAATATTCACTTCTATAAGATTTTGAGTTCTAAATTTTCTTCCTCTCTCTATCCTCTCCCCTCCCTAAGGTGGCCTGCAGTCTTATATAGACTATGCATATACAATCATATTAAACACATTTCCACATTAGTTCTGTTGTAAAAAAAGAATTAGGGCCAAAGAGAATAACCATGAGAAAGAAGAACAAAAAAGAAAAAAAGAGAGAGAAAATATAATGCTTTGATCTGCATTCAGATTCCATAGATCTTTCCCACATTCTCTGGATGTGGATAGCATTTTCCATCATGAACCTTCTAGAGTTGTCTTAGATCCTTGCATTGCTGAGAAGAGCTAAGTCTATCAAAGCTGGTCAACAACACATAATGTTATTGTTACCTTGTACAATGTTCTCCTGGTTCTGCTCACTTCACTCAGCATCATATAGGTCTTTCCATGTTTTTCTGAAATCTGCCTGCTCATCATTTCTTATGGAACAGCAGTATTCCATTACATACATATACCACAACTTATTCAGCCATTCCCCTATTGATTGACATCCCCTCAATTTCCAATTGTTGGTGGCTCCATGAATTTGCATTCTTTCTTTCTGACTTTATAGTATTTTCTTCTTGACCCTGGAAGCTCTGATAATTTGGCTATAATATTCCTGGCAGTTTTCATTTTAGGGTCTCTTTCAGGAGGTGATTGGAAGTTCCTTTCAATTTATATTGTACCCTCAGAATCTAGGATTATCAGGGTAGTTTTCCTTGATAATTTCTTGAAATATGATGTCTCAACTCCCTTTTTGATCATGGCTTTAAGGTAATCCAATAATTCTTAAATTGTCTATCCTTGATCTGTTTTCCAGGTCAGCTGTCTTTCAGCTGAGATATTTCACATTTTCATCTATTTTTTCATTCTTTAGATTTTGTTTTATTGTGTCTTGATGTCTCACAGAGTCATTAGCTTTCTTTTGCCCAATTCTAAATTTCAAAGATTTTTTTCTAGTGAGCTTTTGTACTTCTTTTTCCATTTGGCCAATTCTCATTTTTAAAGAGTTCTTCTCTTCAGTGGATTTTTGTGTCTCCTTTACCATTTGGTCCATTCTATTTGTTAAGGTGTTAATTTCTTCAGTGACTCTTTTACCAAGCTGTTGACTTTTTTTTCATAATTTTCTTGTATCACTCTCATTTCTTTTCTCAATTTTTCTTTTTACCTCTCTTATTTTATTTTTAAAATCCTTTTTGAACACTTCCAGGAATTCTTGTTGGGTTTGTGCCCAAATCACTTTTTTCTTTGAGGCTTTGCATGCAGCTATTTTGACCTCATTGACTTCTGAGTTTGTGTCCTGATCTTTCCTATCATCACAGTCATTTTCTATACTTATGTTCATTTTTTCCTTTTTTGCACATTTTTCCTGCCTATTCTGTCAATTGGTGTTTTTATATGAGAGTTAGGCTCCGCTCCAGGGATGGATTAGGTACTGTCCCAAGCTTCAAGCCTTTCTTGCTGTTGTTTTCTAGCTCTGGAGGTCTGTAAGTTTTTGTTTCTTCCAAGGTGGTATGATCTAAGGAGAGGTGTGATCACTGCTTTCCTGGCACGTGCTCTGGCCTGTGAATGACTCTTCTATGCCCAGGAACTGTGACTCAGGCCCTTGCTCTCCTGTGGCCTCAAGAGCTAGCACACTAGTGCTCCTCTTCATCCTGGGACTATGACCAAGATCTGTGTATGAGCAATGCAACAGGGTCCTACACCTTTGTAGCAAAAGGTCACCTGTAATCTCTATCTGACTAGTTGCTGGACCCCCTTACCATCTCTGGGCTAAGAGCTCCTGAAGCTGCTGATGCTGCTGCAGCCACCTTCAAGGCCTGCTCCTGGCTTGCTGGACTGGGGCTGGGCCTGGGGCTGAGCATATGCTGCACTGTTTCAGGCCCAACCACAACCACAGTGACAGACCTTTCCTACTGACCCTCCTAAATTGTCTTAAGCTAGAAAATTTCACTCTGACACTTTTTTGGTTCTGCCACTCTAGAATTCAGTTTTTGAAGCATTATTGTAAACTTGTTTGGAGAGGAATTTGGGAGAGTTCAGGCCTTTACTCTGCCATATTAGTTTAATTTGTTCCTAAGAAGCTGATTAAATCCTGATAAATTTCAGTCTTTCAAATTGCTACAGAAACTTTTAAAAGCAAATGCAAGAAAGCGTGAGTCATTTTCTGCTCCTTAGCTGTGGAGAGCTTGATGAAGGCCTGTGATTTTGACTGTCTCTCCCTTCAGGGTTGTTACCAGAAATCTTCCAAAGCCCTGACTGTGGGCATCAAAGACCCCCACTCCCCAGATTTATCTTTCCTTAGAAAATCAGCTGTTAAAATTGATGGTGACAAATACCAAATGACACCCTAAACTAATAGATAAGAAAAATTAAGCCTAGGAAAGTTGTGACCCACATAAGGCCACATGGTGAGCCAGGAGAATGTCTAGGACTGAACCACGTTCCCCACTTCATTGTCAGTCTCTCTACACTACTACTGGATAGTAACAAGGGAAACTTACTATGACTGGCTTTGTTTCACTGGACTGTGGTCTGTTCAAATAATATTCTGTTTTTAAAAAGCCAGTTTTTAAAAATACAATCATATTAGTGAAACATCTGCTTGGATCCTCATCCACACTCCTAAAGGCAAACAGCATTCTTTCTTGTTTTTTCAACTGATTTTGGAACAAATTATTATTTTTCAAAACAAAATTATTGTTTTTCCTGTAGATACGTGATCTTAAAAATTATTTCAGTGTAACCTTGTGATATCTTAGAGTAAAATGTTTTTCCATAGAAAAACAAACCACTTTGTAATAATGATTCAATGGGGAAAGAACAGGATTTAAATATAGAAAATATTGTTTTATGATTGTATGATAGGCAGTCATGGAATAGCTAGGTGGTACAGTGGATACAGCACTGACCCTGAAGTCAGGAGAACCTGAGTTCAAATATGACCTCAGACATTTGACACTTACCAGCTGTGTGACCATGGGCAAGTCACTTAATCCCAACTGCTCGCAGAAAAACTCCTCAAAAAACAGGCAATCACATGTAAAAACCAGGTTTATTACAAGAGAAATTAACATGCATGTGGAACCAAAGGATTCCATAATAACAAGACAAAGGGAGGAGGGAATACCAGAAAGGGGTGTGACATGGGAGGAGGAACTGTGCAGCAAAGGTGGGAAAAAAGAAAAAAACCACTCCCCAAAGGGAGGAGCAAGGTAATGGGAAAAGCCACTTCCTTTTCCCTAGGGAATTGCTGAATTGTAAAGATGGGAGAGGGTCTGCTTATCTTCAGAGGAACCCAGTTGCCCAAGCATTACCCTAGCCTGGCACAGACTGACTGGCACCTGTCTTGCCTCCTAAGGATACACAGGGAGTCCAGCTTGGGGTGCGACAACAAATTGTGTCAGCTCAGGGGGAGCTTTATCCTTGACATATTCAGGGCTTCCTGCATGCTCTGGGTCCAGTGTTTCTGGAAAATATGGCAAGTCAGGTGACCCCTTAACAACCTTTAACACTTTCTAGGAAGACTACACTAGTGTATCAAGGGTTCCCTGTATATAATATAAGGAATAGGTGAAGAAATTTTTTATCTCATGAGATTTTGTACTGCAGATGATTCCTAAACTCAAAGTATAATAATCTTAACACAAAATATGTTGTCTATCCAGTCTGACATAATTACTTGTGCACAAGAAGTTGAAATGATGATAAAGCAATTAGAAGCACAAATGGAACAATTAAAAATGACTGTGCAAGCAAAGACTGCTGTACCAACATCACAAGTCTATGTAAGTATTCCATAAATATCAACTTTTTAACCAATATCCTGCTTTGAAATATCCCTTTCAAAAGTAAGTTTAAAAAAGTAATGATACATTGTAGTATTAAATTACTAACAATATACTGAATTATTTGTGTTTTGATTCTGTCTTTTATTTTTCATTCACACTTTCAATGTTACACATTATAGAAGATTTTTCTTTTTGTGTGTTCTGCAGTATTT
Source organism: Petaurus breviceps papuanus (assembly GCF_028583685.1). Classification (NCBI taxonomy): domain Eukaryota; kingdom Metazoa; phylum Chordata; class Mammalia; order Diprotodontia; family Petauridae; genus Petaurus; species Petaurus breviceps. The sequence goes on from NW_027187302.1 coordinate 5,013,963, forward strand.
AAATCCCTACAAGGAAGGAGGAGAGATGTACCTACTTTAGCTACTAGGAACCTACTGGATAAGACCTCTAGCCTTAGTATTGATAGATGGTTACTATCAAAGATAGTCCAGAGCTGAATGCTGATGAAAAAGTATCCATCAGCATTATTGAATTATAATGTGCCAAGAGTAGAAAATATTGATCCATTGTGCATACACACACCTACTATCTCATTTATCAGATCTCACCCTCAATTTGTCTGCACCATTTTCCTGTGCAAGTTTATAAGGTGATCCTTTGAATGCTCTCTACTTACAGTTGAATACAGCATGAAATTGCAAAGCTTAATAGAGCGATAGAAGGCTTAGATTATTTCCGAGGTCACATTATTTTGAATTAATGGAATAAATTGAGATACCAAATAATTAATTTAAGAGTGATCCCTGGCATAATTCTTGCCAGGATCATTTTTTAAATTAAGTTAAACTAAATAAAACTTTATTTTTCAATGAGCAAAAATCTGTTTTTCTCTCTTTCCTGCCTACTCCCCTCTCCCCCCATTAAAAATAGAAAAACAAAATCCTTGTTAACAATGAAAAATGAAATCAATCATGTCTAAAAATCTGTGTCTCATTCTATACCCTGCTCCTTCCCCCCGACTTCCCCTCAACCTCTGGGGGAAAAAAGAAACACAGAATCCTTGTGACAAATATGCCTAGTCAAGCAAAACAAATTTCCTCATGTCTGGTCAGGATTATTAAACAAAGTGTGAACAATTGAAAAAGAAAAACCAGCATGAATTCACTTGTTATTAGTGAACCTTAGTATAACTATAATAATCCCCTGCTAGGCCCAGGAAGTTGGAGAACTACAACCCCCTACCTATACTAAGGGGCTCTTTTGAACTCCAGAATGATTCACACAGACTGGTTCAGACCTGGAGGAGCCTTAGCATATAAAAGAAGGATAAGGAACTGTTTCTTGTGCTCTCTGGAGCCCAAGAGAAAATTCCTCGAGCTTAAGTTTGCCTTATGTCTAAAATGTCTTCCCCCAAAGGGGCAAATAGAAAAGTGTACAATGTACTCAATGTCAATGTGCAGCATAGACCAGATGTAAGATAGCTACTTATTTCCTCCACACAAAAGAAAGGCTTTACATTCATTCACAAGGCCCAAATACATGTACTGACAGAAGAACTTAAGCAGTAGTAGGAACTTTCCCAACAGGTTGAGACTTAAAGCCTTCAAAGCTTAAATGCTTAAAGCATTACTCCTAGATCATCCTTTCACATTTCTCCTTGGCTCCACACAGTTCAATCACTTTGTTCCAGGTCCGTATTTTTCATTATCCAGGCCATGGTCATCTTTTTCCCCAAGCACTGTTGTGGATATATAGAGGGGGCATCTTTTAAAATATAACCGGTATCTACTGAGGACCCAGGATCTCTGGGGCTCTTGAGCTCACAAGAGTTGAGTACACCTCTAAAGGTGTACATGTTACTCTCGTGACTGATCACTGTTCAGTCACCTAAGATCAGGAGAAAGTGAAAAGGGTAGCTCAGACTCAGCATGCTTGGTCAAGGTCTTACTCTACCTGCCACATAGGAGCAAGTTGCCACGCCACCAAGATATGTAAGGCCACTCTATCCATCTTTCATGGGAAGTCTCAGGGTTACCTAATGCCACTGAGAGAGCTAAAAAAAAAAGAGAGGAGGCAAAGTCCAAGGATGTGCTGGAGATGGCACAAAACTAGAGAGTTTGATTGTTAAATTTTCCATGTGAGCATTTATACCTCAGAACTTGGCAAATGTTATAAATTGGGGCTTGATTTATTATTTTGTTGATTGTCTAGACTAAAGAATGTGATGGAAAGAACATTAATAATATAGATTTAACTTTTTAAAATGGGCCATTTCCCCCCAGAGAGCCAGTTGTTAAAACATTTACCAACATATCTTTGGCAAGTCACTTGCTTTTTAAGGTTAACTGACAGAAATCCTCTTCCTGATTTAGCAGCCAATTTTAGTTCAGCTTCTCCCTCCCCTTTACCTTTCTCAGTGGCGGGACAAGGGACCACCCACAGTTCTCTGCATTGTCTCCAAGTGAGTCCTTCTGAGTTGAGCCGATGTTGTCTTGGAAACATCTACTGAGGAAACTCAGAGCACACTCCTTTGGGTACAATCCCCATAAACACTGGCATAAAGGGATTCCTATTCAAGGATGCATGAAATTAGAAAATTTCTAAGGTCTCTTCTATCTCGGAAATTCTACAACTCTCAATCAGGCCAAGTTAACCTCAGTTCCTTTTTGACAGGGTCATGTCATATCTTGATTTCAGCAAAGCATTTAAAAAAAATCTTTCTCATGAAATCCATATGGACAAAATGTCAAAATGTAGACTGCATGATAATATGATTGGATATATATATATATATAGTTGTTTGAAGAATTAAGCTCAAAAAGTGTTGATTAATATGATATAAACTAGGGGGGCTTTCTAGTAAAGACAACAGGTTTTGTCTTTGGACAACCTACTGTGTTCAAAATTCTTATCACTGACTTTGAGGAAGATGTATAAGTGATGTATAAAGACACTAACTTAATGGAACTGAGATGGTGGCACTTCAGATTTACTGCATCAAAGACCCAACCAGCCTAATACGGGGGTAGTTCTCCTCAGCTATTACTTCTCTCCCTAATTTGATTTCCTAAAGCCAAGTCCCTTTTTAGCTCCTACTGCCCACTGACAGAGATATACTAGTACAGGTATAGGGATCCTGGGTCTCCTAGGAAACATAGATTAAACATTCACTGTTCTGGACCTAGATCCAGATAGGTAGTTTCAGAGAGATATGCATTGATGGTTATAAGCAGATAATCATATAGAAGTGCTCCTAATACTGTAAGCAAGAAGGTCCGCAGTTCAGATGGTACCACAAGGGTTTCTGTTAGAACAACAAAGCAGGGCAGCTGAGCTGGGAGGAATGACAAAGCATGAGCTGCAGTCAGTAGTCCTGAGAAGAATACCATCTTCCAGGACTATGGGAAGAGGAAGGCTCTCCTTCTTTCTTACCCTTTGAAATGAAATTTCCATGAATCTTACCTTCCTTATGAATTTGTTTAACCTATTTCAGTAAATGAATTGAAGATTTCTTTAAAAAATTATGTGTTTCAATAAAATTTATTAAATGTAAATATGATAAAATGAAACTTTTTCATGTGTGTGGACCAGATTATGTGCATATTATATTGGCATAGTTTTTAAGGCATTTAAAAGTATATCTAAAAGTGAAATTTGCCCATTTGCAAATGATAGGTTTTTTTAAATTTTTAATGATTAACTTGTAATTAACTTATAATTATTATAATGTTAACTTGTAATCTTATTATAAACCATGTTAAATTTTTTTTTCCTCTCCCCATTTCAGCCTATATTTATTGCACTTTCTGGCTTGTGGTCCAGCTTTCAAGATGAAACTGTATTACTTAGTGTACTGAGTAATTTAACCACTCACCTTGGACCATTCCTAGGAACTCATGAAGAGCTTTTTAATGATCAAATTATTCAAGACCTTCTGGAGGAAGTAGAAGTAAAAACTGATGTGGCTCGGATAAAGGAAAGCATGGGTATGAATAATTGCCATTTCTCTTCCTCTTTAAAAATTTTCAGCATAAATTTACCAATCTCTTTTTTCTCTAATCTTTTTCTCTTAAAAATTAAAATTTGTTGTTAAATACTGTTATTGAAGAGAATATTTATCATCCAACCACACTGCAAAGGTATGAGAATTTATGACATAACTAAATTGCATTCAATTATATTTATTTATTAATTTAGATTCAAATTGTGTGACTTTTAACTTTTAGAGGTCTATCTGGGTCATTAGTTACTTTTGTTTTGTTAGCTACACTGTCTATAGAGCCAAAGGGTATAGTTGAAATGCATTTATGGGAAATGTTCACATTATGGATTGATTGGTACAAATATTATTCTATTTAAAATGGAAATTGGTAATTTATCCTCAAAGTTATACTGAAATATTCTATTTGAATAAAATTAAAATAAAAGGCAGCCAAATTCATTCACCCAAAGAAACAAGTTCTTTTTTGCATAAAAAATTATCCTGAATATGAAATTGTTATAAATAATTTAAAATAACACTGGTAGAGTAATCATAAAGAGCTAATATATTGCAGTTATACATACTAGAAAATACAAAATATGAACTGATATCTCTTTATATAATATTTAATGATTTGCATATCAATGGACAAATTGTTGAGCAAACATTGAAATAATCATGACAAATATATTTAATCTTCTGAAGGATTCCAAAAATCAAATTTCAGAGAACAAAAGAATTTTAGAGCTAGAAGCAATCTCAGCCATCACTTAATATTTTGTTTAGCCATCACTTTTGTTTTGTAGATAAGCAAAATGAAATTCAATAGGTTAAGACCAGCTAAAGATCCCACTGCTAGTTTTGTTTGATTTCCCAATTTAGAGTTTCATACCCCTATGGAGAGTCACAGTAAAGTATCTGGAGCCCTAAGTTGAATCTCCATTCATCCAGATCTATATCTTGCTACTGGACCCAGATGGCTTCTGAGGAGAAAGGGAGGCTGGTGACTTTGCACAGCCCTCCCTCGCTTAAATCCAATTTACTTGCTTGTTCTGGCACCACCTACCTGATGTCATGGTCCTCTTCAAGAAGAAAGGACAGGGGGCAGCTAGGTAGCACAGTGAATCGAGCACCAGCCTTGGAGTCAGGAGGATTGAGTTCAAATGTGGCCTCAGACACTTAACACAAAAAAGTATCCGTGTGACCTTGGGCAAGTCACTTAACTCCAATTACCCTACCTTTCCCCTCCAAAAAAAAAAAAGCAAGAAGAAAGGACGGGTCTTCCCTCGGCACTGCCCGGAACTGCCACTCGAACTTATTGACAAATGTATAGGCTTACAGATTCACATAGTGATGAGGAGTGACAAAGCAATTGTCTCATACTGCTGGGATTTGATGACTTTGTCAATATGGTATTGGAAGATGTCCCCGAGTTTGAGATCACACCTGAAGGAAGGAGGATCACCAAACTCGATCAGATTGAGCTAAATGGAAATAACATAAGGATGCTGGTTTCAGGAATATGAAGTTTGAAGGGACTTTTTTGTCATATGCACGATCTTTTTGGTTCACCGCGGCCTGGCAAATAGATGTTTTCTGGTTTTTAAGGATTTTATTTTTACTTTTAATGTTGATATTTGAAACAGTTAAATTTCCTGTTAAAGGGAAAATTCTTTGAGGACGCATTGTAAATTATATATATTTGTAAGTTAGAATCATGAATTTCTTGTGAGATAAGAAATCAGTTTTATGTTCAAAGTCTAAAATAAAGTCTTTTTTCATTAAAAAAAAGAAGAAAGGACAAAACAACAAATGAAACAAGGCATTCATTTACTTCTATCAAAACTGCCTTTAGCATTGTAGATGATATAGGGCGGAGTTAAGATGGTGAAGTAGAAACAGTGGCTCCTGGTGGCTCTGGCTCTCACCAAATCCAATCCATGTAAAAGGGGACTCTGAACAAATTTTGGAGCTACAGAACCCAAAAAATGACACCGAGAAGCTAACCTCCTGCTGAGGACAGCCCAGCAGGCTGGCAGGAATCGGCCAGCACAGCGCTCTGGGAGCCGAGCCCAGCCCCATGTGAGGTTTTAGCCCCAGGGCGGGCCTGACCAGCCACCAGCTGGAGGGACTCCAGATCACCAGCAGTTGTGGCAATCCAGAATTATCAACACATAGATGCTAAGGACAAAGTGAGAGGTCAGAGCAGTGTGGACTTTGGGACCTAATAGTTGGGAGTACATCGGCTTTTACCCCTGGGGGTGAGAAGCTGCTGAGGACTGCAGCACAACTGCTGCCCATGACAGCTTCAGCTCCTGCCCTGCAGAGTGTAGGGGGACCAAGCAACCAGTCTGAGGGGTAATTGCTCTTGCTTTCACCTGCTTGGATCTGGATTGCTGTCTAGGGTGGAGGTCTTGGGGTGTGTGACCAGCTTGCCAGAGCATGTGAAGGCTTCAGAGAGGGCACACCTTCCGCAGCTGAGAAAACCCCAGAGTTTGGGATAAAGCTCCCATGTCTGGTAGCAGTCCTACTGTGGCAAAAAGCCCAAAAGTCAAGCAATTGAGTGGCAACATGACCAGGCAAAGGAAGAAAAGCAAACAGAAGAATCCAACATTAGACTCCTCTTTTGGGGACAAAAAAGATCAAAGCATGGAACAGGAGGAAGATAGTGAAGTCAGAACTCCTGCACCAAAAGCTTCAAAGGAAAATACAAGCTGGTTACAGACCATAGAGGATCTTAAGAAGCAGATAAGAGAAGTGGAGGAAAAATTGGGAAGAGAAATGAGAATGATGCAAGAAAATTACAAAATGAGAGTCAACAGCCTGACTGAGGAAAATACTACCTTAAAAAATAGACTAACTCAAATGATAAAAGAGGCTCAAAAAGGCAAAGAGGAGAAGAATGCCTTAAAAAGCCAAATTTGCCAGATGGATAAAGGATCTCAAAAGCTCACAGAGGAGAATCATTCCTTCAGAATTAGATTGGAGCAAATGGAAGCTAATGACTTTATGAGAAATCAAGATGCTGTTAAACAGATCCAAACAAATGAAAGAATAGAAGGCAATGTGAAATATTTCATGGGAAAAACCACTGACCTGGAAAATAGATCCAGGAGAGATAATTTAAAAATTATTGGACTAACTGAAAGCCATGATCAAGGTAAGAACCTAGAAATCATCCTCCAGGAAGTTCTCAAGGAAAACTGCCCTGATGTTTTAGAACCAGAGGGCAAAATAAAGGTTGAAAGAATCCACCAATCACTTCCTGAAAAAGATCCCAAAAAGAAAACTCCTAGGAATATGATAGCCAGGTTCTGAAATTCCCAGATCAAGGAGAGAATATTACAAGCAGCCAGGAAGAAACAATTTGAATATTGTGGAAACACAATCAGGATAACCCAGGATCTGGCAGCTTCTACACTGAGGGATACAAGGAGTAGGCCTAGCACTCCTAGTCAAAACTTAACTAACTATGGTAATGATTATGTACAAAACCTAAATCTTCTACAATGTTAAAATCACCAAGAATCACCTACCCAGCAAAACTGAGTATCATGCTTCAGGGGAAAATATGGTCATTCAGTGGAATAGAGGACTTTCAAGCATTCTTGATGAAAAAAACAGATTGAATAGAAAATTTGACATTCAAATACAAAAAGCATGAGAAGGTAAACAAGGAAAAGAAATCATAAGGAATTTATCAAAGTAGAACTATTAACATTCCTACAAGGAAAAACGATAATTGTAACTGATGAAACTTTTCTCAGTATGACAATAGTAAAAGGAAATATATATATATGTATATATATATATATATATATATATGTCTACATAGGAGGGTGTATGGGCATATGAATACATATGTGAACGTGTATATATATTTTTACAGGTATACATAGAGGGCACAGGACCAATTTAATAGGAAGGGATGATACTTAAAAGGTGGAATTAAGAGGTGAGAGAGGAATATAATGAGAAGAGATGGGGAGAGACAGAATGGGGTAAACTATCTCATATAGAAGAGGCAAAGGAAAATGGTTACAATGGAGGGGAAGAATAGGAAGGCAAAAGGGAATGGGTCAACCTTATTTTCATTGAATTTGGCTCAGGGAGGGAATGACATACACACTAAATAGGGTATCTCACCCTACAGGAGAGTAGGGGGGAAGGGGATGAGAAGGGGGTGATGGAAGGGAGGGCAGGCTGGGGGGGAGGGAAATTGGAAGTACCCACTTTTGAAAAGGGACAGGATCAAAGTAGAGAATAGAACAAGTGGGAGTTGGGATAGGAGGGAGGGAAATATAGTCAGTCTTTTACAATATATCTACTAGGGTAACATTTTGCATTAGCTATACATGTACCACCTATACTGAATTGCTTATCTTCCCCGTAAGGATGGGTGACTAGGGAGGAAGGAAATGGATCTGGAATTCAAAGTTTTAAAATGAAATGTTTAAAATATACATATATATATATTTTATATACTATTATTAATACTATTTTACATGTAATTGGGAAATAATATATACAGGCACTGGGGCATAGAGATACACCATGCCCTACTGGAAAAGTGGAAGGGGTATGGGAGAAGATATGGGATAGAGCAGATTGGAGGAGGGGATATCCTGTGGGACTGCTATTTTGGGGCAGTGGGTAGGGGAAAAACAGGGAGAAAATTTGTAACTCAAAATCTGGCCGAAATGAATGATGTAAATCAGAAGTTAATAAAGCATTTGAAAAATTAAAAAAATAGATTTTTGTATTTGTAGTTGTAATATTTCTCATTGTAGATCATATTCCCCATGGCTTCAGTTCTGACATTTCTGCTGATTACCCTTCAAAATACAGTTGCAGTCCCAAATTCTCACTGAAATCTCAGGCCTAATTTTTTGCTGCCTACATGAAATTTTCTCATGGGTGTCGGGACAAACACAATATATAAAAACTGAACTCATTCAGTTGTTCCTTCAGCAACAATTTATTGAATACCTACTTTGTAGAAGGTACTATTTATTAGGTGCTTCAGGGGATACAAGTGAGAACAAGGTGTGATTCCCAACCTGAGGGAGCAAACATTCCAGGATTTACCCTTTCCTGTTCCTACAATCTTTCTTCATATCTGACCTTACCTTTTCAGTTATTTCCTTTCTCCTCATTGTCCTAAATCTTTCCCCTTTTCAGCAGCTTCTCCCTGCTCAAAAACTTATGCAAATCCTGTATATCTTAAAAAAATTTCCCCCAATTAATAAGCATTATTTTTCTCTCCCATCTCTCCCCAATCCCAAGGTTTGGGGGTGGGGGCAAAGGGCAGGGGAAGGAAAAGAAAACTCTTATAACAAATCAGTATAGTCAAAGAAAATAAAAATTTGAAAAAAAGTTTGTCATAAAATTCTAAATTAAAAAATTAAAAGCACAAGAAACATGATTTAAAAAATTAGTCTATTGAGTCAGCATCTCTGAGCATTTTAAATATATTCCTTTAATATCTTATGTTTAATAATTTCATATTTTTATTTTTAGGGAAATCCCATATTAGTCACGTCCAACAATTTTATATCTCACTCTGCATATTGAATCCATCATCTTTCTGTTAAGGAGGAGGAAAGAATGTTCTTCACCAGTGTTATGAAGTCATGATTAGTCATTGCATTGATCAAAGTTCTTAAGTCTTTCAAAGTTGTCTTTACAATGTTGCTCTTATTATATAAATTGTTCTCCTGCTTCTGCTCACTTCGTTCTGCATCAGTTTATACAAATCTTTGCCAGGTTTCTCTGAAACTATCACTTCTTATGGCACAGTCATATTCCGTTGAATTCATATATCACTTTTTTCAGTCATCCCCCAAATGATGAGTAATCTTTTTGTTCCCCATTCTTTGCCAAGACAAAAAAAAGTTGCTGTAAACATTTTTGTGTATATAGGACCTTTTCCTCTTTGATCTTCTAGGTGATAGGCCTAGTAATGTATCTGTGGAGCAAAGAATACACAGATAAGAAACTTTTAGGGCCTAATTATGTCTCACTTACCTTGAAACAAAAACAATACTCCTCTTAAGAGTTATCATGCTACCCCCTAAACCTTCTTTCTTTCAGGTTAACCATCCTTAACCAAGGATCACATGGTCTTGCGTTTTTTTAGCTGTCTGGATGTTCACCACTTTGCTTTTTTTTTTTTTAAGTAGAATTTCTATAATATTTTTAAGTAGAAAAACCACAATGTAATCAAGGAAAATTCAGTCTTCATTATTAAAAAAAAATATTTTTTTCTATGTATTTCTTTAGGAACCAGAGTAAATGTAAGTGATTTCAAAAAAGTAGATTGGCTTTTCCCAGAAACTACAGCAAATTTTGACAAATTGCCAATTCAGTACCGGGGATTTTGTGGTTACACATTTGCTGTAACAGGTGGACTACTCCTTCCAGGTATGTACTTGAAAATAAGCATAATCACATATAGAACTTTTACATATATTATCACATTTGATCCTTACAACAGCTACGTGAGATACGTATTACAGGTCTTTGTATCCTATGGAGGAACTAGTTAAAATCTCAGGAACACCAAGAAAATGAAAACCAGAACATGAAAGCAAAAAGAACTTTTATTGAAAGTGTGTCAGTTCATGTTCTCAGCTGGAGGGAGAAGTCTGGGACAAGATTTCCATCCCACTTCCCTTTCCTCTTTCCTTTTCCACCCTCTATTTGTTCCTTTCACTTCTTCCATTCTTTGAGTTTAGCTACATTTATGTAAATTATGCCTCTAAAGAAATGTGACTGTCATATTGCAGAAGAAATATTTCAAAAATGTTTTGGGAAATGGAACATCATTAGAACTCCCAAAGTAATTATTTGAAAGAGCATACTCACTTTGATATTTAAATTTTGGTATATTTTTTTTAAGTCTAGCACATTGCATTATGGCCTCATTTATAAAGGTCTTTTTATAGGTCATATTCCCATAAGAAATCCAAAGTTTTATTGTTCAGAATTTTAAAAGAACATGTACATTAATGGAAATTGTATTTGAAACTTGTTGAGATTGAAATTTCTCACAACCTGGCAATAAGCAAATAAAGAGAAATGTTTTATACACAGTGTTTTAAAATTTCTAATAACAAGAAGCCTCTGGGACTAAAAGCATTACAGTCTTGTTATTTCTATTTTTTAAATTAAATTTTATGTTTATTTTTAGTTTACATCATTCATTTCCACAAGATTTTGAGTTACAAATTTTCTCCCCTTCTTTCCCCTACCCACCACCCCAAAACAGCAATTCCACTGTATACACGCTCCCCCAATCTGCTCTCTCCTATATGCTCCCGCATGCCCCCTCTGACTTTCTAATAGGGCAAGCTGGATCTCTGTACCCCAGTGGCTGTATATCTTATTTCTCAGTTGCATGTAAAATAATAATAGTAACTAATAATTTTTTAAACATTTGATTTTAAAACTTTGAATTCCAGATTCTTTCCCTTCTTCCCTTGTCACCCACCCTTTCTGGGAAGATAAGCAATTCAATATAGGTTGTACATGTGTAGCTATGCAAAACATTTCCATAGTGGAAATATTGTGAAAGACTGACTATATTTCCTTCCATCCTATCCTGCCCCCCACTTGTTCTATTCTCTACTTTGACGCTGTCCCTTTTAAAAGTGTGTGCTAACTACATGCAAAGGCACGTCAATAGACTGGAGCATTGTGTTCAAGGAACAGCAAGAAGGCCAGTATGGCTAGACTATAGAGCATGGGGTGGGGTGTAATGCATAAGAAGATTTAGAAAGATGGGAAGAGGCCAGGTTGTAAGAACCTTGAATGCCAACTAGAGGAGTTTGTAATTGATCCTGAAAGTAATAAAGAGCCACGGGAGTTTATTTAAATGGATTATATGGTCAGACTTGTCTCTGTGTTAGAGAAATAACTTTGGGGACTGGGTGAAGGACACAATGGAATGGGGAAAGACTTGAGGAAGACCAATTATAAGGCTGCTGCAGTAATACAGGTAAGAGGTGATGATGGCCTAAACTTAGGTAGTGTCTGTGTGTGAGTGGAGAAATGAGACCATTTTGAGAAATGTGAAGACAGAAATAACAAGATAGGGCAATTGATTCAGTAGATAGGGGTATGCGTGTGGGTAAGGAGTTGAGAATGACAAATTTTGAATCAGGGTAGCTGGAAAGAATGATGCTAGCTAAGTATAATGAATAACTTTTCATCAGCATACATATTCGATTCAGTATTGCTGTAAATGTTTGAGCAGAGGCTTATATACCCACTTGTCCAGGGGTATTATTGAAGGGGCCACCAGATTGGGTAGAAGCTTACATTAGGTGACTTCTAAGGTATCTTCTAACATTAAGACTCCAAGTATTTGTTCTAAGAACATTACCTCTTAGAGTTTAAAGTAGGCTAGTACATATTTGAAAAATGTTATAAAATTCTAAAAAATTAAAAGTATAAGAAACATGATTAAAAAATATAGTCTTTTGAGTCAGCATCTTAAGGCAATACAAGACTATTATTTTTATGCTTAATTTACTTTCTTGTCTTTATTTTTAAGGAAATCCAACTATTGGAATTTTAAAACATAAAGACAAATATTACACTTTTAATTCCAAAGAAGCTGCATATGCTTTTGCAGAAAATCCAAATAAATACATTGAGATGATTGGAGAAAAAGCAAAAAAAAATGCTGAAATAATTCAGCTATTGGAACTTCATCAGCAATTTGAAACTATGATTCCATATTCTCAGGTAGGTATTATTAACTATCCACACCAAAGGCAGAAATAGAGGGAGCCTACACTGAATATAGGAAACACTACATCTCTTTGTTTTAATCATGTTTTCTTCCTGATAGAAAGTTTTCATTCTAGTACCCTCCCTTACTAGCTACCTGATTGTCTCCAAGATTTTCTGTATGACAGATTTTGCTAAAACTTAAAATTCTTGGCCTAATCTTTAAGGTACTTTATAAACTGGCTCTACTGGACCTTCCAGATGTCTCTCCCAGGATTTCCCCATAGTATTTCTCCATTTCATCTAATGTGATTGATTATATGTTTTTTCTGTAGTTTCTTCACAGGTATTTAGTATTTTCAATTTTTTATTTATATTATTTTGCTTAGAAGTAGTGTTCTATTAGTTAAATGAAATTATACATATATATGTATATGCATATACATATATATTAATGACTACTTTCCATTTCTTCAGGTCAAAATGATCGACAAACATATAAAACCAATAACAAGATGTGAAAGTAGCACACAAACAGATACACACATAATGCAGCCAACAATTGTAAAAGATTATGAATGGAATGAATGGGAGTTGAGAAGAAAAGCTATAAAACTGGTTTGTAGCAATTTTATCTAAAATAGTTTTTCATGGGTTCATTAAAAGTTTTTTTGGGGGGGGGATAAAGTTGAACCACCCTCCAAAATATCCTATTTTTCAGAATTTTTGGAGAATTAAATGAAATGATTTCAGCAAACCAATATAAGATACACTGAGAGTTCTTTACTAATTTATAACTAATTATATAGTATTATATAACTAAAGCTTTACTTCTGATGACAAGCAAGTAGAAGCCCAATATTATTTTCTCCTTTTGTCACCCCAAAACTAGAATACAAATTTACTTCATATGATGCTATAAGTAAGGGAGGATACTAGAATAAAAATTTTCTATCAGGAAGAAAACACCATTAAAACAATGATGCTATCACTCAGCTATGAACTGGGACTAAATCCTGGCCCTGGTATTTACAGCATGCCAGTTCACTTTCTGTTATGTTATAGTTAAAGTAATCCCCTCTCTCTGTTTTGTGAATTAAGGAATCTAGCTGTAAATCTTCTCCAGACTTACACTTATATATCAGTAACAAGTTTCTTCATGGGATTGTAGGCATATATGTCTTATAGACCCAATTAGAGTATAATTTCTTTGGAGATACCCTCATCATTAAGAAAGTATCTTATCTTGGAAAATGTTAAGCAGCCAAGCCTGTTATCTGGAATCTTTATCTGCTTCAGTTGAGAGCAAACAAGTAGTTATTTACATAGTATTTTAGAATGTGGGATTACTATTAGTTGATGAGATAAGGGTATGCCTGAAGCAGAGGAAATCTGTACTTCTTATCCAATTGATAAATCTTGGGATGCTTCTAAATATCCTTCATAATAGTCTCCTTTAAATATTTCCTCCTAAATATTCTCCTCCAGGAGGAGATTCACATTTATCTAAATTCTGACATTTATCTAAACTGCTAATATAATTCTGATCCTGTTGTTGAAGGGGATGGTCAGTAAGAAGTGTTGGTTTTCTCATTAGCTATGATGGATTTGTAGGTAGATCCTTAACTTTGGGCCATACACCCTTCACTTCTTTTCTATTTTCAAAAGGAGATTTCTTGGTGCTTGATTCCTCCCAGTTACAAACTCATCTAGAGCCAGTTCTTCCCATGAGTTTCATACTTGGCATTTTCCTCAACTCTGCCTTCCCTCTCATTCTTTTCCCTACTGATGCCTCTAATGAATGACTAGTACAGTTCTCTGCATATGGTGAACTCTTTAAAGAATCCTAACAGACTGATAAACAAATCTGGGCAGGTGATGTTTGTCTTTGTTACTTTATGTTTTTTTGTTTTTGCTTTTTTTTTGGAGGGCAATTGGGGTTAAGCAACTTGCCCAAGGTCACATGGCTAGTTTTTTGGTGTGTTAAGTGTCTGAGGTCAGAACCGAACTCAGGTCCTCCTGACTCCAGGCAGGTGCTTTATTCACAGCACCACCTAGCCACCCTTACTTTATGGTTTTAGATTTGAAGATTCATTTTTTTAGAGGCAGATTCACTTCTCAAAATTTCATCCTGAAATTGAGGATCCTGCACCCAGCTGGTATGGTTGTGTAATCTGAACTACCTGACTTTAAGCTATAAGAGGAAGTTATATAGGGATGGAGAGATGAGAGAGAGAAAAAAAATTATTCACTGCATTCTTGTTTTACACTTATCGATACATGTATTGAAACAACCAGACAGAAAATAATAACACTAAATTTAATCATGATAATTCACATTTATATAGTGTTTACTTAAATTGTCTCTTTTGATCCTTACGACAACTTTATGAGGGTAGGTACTATTATTATCTCCATTTTACAAGATTAAAAACTGATGCTGCTGATGGGGCGGCTAGGTGGTGCAGTGAGTAGAGCTCCAGCCCTGGAGTCAGGAGGACCTGAGTTCGGATCTGGCCTCAGATACTTAACACACCAAAAAACTAGCCATATGACCTTGGGCAAGTTACTTAACCCCAATTGTCCTCCAAAAGGCAAAAAACAAAAAAAAACTGATGCTGCAAAAGGTTAAGTGACATGTCCAGGGTCACACAAGTAGTTTCTGAAGCAGGGTTTGAGCTCAGATCATCCTGCCTCCAAGTCTATCACTCTTTCCACTTCTCCATGATAAAACTTAAAGAACAAAATTTTTAAGAAAATGAAGTAAAATTTGATATCTTTCTTGTTAATCTTTGGCTGTTTTCACAACAATCTGACCCAACTCTTATCCCCAGAATTGGATGAAAATGCTATGTTTAAAAGTCACCCAGAATCTTTATCTGAGAATTGGCCCCCTCCAGGGCTGTTTCACAGTTTCAGACCTATGGCCAGGATAATGTCAAAAGGCCTTTTTAGCTTCTCAATGATGGTTAACTGGATACTTCAGTTTAAGAAATCAGGCTTGAGATAGCAAACAGAAACTCAGTCTTGAAAGGGAGTTCAAGGAAGTCTTGCAGTCCTTCTATATCTGAAAAGGAAGCCTATGTACAACATCACGGACAAGTGATCAACTAGTCCACTTTTGAAGATCTCTCCTGAGTGGGATCAGCTCCTGTAGCAACACATTCTACAGATGAGTCTAAATTGCTAAGAAATGCAAGTAAGAGCACCGGCTCCAGTGTTGAGAAGACCTGGAGATCAAATCCCGGGCTCAGACACTTAGCACCCACCCAGAAACACCTGGCCGTGTAACCTTGAGCAAGTTACTTAACCCCAATTGCTTAGGGGTGGCCAGGTGGCTCAGCGAGTAAGAGCACCGGCTCCAGTGTCGGGATGACCTGGATCAAATCCGGGCTCAGATACTTAGCACCACACCCAGAAATAACTGGCTGTGTAACCTTGAACAAGTTACTTAACCCTGATTGCTTTAAAAAAAATAATAAATAAATAAATTGCTAAGAAATTACCCCCTACATTAGGCCTAAATCTTACCTCTCTGTGACTAATATTTATTGCTCCTAGTTCTGCCCTTTGAAGCCAATCAGAACAAGCCCAATTCTTCTTCCTTTGGGTAGCTCTTCAAATATCGGAGTAGCTACCATCAGGACCCTAACTCTTCTCTTCTTCAAGCTAAAGTTCCCTACTTCTTCAGTTATCCTTGTTTGACAAAGCTTTAGTCCCCTCATCATCCTGATTGTCACCCTCTGACAGCCTTCTATCTTGTTCTTCCTAAAATGTGATGCCTGCAACCCAGTGCAGTGCTAGCAGTCGTAGACTGGCAAATGTGGGGAATGTTACAGACATACAATGCCAAGGTTTCAGATGTTGCCTGACCAGGGCAGGGTACAAGGATTGTTACTTCCCTCATTGTGAGTACTATTGAAAAACTACTGCTGGGCTGGGCTACAGGACCCACTCCCTTCCTCATTAAAGAAATGTGCAAATGACCCCTTTGCTTTGGACACATGCATGTGGTTCAGGCAGGGTTCAGTCTTGAGAGGGCCTGACCTCTAACGAAAGAGGGAGCTAGCTTCTCTTTCCTTATGCTTTTTAAACACCTTTCTTAGCTTCCTAGGTAGAAATTAGGGGACACATATGGTCAAGGCACATAGGTAGAAGGGCACACACATAAGGGACATGTAGCTAGGCCACATGTATGCAAAGTCATGAATAGGGGACATGTGAGTTCAAGGCACAAGTATAGAGGGACAACTCATACTTCTGATACTGTAGTGTGATTGGTGTCTTCTGATTACATCCTTAAGCTGCTCCCTGTGGGTTATATCTACTGAATTCATTGCCTCCAACCAATGCTGCCTCCTTAAATGTCTTGTCGCTGCTGCATACTATTAGGCACAGTTCCACTGGGCAAATGGTGATAGCATTTCACTTTACTTCAGCGTCTAGATTCAGCTAAAATCCTTTGCTGCAGTGTTCTCTCTTCCTTATGGGAGAAGGCAAATAAAATTGGGGTGAGGGCAGAAGAATGTCCTGTCTATTCCATAACTACAAATGTCTAGTGGTCCTTCCTTCTTTATGTTACATTTGTTCATCTATTGGCTTCCTGACTGACACACATGAGGATTCCTTTCTGCCTCCCCAGATTCTTTCTTCTGCTCTGTTTCTAATTGAAACATTACTTTCCTTCTTTCAAGAAAAATTACATTCTTCCTGATAACATTGAAAGTAGAGGCATTTTCTCAAGACCTTTTCTAACAGGTAGTCAAATCTGCATTTTGTGAATTGGTAGTTTTTATTTGTCATGGGCAGAAATACAAACATAGCATACTTCTAGGTCACAGCAAAATTCGCTTTGATTCCACAAAGCAAATCCTAGGCTCTCTGTTATTCCTGATGGAAAACTTGTGTGGCAAATGACAGAATCTCCTGAAGATAGCATTCTTTATTTATAGCAAGCTTCCTGCTTTTTCTTTTAAGATGACACTAACTTTCTCCACTACCCTTGATTGGCAATTAGCAGCTTCCTACCAAAGCCCTAGTGGAAACAGAAGCTGCCTGAAGCTGTCATCTCTAGGAGAGTCTCAAGATCTAATTGCCAGTCATTTTACCCTTCTTCCTACATTTTCTGATGACCAGATGTCAGAAACCTTTCTTGCTGCCTTTCTATGGAGTCCCAGCAAAGAATTTATAAATGTTATGATTAATACCTTTTCTCAAGACATGGCAGGTACTTGCTTGATAAGCTTGCATTGATTGGCAGTTAGCAGCTTCCTGCCAAAGACCCAGTGCAAACCAGCTGTCCACATCTGTTGTTTTTCCTTAGAAGACTGCTACTGCAATCATGCTTACATATTTCAGCTCCCTCTGAATCCCTCTTTCATGTCTTTCAAATAGCAGAAAGGAAAAGACAATCCATATAGTTGCATCTTTATGCTGAAAGGATTAAAAATAATTATTATTTTTTCTTTTTAACAAAATAGAGGCAACCTTTCCATTCTCCCCTTAAGAGAGAGGACCTTTCTCCATTTAAATAGCTATCTTTAGGTATAGTTGTTGGCTGGGTGTTAAGCACATGGAAAAGCACAGATCCTGGAACATTCACCCAAGAATATGTTTCAGGCTGACATTGAACACTTTGAGTCCAGCTCTTCAATCAGTTTCAAATCCTCCAAACTGCCATATTTGCTGGACCATATCTCTTCATCTTGTCTACAAGATTAGCATCCTCATCACCGTAACTAATGTATATAGCAGGTTAAGGCTTCATATGCATTATTTCATTTGATCCTCAAAATTCTGAAAGGTATATTAATTATTAATATATATACACTTTGCAGATCAGAATTTTTATGACATTCCATTTGTCCAGATCTATGCTATTCTGCCTTCTTACCTGTGCCTCATAAAATTCCTTTAAGATATAGGTTGGGCAGCAACTCCTGCATGAAATCTTCCTTGATTCCCCCAAATGGAAGTATCCTTCCTCCCAAACTCCTTGAATTTAACTACATTGTACATACCTGATTTATTAACTTTATATTTTATATATTTTGTAATTAACTATTTTATATTTTGTAGTTTATATTGTATAATTAACTTCCACATTGGGATAGAAGATCTTTGTGAGCAGAGATTGTTTCAATCTTTGAAATTGTGTACCTAGTGTCCAGCACAGTGCCTGGCACATCGTAGGAGCTTAATAAATGCTTAATAATTGATTAATTTATCAGTTGAACACAGACACAGAAGTTTGAGTTCAATCTAGAACTCTTCTCTTTATACATACTGCCGGAGGGACTTTGTTAGATGTATCATTTCCCCTTTCTCCCTTTCTGCCCTGCCCCCATAGTCTTTTTAGGTGAAGCCACGCTGACTCTTTATGCCCAACTCTTTCTTTTCTAGGTGTTTACTAACCAGTCCTTTAATAATATGCTCTTGAATTTTGCCAAGAATCTTAAGTAGTTTGCAGATTCCCTTTCTCCCTCTATTGAAGGATAAGGATAATACTTATCCTTCTTCAGGCCTATGGCACCTCTAGGAACTTTCAAAGATCATTGAAGTCGCTCAGCACTTACATCCACTTGTTCCATTGGTATTGTGAGATGTAGTTCATTTGGGCCTTGAGACTTGAATTTATCAAAGATTGCTTAGATGTTAACTATCTCCCTACTTATCTTGGGTTTCAACTCCCTATCACCATTTTGATTCTATTCTTTCCCATCCAAAGATCACACTTCTTAGAAGAGAAAACAAGCAAAATTGAGCACATCTGCTTTTTTTCCATTTTCCTAAGTTGTCATTCTATTCACTCCAAGAAGTGTGTTCTTTCCTTTCTTGGATCCCTTTATTTTCATATATACGTATACATACATATATATATATACACACATATATATATGTATATGTATGTGTATATATGTATTCATGATCTTTTTGTTGCTCTTAATTTTCTTTGTCATCTGCAACTCATTCTGAGCTTCAGTGATCCTCACATTCTCCTTCCAGTAATGTGTGATATTTTCTATTCATTCTCCATTACCTGCTCTTTCTTGTTCCTCTTTAGCACATACCTTTTAAAAATTCATGTTGCTTAATATAGTCTACGCATGTCCATATTTGTCTCTCTAAACAGCTCATCCTTTTCTCCCTCAGTGTATTTGTTTCTCTTTAGAATTTCATTGTGAAGAGTTTCCCATCCCTCCTGGGATGACTTCCTCTATAGACTTTTAGGCCATGAGACCTTATTTGTTTATTTATTTATTTATTCATTCATTCATTTTTAATTATTCAAAAGATATTTTCCACAAAAAAAAGTGCATGTCAGACTCTGTCCTGACTTTCTCTCCTTTATCACAGATTCTAAAATGAAATATTTACTTTCTAGTTAAAGTTTTCATCATTTCTATTTCAGTAACAAGTTTTTATTTTTTTTGGCAAGAATTATGGCAAGGAGAGCAGTTCCACTCATTGTTCATTCCATCTAACGTAGGATGAAATTATTAATAAAGCTAAAAAGTCAGGTATTCTCTAATAGCATATTGACACAGAGCTTCAACAGATGTTCAACAGATAGTTGAAGTTCCTCACTGGTACATATGCCTCTGTGACATATCATTTGAATTCCAAAGCATGCGAATGGAATAATTAGAAGGCTGAACTCTGTGCAATTTTGTAAATTAAAAAAAAAAAATTAACATGTGAAGTATTATTTTTCTGACTTCTAAGGAATATTTTATTTAAACTGATTTAGTTTTATATTTTAGTTCTAGTAGATATTATTTTTTAAATATTTATTTTTGTTGCTGTTGTTTGTACAAAGATCTGAGGTCCTAGAAAGAATTCTATGGCAAGAATTACTGCTAATAAGTAAATCTGTTTTTAAAAAATAAAAAATTCATGAATCAGACTGTTTTAAAAAAATAAAAAATCATTAATCAGACTGATTATAACTAGTAGATGATAGTACTTTACATGTGTTTTGAAGAAATATTTATTCTTTTCTATTCTCTTCATTTAATTTTAGGCTAATTTGCGTCAGAAACTCACCCACTCAGTACAAACCAACCTTAGTCACATGAGAAGAGAAAATTCAACACAGGTATACCCATTAAAGACAACTGGTACACAGACCAAGAGAGAAAATGGTTCCAGAGTACCCAGGCCCCAGATTTATATAGCTGGTCTCCGAGGCAGTTATACAGCATCACTCCATGCAGTCAAAGTCAACTTAACAAGAGCCGTTGATGAAACCTAATTGGATAAAACATTTTAAAACTTGATATCATATGATGATTTATAATAAATATTTAAAGTCAGTCACACATATATAAATAGGTAAGTTTGGGGGCATCCATTATTATTATTACATAACATTCATTAGATTTTCAGCTACATTCATTCACTATAAAACTATGTTACTAGAAATTGTTTTTTCCTGTAACACATTTGTCATTCTATTAAATTGGAAAGCAAAATTCTTTCTCTTTTTATATATTTTGTTATAAGAAGTATGTTAGGATTTTTAAGAATAAAATAATGAGGGGCGGCCAGGTGGCACAGCGAGTAAGAGCACCGGCCGGGGTTCAGATACTTAGCACCACACCCAGAAATAACTGGCCATGTAACCTTGAGCAAGTTACTTAACCCCAATTGCTTAAAAAAAAAAGGATAAAATAATGAAAGCAACCTGAGATTATTATAAAATAATTAATATATTTCAGAGTAGTTTTGTGAATCTCAAGTTTCATTAGCATTTGTAATACAAGATACAATAATGTTCATTTATTAATCCAACTAGCACCCCCATTAGAAATTGAGCTCCTTGTTGGGGGGGGCAGATATTCATTACCAACTCACTTTCCTATTTCCATTCAGTTGTAAAGTCTTTTCAATTCTACCTCCCCAACACTTCTCACATCCACTCCCTTTCTTTTCTCTATTCACATGACCAGCACCCTAAATTAGGCCCTCATCAGTTAATGCTAGATAGCATAATGAATAGCGTATTAAGTGAAAATTTAAGCCCAGGTCACAGCTTATAAGGGGAACTAAATTATACTGCCTCCTTTATATATAAACTTTATTATTTTCCCCTGGTTGATAGGATAATGAATCTAGAGGTGCAAGAAACTTTTAAAGTCAGCCTGATTATAATAATTTTACAGATAAAGAAGTTGAGGCCTGTGAACTTTAATTTAATTACACCCAAGGTCATAGAGTTATAAGCACCAGAGGCACTTTTTGAATTCAATTCCTTTGATTCTAGAGTTAGTGCCCTTTGGCATGCACTCTACTATGATGCCTCCCTAAATCTAATGTATTGCTTGTTTTGCTAATAGTAAAGCATCTTTACTGGGTTGGGGGAAATGGGAGTCCATCAGAAGGAAAAAGGGGCTCATTAGACTATAGGATCCAGTGCTAGTCCTTTCTAGGTTATTTATGTAAATAAAAGTTGTTCTATATTTGATGCCGTCTCAGATGCCGGCACACTGAAGTTTCTGAAGTTACCAAAGTGATCTTCCATGTCATGAAAGAGACTGACCCAAGGGTTCTGACAATATTGATGGCAGAGAATTAGAGGCAAAAGAATGTTGAACTTAAAAATAAATTAAAGACCTCTGATTTTACGGGTGTGCATCCTCCCTTCACCAACAAAAATGGTAAACCCTTAAGGTTTTTAAAAATGTGACTTTATAAATTCATTCCCCTGTGATTAAACTAATGATGAATCTGAATTTAGTCTCCCCCTCTCCCTCCTTGATGTTTTCATGTTATACTTAGGTAGGGGCAAATAAACCAGAGAAAAGTGAGACGGTTCCCAAATGGACGTGGTATTATGAGAGAACCTCTGAAGTATGGATTTCAGCATTTCTACCTGTCAGTTTTCACTCCCTGGTAAAGACAGTTTTCGAAAAACCAATGAAACAGCATTTCTTTTAGCGCCTACTATGTGCAAGGTACTGAAGAGCGATACTGGCCAGGGGCTTGCGCTCCAAGTTTTATCTCCATGCAATTTCTCTTGTTAATTCCGTCGGCATAAACAGCTGGAAGCGAATAGCGAAGTATAATTTACAGCCTAATCGAACGAAGTGTCTGCATTTCACTTTTAAAGTAGCAAATTCGGAGTTTATAAGACAACAGCTTCTACTCCGAATAGATGAGTCACCAGCTGATCCTTGGCAGCTGGACTACAGTTGCCAGAAAGTAACAGTCTTTCTGTTCTCCTTTTTAAAGAGTTTCTCGGGTTTTTGGGAGTTGTAGTTTTTAGGACAGCAGCCACCAATGCAGGCGTTTAGGCACGGATATTAGCCGGTTGAGTCCGGAGTCGTGCACGACCCCTCCTTTCAGCTCCCCCGCCCTAGCCCGCAACTGGGCACGGTGTGGTTTTGCCCAAGTCCAAGTCAGACTCTGCGCAGCCGAGGGGAGAGCGTCGCTCTAGGCCGCCGCGCTCGGCTCTCTATGGTCTTCGGGGGCTGGTCCCACAGTGCATTGCGCAGAGCCGGCACCTAGCGGAGCGCGCTTAGAATAACGTCAGTCGGTCCGAGGTTGCTCGGCAGCGATGGCTGCCCCGAGAGGTGAGAGCCCACTCAGGGGCGCGGGCGGGGGGGGTCAGGGAGAGGCTCCTGCGGCTGCGGGCCTGGCTCGCGGCCCGTCGAGGCTGTTACGCCGGCTGACGGTGCAGGGCCTCCCTGGAGCTCGCCCCGCCGCCCGCGGGGACTGAGGGGGGCGTCCTCGTGGGCGGGGAGGAAGCGGCCCCTCCTCTGGTCCCGGCGCCTGGGCCGGGGGAGGGGGAGGAGCAGGGGCAGGGTGACCCCATCACCTGGGGCAGCCCTGGCGGGGCTGTCAGCCCCTTGGGCACAGTGTCAGGGGTTTAGCAGGCGCTGGAAGGAGCGCGGGTGCGCTTGCACTGAGTTCAGCCGAGATAGGGACTGGGGGGGACCCCGGACCCCCATCCTCACCTCCCAAGCCAGTGGTGCTGGACCCCACAAGATGGGGCGGGAGGAGACTGGGGCCAAAAGTCCCGTCCCTTCCCTTTATGACACACCTTGGAGCAGGCTGGTCTCGCTCTGCTAGTACTGTACAAAGATGTGTTATTTCAAGTATGCGTTTTCTCCACACTTTGCCCTTCCCCTCTCCCCCAAGTGCAAACGCCAATTTCGAAGTGCTTTTTTTTGTTGTTTTTTTAGTGAGAATCGGGTGTCATTTCAATTGTGTCAGCTGTATGAACTGTTTACATCATAATGCTTTATCATAAAAGTGATAAGTAGAAACTTAAAAGTCATTCATTCATACAACACATTTAACAAAATGTGTACTATGTACACTGAAGTGTGCTAGGCCCCGGGGGAGAGAGAAGTATACATAAAACATGATCCCTACTCTCAAGGTGTGTGTTTGTGTGTGTATACGAATATATATGATGAATGAATGTGGGACAAGGGAATAAAAAGTACAGAGTGCTATGAAAATAAAGGAGGGAGAAACCACTGTGGTTGGAGGGTATGGAAGGAAGACTGGATGGAAGAGATGCTTGTTGATTGGAGCTTGGATGGGGTAGGATGCCGTTAGAGAGAAATGGAGTGGGGGAGGAGTTCCTAGCATCACTGTGAGCAAGGTGTTGAGAAGGTAAAGCATGAAAAGTGTTTGGGGGATGCTTGACTAATAAATTTTAGCTGGAGAACATATATGATGGAGAGTAGTCTGGACTCTTACTGGAAAGGTAGGTTGGAACTATGTCCTGGAGAGACTAGGATGTCAAGTGAAGAAGTTTGTTGTTTATTCATTTTTCAGTCCTGTCCAGCTCTTCATGACCCCATTTGGGATACCATTTCTTGGCAAAGATATTGGAGTAGTTTGTAATTTCTTTCTCCAGCTCACTTTACAGATGGGGAAACTGAGGCAAACAGGGTTAAGTGACTTGCTCAGGGTAACAGCTAGTAAAGTGGTCTGAGGCTGGATTTGAACACAGGTCTTCCTGAGTCTAGGCCCCCCCACTCCATCTACCTCACCACTTAGATTCTTGATTCATTGAGAGCCATCTAAAGGTCTTGGACAGTGAAGTGATGTGATCATATTAGTGCATTAGAAGATTGCCCTGTCAGTTGTATGTACCATGTATTAGAAGAGAGGCGATCAGGAGGTTAGGTGCCTTAGCAGTAGTTGAGTGGTAGTACTGGCCTGATGGGAATAGCAGGGAGAGGACTAATCTGAGTGCTTTTGTATAAATAGAATTCACTAGACTTCACTGACTGGATTAGTAAAATGTATGGGATGAGGGGAAAGTCAGAGGTGATTACTGGGTTATAAATGTGAATGCCTGGGAGAATTATGATCCAGTGTTGAAAGTGAAAGGGAGGGGACTCTGGCAGGGTTAGAGAGAAAGATGATGAGTTTAATTATAGATATTTTGAGTTTAAAATGCTAGTGGTTGATATAGTAGGCAGTTGAAAATGTAAATCCACAGCCTGAAGAGAGAGGTTAGGTCTGAAGATTTTAGATTTGGGAGTAATTTATTAGTGTTTTTCTCCCTCCTCAAAATTATAGTATATATACTTGTCTGTTAAAGTAGTGTTCGGAAAGCTGCCCCCCCCACCCCCCATGAAGTGTAGTCACTGTGGAGGCATTTATTTTATCTTTACTTCCAGTACCTGGTATACTTTGTGTTTAGTAGATATTTTATAAGCCCTTGTTAAATGAATGAATGAATGAGTTAGTATAAAAATGGTAGTTGAGACAGGTGACCCCCATCTGAGATGGTGTTTAGAAAGAACTCCAAGTACAAAGGAAAGAGGAAGAGATGACAGTGGACGTGGAATAGCAACAGTTAAGAGAGGAAGAAGGGAGTAGAAAATATCCAGTAGTATCAGTACTGCTGAGAGGTCATTAAATTGAGGATTGGGAAAAGTATTGTTAGATTTGGCAGTTTGGTTTTATTGATGACCTTTGAGCCTTGAATCAGTATTGTATGAATTAATAGATTGTGAGGCAAAAACTTAAAATTCCTGTAGAAGTCACACAACATTATAACAACTTACAAATAAAGAGTTATTGCTAGTAAATATTTGTTGAGCATCTGTTGTACACAGCCGTGGTCTAGATGTTACGAAGAATTAAGTTTTGCTTTCCACATTAGGAATATGTTATCCTGTGGGAAGACAATAATGTCAATTTAACTAACTAGGTTATTTTTGAAATTTTACATTATAGTCTGTGAATGTAGCAAAAAACTTTTCTGAAAATATGTGATCTTATCACTGTGTTTTTCCTCTGTCAGGGAAGATTGCGACCCATCTGTTCTTTCTCATCCAGTATGATTTTTGGCCATATCCTCACATAACTTAATCATCAACTAACTTGTTTTAATTGTGCCAAACACTGTGCTTGGGTCTAGGGATATAATACAAAGAATGAAACAGTTCTCATTCTCAAAAAGCTTATGTTCTGGGGGGTGAAGGGGAGAACAAGTACTTATATAAGTATGTACAAAATAAATATAAAGAGAATAAATATAAATACAAAGTTAAGGAGGGCACTAGCCATTGAGGGGAGGGAATTAGGAAAGGCTTAATATAGTGGTGTTACTTCATCTGCATCTTGAAGGAAGAAAAGGAATTCTGTGTGGAGGAGATGAGGTGGGAGTATAGGAGGAGTGACTAGTGCAAAGGCATGGAGATGGGAGATGGAGTGTTATGTGTGTGTGAAACAGAAAGGCTAATTAGACTGGATCACAGTGAGTGAGGGGCAAAGAATAATGTCCAAGGTTGGAAAGAATAGGTTAAGGCCAGGTAATGAAAGACTTCAAAAGCTAAAAGAGAAGTTTATATTTGACTTTAGGGATAAGAGAGAGCTGATGGAGTTTATCAAATAGAGGATCATATCTGTGTATGAGGAAAATCATTGGGGACTGGGGAGTATGAAATAGAGTGGGGATGAAACTTAAGTCAGGGAGACCAATTAAAACAGTGTTAGGGTAGATTTAGTAGGGGCAGATTTATTAGGGAATTAAGGGCACTTAGCACAGTACCTCGAGCATAATAGACTCATAAAAAATGTTTATTTATTGATTGTTTATGAGACCAGATGATGAGGACCTGAACTAAGGTGGTGGCTTTGTGAGTGGAGAAAAAAGGGTCAGATTTGAGAAATGTTGTAAATGTAGAAATGGCGAGATGTGGCAACTGATGGGATATGTAAGAATGAGGAATTGAGGATAATGCTAAGGTTTTAACTTGGAAGATTGGAAGAATGATACTTCCTTTGAGAGAAATGAGGAAGTTTGTATAAGGGGTGGGTTAAGGGGAAAGGTAATGACTGTTTTGGATGTGTCGAGGTTGGCATGTTTCAGGATATTTAAAATGTTTTGTAGGCAGTTGGTGAAGGAGAACTGAAGCTAAAGGGGAGAGGCTGGAGGTGGATATATAGAACCGTGAATCATCTGTATAGAGATGATCATTAAATCTATGGGAGCTGATGAGATCACTGAAAAAGGAAGTATTGAGAAAAAGAGAAGAGCAGGTGATAAGACTGATGAGCCAGCAGTTGGACTTGATAGTTTCTGGTGGAGAGGACTGAGAAAAGACAATTACATATGGCAGGCAATTCAGAAATCTTTGGTATGTTTTTTTTTTTTGGAGGGCAATTGGGGTTAAGTGACTTGCCCAAAGTCACACAGCTAGTAAGTGTTAAATGCCTGAGGCCACATTTGAACTCAGGTCCTCCTGACTCCAGGGCTGGTGCTCTATTCACTGTGCCACCTAGTTGCCCCAGGCTTTGATATCTTAAGAGAGAAAAATTTCTGTTGAGTGATGATGTCAGAAGCCAGATCTGAAAGAATAAGTGAGAGGAGAGAAAGTAGAGGCAGTGAGAGTAGACATTTTTTTCAGGGAGTTTGGCTGAGAAAAGTAGAGAGATACAGGCTAAAAGCTTGAATGGATTATAGGACTTAGTGAGGGTTTGTTGTTTCTTTTTTTAAAGGATAGGGGAGACTTGGGTGTGTTTGAAGGCCCATAACAAAGGAAGCAGCAGACTGGGAGAAGTTGAAGATTTGAGAAAGAGAGGAACTGATTATGATGGCATTTTGTTGAAGAAAACAAGAGGGGATGGGATCAGGGTCATATGTAGAGGGCAAGGAAAGGACCACCTCATTATCAGAGACTGGAGGAAAGGAGAGAGTTTGGTATGATCAAGGGCTTTTGAGATAGAGAAAGGGGGAGTTTATGGCTCAGTGGTGACATTCATTCAGCAGAGAATGGCTTCAAGTTTCTCAAAATAAAAGACAAAGTGCTCAACTGAGAAAGAGGGGAGAGAGGGAAGTATAGGAAACTGAAGACAAGAGAAGATTTGGTAGCATCTTTGGGGATAGAGATAGGGAATCCATTAGGGAGAAATTCAAGGAAGGCCCAGGTGAAGTTGAATAATATGAATTTATATTTTTATCCAGTCAGCTTGGTTGTGTAACTTCAGTTTGGTTCAGCAGCATGTGAGTAAGGAACAAAAGAGGTGGGTGGAGGTAGTTTAGTGTTAGGGGTTTTGCAAGGGATGAGTGGTGATCAAGCAAGGGAACAAGGGCTTTTAGGATAGGTAATGGTGTAGAATCAAATTGATTGACTCAAGTAGAGATTGTAAAAGGAGGAATATAATGTTAGAGCAGGGGTATTACCTGAGAAAGTACTGAGAAATTGAGGGTTTGAATATTTCAAGAGTGATTAAATGGTTTGGGAGGTGTGAGGCATAGGGAGAGATGGAATGAAAGAAAGCTATATAGTTAGAGCATCATAGGGTCCAGAACTGAAAGGGACCTCAGTGACTATCTAGTCCAACTCCTTCATTTTACAGAAGAGACAATTTAGTTTTTGGTTAAGGAAGTGGAATGCTTGTGGGTAATGATGTGTATGACTATACCTATGTGTGACTGAGGTCTCAGAGTGGAGAGGATGGTCATGGGATTTTAGGAGTTTAAAGAATTGAGAGGTTAGGGAGTTTGACCGATCCTCTGTAAAGGGTCCACCAGATGTGCTAGAGGCCTTCCTTTAGATCTTTTAATATATTATGGATTCCATTATAGTATTTGGGCTATGCATGTATTATCCTCTTTTCTGACTATACCTCTCTTTGATGATGCGATGCCCAACAAAGTTTCTTCTGTGCATATATTAAAATAGCAGGCACTTAAATGCTTGGTTGTTGATTGAAAAGCAGGTAATATTCCCTGAATAACAATGAGCTTTGATGATCTTTTGATTCTTCTTTTTTTTTTTTAAGCTTTTTGGAGGGCAATTGGGGTTAAGTAACTTGGCCAAGGTTACACAGCTAGTTTTTTGTGTGTGGGTGTTAAGTGTCTGAGACCGGAACTGAACTCGGGTCTCCTGACTAACTGAACTCGGGTCTCCTGACTCCGGCACAAGCGCTTTACTCACTGCACCACCTAGCCGCCCCCAGATCTTTTGATTCTTAATATCAAGTGAAGCATAGATGATATCCATCAACGAGTCCAAATAGAAGAGGAATTTTCTGTAGGTTAGGGGGTTTTAACTTTTTTTTTTTGTACCATAGATCCCTATGGCAGTATGGTGAAGTTTATGGACATTTTCTCAGAATAATGTTTTTAAGCAAAATAAAATGCATAGGATTACAAAGGAAACAATTTTTATTGAATAAAAATATTTAATAAAACAAATTCATTGTCTCCAGGTTAAGAACTTCTGCTATAGGTGATGAGTTCTTTCAGATAGTCAATAAACATTTATTAAGTGCTTATCATATGCCAAGTACAGACAGTTTTTGCTTTACATAAACTCTCATTACTAAAATTTGACTTTAGGTAAAGAGTACTGAAAGAAATCCTCATTCCAAAAATAACCTATGTTAATTTTACTGCACCATAATGTGCTCTTTCTCTCTCTGCTCCAGCCCCTCAGCCTTACACTCCTGGGCCTTCCACAATAACAACAACAACAAAAAAAAACATTTAAAGAAAGCCTTAAAAACAAAACAAACACAAACCCTCCAAGTGAAAGCAGAACAGTTGCTTGGAAAGACCTTCCCCAGCAGATAACTTGGTTTGAGACCCCTGTTGCTGAGAGAGGGCCTTTGCCCTTCTCTTACCTACTAACCTACCCAAGTGTCCACAGCCCCCTTGGGTGCCATGTGTCTGTACCTTACCCAACCCCGCCTTGATTCTAGCCCAGCATGTTCCTCCTCCTGCTCTTGCTTCTCTGTCCCTGGCTCCTACATGTCCTTGAATAGTGTGTCAGCCCCCTCCCTCCATGCCTCTGCAGTCCCCTTGCTGCCTCCCCCCCACCTCAGTAGGCACATTTGAATTAATTGCTTAGGTGGAGCAGTCTACTTACTTAAAGTGAGAACTCTCTCTATTGTACTGAAGATTAGCCATACAAAGAAAAGCAAAAGACTGTCCCTACTTTCAAGGACCTCACAATATTCAAGTATAGGATAAGTTGGAGATGATGGAGAGAGAGAAGTCACTAGCATCAAAGGGGATCCAGAAGGGCTTCTTCTAGAAGGTGAGAGTTTAGCTAGAATTTAAAGGAGGCCCGGGGGTGGAGATGGGAAGGGAGAGCATTCTGGCCATGGGGGACAGCCAGTGGAAGTGTCCGGAGTTGTGAAAAGGAGTGATGTGTTTAAGGAACATCAGGGAAGCCAGCAGCATTGGATCATAGACTACTTGGGAGTAATGCATAAAAGACTGGAAAGGTAGGAGGGTCCAGATTACAAAGGGCTTTGAACCCCAAGTAGAAGATTTGGTATTTAATTCTGGAGGTAATTGGGAGCCCCTGGAATTTATTGAATAGGGAGATGACGTGGTCAGAGCTGCACTTTAGGAAGATTACTTTGATGTCTGAGTGGAGGATGGATTGTAGTAGGGAGAAACCGGAGGCAGGGAGACCAGCTAGCAGTAATCTAGGCTTGAGGTGATGAGGGTTTGTACTGGCTTAGTGACAGTTTAAGAGGAGAGATGAAGGTATATATGAGAGTTGTTACAAAAACAAAGCTGACAGAACTTGACAACAGATTGGATATAGAATGTGTGAGAGTGAGAAGTCCGTGATGACACCTGGGTTGTAAGCCCGAGTGATTGGGCGGGTGGTAGTATCCTAGACAGTAATAGGGGAATTCAGAAGAGGGGAAAGTTTGTGGGGAAAAGACAGTGAGTTTAGTTTTGAACATATTAGGTTTATGATGTCTGTGAGACAGCCAGTTCAAGGTTTCTAACCGGCAGTTGGGAATGTGAGACCAGAAGTCGAGAGAGGGTTTAGGCAGGGCAGGAGAAGTAAATTGAGAATCAATATAGAGATAACTGAATCCATGGGAGCTGATGAGATCAAGTGAAATAGTATATAGAGAGAACAAAAGTGGGTCCATGGCAGAGCCATGGAAAACACACTCATGGTTAAAGGTATGACCTGGATGAAGATATAGTAAAGAAAACTCAGAAGAAGCAGTCATATAGATAGAAGAACCAGGATAGTAGAATCACAGAAACCTAGAGAGTATGAAGAGGGTGATCAGCAGTATCAAAAACTGCAAAGAGGTCAAGGATGAGAAAAGGCCATTCAATTTTCAATTAAGAGTTGTTCCTGTTCTTGTATGACACTGTGTTAATTATATCAAGCCTTAAAACATTTCAGAGCCTCCTAAATAAACATAGGATCAATTTTATACCTCAAGAGACCTTTGATGTCAACAAGTTCAATACTCTCATTTAATAGCTGAAGAAACTGAGGCCCAGAGAGGTTAAGTGACTTGCTCAGGGTCACAAAAGTAGTGGCAGAGATGAGATTCAACCCTGATCCTCTCATTCAAATCCAGCTCTCTTTCCACCAAACCAGTTTGCTTTTTAATTTTTGAGGTTCATAATTAATCATTCAAGAGTTTAGCCTAACTATGCACATAAGAAAAGCTAAGTGAAGAATGGTTATTTTTCAGGCAGTGATATCAAGTTGGATGGACAACCCCACAATATTGGTCCATCAGGACATGTATTTTGAACAGACACAGTGGACAATGAACTATGCCATTACTTAATTAAGAAAACACACTGGATTGCCTTTGGGAAACTGCTTGGAGCTTAATGATCCCAAGCTTCTTCTTGATACAAAAGCCCATCTTCAAGTTATATTGTATGACTTGCAAGTCATGGAATGCCAGTCTTTGAAGAATCATTATTCCACTTGGAGTTAGAAATACCTGGCCTTTAATTCCTCTTCTGACACCTACTACTTTTATGACCATGGGCAAGTCACTTAATGTCTCTGCACTTCCTTTTCCTCATCTAATGAATGAGACTGGTACTAGGGTTGCATGACTCTAGTGAATTTCCTTAGTGCTCTTTGCAAACTTTAAAATGCTATATAAATGTCAGTTATTATCATAACCATTATGAAAGGGCATTTGAGAGTCACATAATGGATTTTGCAACATATTACATATACATAGGAAAAGTGCTATCAGGGAGATGTATGACTGAAAAAGACAATGACCTGACTATGTAGCAAGAACATGAGATAACTGATGGACTATTCTATTACTACCCAGATAATTTCAAGAGCTCTATAGTAAAGTCTCCAGCATTTTGGGTACCCCTTCTGTAAAATACTTGTGGGAGGTCTTGGACAAGAATTATTTAGGTTGTGAAAGTAGAGATGGGTTATGATATCACTGTTGGAAGGAGTATCCACATTAATTAGATCACTGATGCATTTAAGTATTATTATTAGAGACTCCTTTCTCTAAACTTTTATTGATCTATTAATGAATATTTATTGGGTAGGGTTCAGCCACAAATATACCTGACTCTACTCTGTTATACAGTCTACATTCCTCATTATCTTGTCCATATGGCTATCATGAGTTAACTATCATAATGCCTTACTGAAATCCAATTATGCTACATTTTTAACATTTCTCTATTCTACCATTCTAATAAGCTTATTGAAAAAGAGATTTGTTAGAATAAAAGTAGTTCAAAGAGCTAGAATGGATTTTTAGTGAATCTACACTAGCTCTTATAATTCATTCTAGAATTTTGTTAAGACATTGGGTTTATCAATCTGTAATGTTCAGAATTTCTCTTTCTTTCTCTGTCTATCCATTTCTCTCATTGTCTTTCCCTCTCCCGTTCTCTCCCTCCTGGCTCCCCACTCCCAGCCTCCTCCACAATTGGGACATTTACTAATTTAGTCTTGGAGCTTTTATTCATATTATCCCTCAAAGGTCACTGGTTCATTGATCATATCTATAGTTCTTATTAAATAGTTATTATTAAATATAATAATTTATCATCTTTTATAACATTCTGCTGTTAGCTCCAAACCTTTTCCTTGTTTTTGCTCAGAACACATCTTAAAAGTCTTGTCCTTCCTCATTGTTACCATTTTTTTCATAAGCCTCAGCTTATTGGATGTTTTATTCTTTATGACTTTTAAAAAATAGCTCTGTGCAATATTTTTCCTTTCATTTTTGGACATGTGCCCTTTTCCATTTTTTGTTTATGTCCTTTATGTCACATTCCCCTAATATTTTTAGATACTGTCTTCTCTTCCTCATCAGTATATTTATTCTTTGAATCATCAGACTTTTGTTTTTGAGCTCCTTCCAGTCCTCTTGAGCCATCTTTCTTTTTTAGAATCCCTGGCCATTTTACCTGGTTTTATGCTGCCTCCTTTTCTTTGGCAAATTTGTGATTATAAAAAGTTCCTAATTCCTATTTTACACATGGTTTTGATATTCAAGATCAGCAGTTTTCTAATGCAAAGTATAGTATATCTTGATACTCCCTAGAACCAAGTTTTATAAATATTTCAAATTGACAGTGTTTTTGAGTATCTTTAGAACAAGAAGTGGAAAAATATTCTTTTGAAATAAACTAATTATTTTAAATGTCATTCTTAATGTAATTCTTAAAAGTTATTGTTTATAACATTCTCCATTAAATTATATTTTTGTTGAATATGTTTTCCAGAAAATGTCAGTTTGCTATTCAAGTTGTACTGCTTGACAGTGATGACCCTGGTGGCTGCAGCTTACATCATAGCTTTAAGATACACAAGGACAACAGACAAAGAACTCTACTTTTCAACTACAGCTGTGTGCATCTCAGAAGTTATAAAGTTATTGTTAAGTATTGGAATTTTAGCTAAGTGAGTATAAACACTTTGTAACATATTGGAGTTATGTTTTCCTTCACATTTAGATATATTTTTAATACATACAAAACTATACTTACTCATTTATGTTTTTGAGAGATACCGTTACTAGGCTTGATCTAATAAAGCCATGGAAGGGCAAATAAGGTATTTAATTTAATGAGATTTTACCTGATTCTCTGCTTTGTGGGGATTACAAAGAAAAAGGTTTCATCCTCCACAGGAGTGTACTCTTTCAGTGCCATAGCACTGTGGTGCTGTTTCTTACCTAAATTTATCTTTCTATAGGCAAGGGTAGGAAACCCTTATACCCAAGAATTAATTAACCAGCTAAACAAATTGGATATTTTGCTTTACAGCTAATTGGTATGTATGAAATTATATTAGTAATGACTGCAGAGGAAGTAAAAGTAGCATATATAGAGCATTTTGGCAGTGAAGAAGAAAAAGACTGGTAGTTACTGGATACAGCAAGAGAAGGTTTCTTGAAGATAGGAGAAACCTGTACATGTTTGAAGGCATGCAAAGAACCAATAAAGAGAGAAATATTAACAGAAGAGAGGGAAAATAATTGAGTGAACCAAGTCCAGGAGTGGGGTTGGAGGGATAGAATTGAGAGTACAGATAGAAGAATGGGTCTTGAATACTAGTAGAGACATTTTTTTTTTCTCCTAAGATTGGAGAGAGGGATGAGAAAATGGATGTAGGGACAGAGGTAGAGAGGGATGGATCTAGGGAACTCAGGAGGGGTGGCCTAGATCATCAGTTAAGTAGGAGACAGGTTTATTTCCTGACATTGATGGGTTGGTTTTGATGGTATAGGAGCTTGAAGAGAGTGAAAAAAGTTTGGAACAGCTGCTCTGAGGATTATATCTTATAGATCATATTTACTTTTTAAGTACAGGTTCTTGTCATTTAGTTCAATAACAAAAGCAATGTTCTCTGAAAGAATGAAATAGAGTAAAAAAGAATATTAATCAAAAGAACCTTATAGTGAACATAGAGCAATTTTTTCTCCTAAATAAATTATATTCCCTAATACCTTGAGGTTTTTACTAGTTCATACAAAAAAATCAAGCAGCTCTCTACATTGGTGTACAGGTTTAATTCTTAATTCCTATTATTTTATTTTATTTTTTGATATCCAAACATTTAGTGAGAAATCTCAAGAGAGTAGCCAACAGATTAAATGTCAGATAGCATTCTGTTATTTATTTTTTTTTGCTTTTTGAGGCACAATTGGGGTTAAGTGACTTGCCCAAGGTCACATGGCTAGTTTTGTGTTAAGTGTCTGAGGCCAAATTTGAACTCAGGTCTTCCTGACTGCAGGGCCAGTGCTGTATTCACTGCGCCTCCTAGCAGTCCTAATATAGCATTCTGTTTCAAGTTTAAATGCATATGTTACTGGGAAAATTTTTATTCCAATTGCTTCAGTTTTGCTTGCTTTCTGATTTAATAGGAAACTTTGATGTCATTTATATAGGCCTTTATGAACATAGGGCTTATACGGAATGAGTTAAATTTTAGGTTTTTTTTTTCCCTTAGAAAGAATCAAACAACTAAATGTATTGTTTATTCAACCAAATAATCCAAGTGGTTTGCTTCACATTATTAAATAAGCCAAGTGACATTTATTCAAAATGTAAATGAGTATTTGGACAACGTTTATACATTATTTTAGAAATACTTTTTTTTTTTTTAATAAGCAATCGGGGTTAAGTAACTTGCTCAAGGTTAATCACAGCCAGTTATTTCTGGGTGTGGTGCTAAGTATCTGAGCCCGGATTTGATCCCCAGGTCATCCCAACACTAGAGTCGGTGTTCGTACTTGCTGAGCCACCTGGCCACTCGTAAGCAATTGGGGTTAAGTAACTTGCTCAAGGTTACACGGCCAGGTGTTTCTGGGTGGGTGCTAAGTGTTGGAGCCTGGATTCGATCCACATGTCATCCCGACACTGGAGCCGGTGCTCTTACTCGCTGTACTACCTGGCCGCCCCTAGAAATACTTTTAAGAAGTATTTCCAGTTGTTTCAGAATTACCAGTCTTCATAGTGGTTCTCAATGTTAAATTCTATTGTGAAATTAAAGTTCAAAAAGAATAGGATATTTATTAGAAAGAATAACAAGTGAATAGTAATATCATTTCACAAAGTAGAACTATGATTTAGTAAAGAGTATTCAAAAGAGCTGATACATTTTCGGATGAGTCAAGTTTATAATCCAAGGAAAAGCTTAGTTATTTAAAGTGAAGGAGGAGGCCCTAAACCCCATGAACCTGGTCTGAATAATATAATATTCAGTCTGTCACTCAGTTTGCAGTTAAGTTTTTTTTTTTTTAAGTGTCTACTATTTGTAGGGGCAGCTAGGTGGTGAAGTGGATAAACTGGTGAGCCTAGAGTCAGGAAGACTTGTCTTCCTGAGTTCAAATTTGGCCTCTGATACTTACTAGCTGTGTAACAGTGGGCAGGTCACTTACCTATTTGCTTCGGTTTCCTCATCAATAAAATGAGTTGGAGAAGGAAATGGCAAACCATTCTAGTATCTTTGCCAAGAAAACCCTATATGGGGTCATGAAGAGTTGGACATAACTGAAAATCAACTAAACAACAACTATTTGTAAGACAGTTTTTATAGCTTACTGAGCATAATGGTGGGCCGATGGGGATAAGACTTAAGTACACAGAAAGTATGATCTGACACAAGGTAGAATTTGAAGTGACAGAAGAAAAAGGAGACAAAACAATATAAGAAAAGTTGGAAGAGGGAGGATACCACTTTCAGCTGGGTGTATCCAGAAAAACTTCTTGGAGGAGGTAGAATTTTATCTGATCCTTAAAGGAAGATACTGATTTCATAAAGCAGAAATGAACAGAGCGTGCACTCTAGGCATTGGGCAACAACCTGTGGGAATTCATGTACTTGGGAAGAGTGCAAGATGAAATTAATGGAACAATTAGTAGTCAGCTTTGGTTGGAATATAAGAGTGCATGAAGGGAAATAGTGTGAAATAAAATTGAAAAGATAGAAGGAAATTAGACTGTGGAGGTAGATACAAAGTTGACAAGTTTGTTGTTTATCTCCAAGGCAAGAAGGAATTGCTATAGCATTTTTGTTTAGAGGATAAAATGATTACACCTACACATTATTATTTTGGCTTCTCTGTGAAGGATGGATTAGAGGTGAAGAACTGTTTGGAGGCTGTTACAGATTAGATGTCATGATGAATGCCTGAACTAGGAAGGTGGTAGCATGATGTTACTGGTAGAGCAGAGGTTCTTAACCATGTTGTGGGGTCACAGACTTCTTTGTAAATCCTGTAAGATCTCTTCTCAGAATAATATTTTGCTGCCTCTCTTTACAATTGAAGGGAATGTCAGTATTATTAGTGAAAAAAAAAAAGCTGTAATTTTTTTTCCCATTCAAGGTTAGGGATTCCAGGTTAAGATGCCTTGCTGTAGAGATAGAATTGGTAGAATTTGTCAGCTTATTGAATGTTGTGGGACAGGAAAGAGTCAAATATAAGTTTCAAGTTTCAAGCCTGAGTGACTAAGATATTCTGGTGTTTTAGTTCCCTACTCCTTTTTTTCCCAAATGAGTCAGGGTTATTTTTGGAGTTTGCAGATAGCAGTTGAAAAGGGGAATTGATTATATTCCCCTGTTCATATTACTGCCTGCATTTAGTGACAATTATCATCTAAGTAAATTATTTTATGATTAACTACCATACACAGGAAAGAAAGGCCATACAGATAGAATTTATGAATCATAATGAAGTTTACTGAAAGATGATCTTTGTAGCCAGCAGTCTAGGAGGCCTGGAAACAGATGATATTACTCCAGTCTGTGTCTTGAATTGGGTCTTCTACCAGTTCTCTGAGCAACATATCATCTAGTGAGGGTAGAGGAAGAAAGCACTAGGACCTTGTTAGCACCCACAGGAGTCAGCACCCTTAGGTGTTAGCACCAGTAATGCTTAGTTGAGAGGGGAGGGAAAGGTAGCAGATGACTTAGGTTTCATACATAGTAAGGGAGTTGATCTGGATACTCCTGAGGTGCTCCAGCCTAGTTGATGAAATCACAGAAGGTAAGGGAAGAGGTAACAAAAGACAACAAGCTATTTGTATCTTAAAGTGTAAAGAAGCCCAAAAATTGATTCCATCAGTCAAGCTTGATGGAATCTGGACAGCTAGTCATTGGCTCCAAAGGATCAGCTGCTTCCCTTTAAAAATTAAGAGACAAACTCTTCAGCTATTAGTCAAGGTAGCTCTAAGGAGTGTGACCTTTGGCAGCAGAGAAAGGAGTCAGCTATGGAATAAAAACAGAGTTAACCCTGGAAATTGGGAGTTGAGCTGCAAAGAGGAGCAGGTCAGGGAGCCAAGCTGAATGATCTTCCCAGTAGAGATGCTCTTGGTGGGGAGGGGAAGGGGGTGTAGCCAGAGGACATGCAGAGATGGGAGTTGCCTTAGCCATCTGTTTTCCACTTCTCTGCCAGAGTATAGATAGTTCTTGCTTTACGTAAATTCACATTACACAAATATGACTTTACATAAAGAAATCTCCATTCCAAAAAACTATGTTAATTTTCCAGTATTGTATTCTCTCTACCCCTCCACTTCTGTCCCCTGGCTCAGCACTCCATTGCCTCCCACCCTCGCACCAAAAAAAACCCCTTCCAAGTGAAAGCAGAACAGACATGTGGAAAGAAAACCACTGCTGGTGCCAGATCAGGGACTTGACTTGAGACTTCTCGTGACAAGAGAGGAAACTCTTTTACTCTTCTCCAACCACCTACCCTTGTTTCCGGTCCCTTCCTATCTGTCTTACTTCTGTCCACTTCGGTACACTGCATGTCTATTCCTAGCCTCCACATGTCACTCATCTTCCTTGTCTGTGTCCATGTCTGGAACCCTGTGTCTGCCCCCTGTATATTCTTCCTCACTGTTCTAGCTAGCCAGGACCCCAGCCCCAATGTGTTTGTCCTCTTGCTCTCGCTTCTCTGTCCCTGGCCCTTACATATCCTTGAACCATGTTCTGGCCCCTCTCCTCCATTGGTTTGTGGTCCCTTTCCTATCTCCCTTCTCCCTTTCTCCATTTCCATGGGCAAATTTGCGTAAAAATCACTTTACATAGAGGTCTGTGAAACGTTCCACTTACATAAAGCAAAACTCTATTCTTTGTATGTGCTCACTGTTCTCACTGATGGTATGTTTATTGGTGGGACAATGTGTTCTGTAGGGAGAATGGTTTGTAGCTCCTGTTCTTACTGTGCCATCTTACTAAACTTCTTTACTCTTAGCTATCATGTCTACTGGCTGACTCTTAAGGGGAAGTGCGGTGGTGGGGGCTTGTTACTTATAAAGAATATCTTGAACCTGAGATAGTTGCCCTGCCTGTGGACCTAGCCTGTGAGTGAGAGTTGGCAGTATCCCATAGGAGGTGCTACATATGAAAAAGATCCCATCTCTGACACACATTATAGATATGTTTGATTTTTCTAGTTCACAGGGTAGTGATTGACTGGGATCAGAAGGCTTGTTCTCATCTCTGTGTAGAATGAAAAAAATCTATTATTGTGGAAAATAGGGTAGTACAAAAAAATCCTCTAGACTGCTTTACTTGGATTGAGCTGAGAATTATCATAATTTTGGAAACAGTGATCTTCCCAAAAGTTTAGGGATGTATCGCAAAAATAGTGAAATTCCAAAAAATTCCAGAGTTAAATATAATAAGTAGTATTTTAAGGACATGGGTTTTGGGGGGGGGGGTAGTGGTGGTGTCTCTAATGGACTTTTCCTTTGCCAACGGAAATAGCCTGGAGGCTTACTTTTCAAGGGACACTAATGGAGTGGTTTATAATGAAGAGTTTATAATTTTCCCTTGAGATTCTGCATATTAATGCTGACCTAGATAGGAACTTCATAATGATTTTTATCTTAAAGAGAAAAGGCCTTAACTTATGAATATAGAAAGATAGGAATGCATACTTTCTCTAGTAAGCAATATCAATTCATTTATACTTACAGTAAGACTGGTTCTTGCAGTTAACAAAAAATGCTAAAATAGCAAACACAGCTTTAATTTACATTATAAGCAAGAGTCTAGAACTGCAGTTACCCAGACATGATGCAATGTATTGTAGCAATTGATTCTTGCTGGCCCTACCACACCATGTGGTAAGGTCAAAGAGTCAATTAAAGAGGCAGTTCCCAGCTCCTGGGAAAGATTGGGGCTAAATATATAGATTTGTGAGACATCCTTGTATAGAGCTGTGGGAGTAGATGAAATTACCAAGTAGAGCGAATAAAGAAGGGAGGACATATGAGGGTAGGAACAATTTGTTATGCTTCTCTCAATTCTCCCACAGAGCCTAGCACAAACTTTTGTGTACAGAAGGTCATAAATATTCACTAAATGAAGGAGATTATATTATGTTTTTGCTTACTCCTTTGTAGTGGGACGGGGCAGGGGAACTAATGAACTGCTGCTTTAATACTGTAATAAAATAATAAATTGCTTTGATCTGAAGCTCTCATCTGTTGATTTTTTTTGTGTTGCTATCAGGTATCTTGGGAAAACCCTCTAAAATTTGGTACCACACAGAAGGGACCAATTCAGGATAGTCATAATAGTAATAACATGACAAAGGCTATGTATGGAACTGATCCTTTAATACTAATACTGATATTTATATGTCAGTTTGAGGTTTGTGAGCTAAGTACTTGCACATATTTTGTCATCTGAGTTTCATGACCTCTGGAAAGGTAGGAATTACTGGTATTCTCATTTTAGAGTTGGGGATAAGTGATTTGTTATCATGCTG
This sequence comes from Petaurus breviceps papuanus, assembly GCF_028583685.1. NCBI lineage: Eukaryota > Metazoa > Chordata > Mammalia > Diprotodontia > Petauridae > Petaurus > Petaurus breviceps. The sequence goes on from NW_027187302.1 coordinate 5,054,282, forward strand.
AGTCACACACCTAGTGAGCGTCAGAGGTAGAACTTCTATCTCCCAAATCAAGTACTCTATTACTCCTCCACTTGACTTCTCAAGATTTCAGGATGTGGTACAGTCAAATCAATATTCAAAGCAAAGCTGTTCCAACCAATTTGGAGAGATGGGCCCCCTTCTAATCTGCAAATAGGTTCAAAGATTCTTCAAGCTGGAAAGAGATTTTACAAAACATCTAGTTTATACCTCTAATTTTATGGAAGAGGAAACTAAGCGTCCTGAAATAGGTCTAGTGATTTACTCAAGGTTATATGGCCAGAAAGAGCAGAACTGCTATCTTCAGACTCTGTTCAATGATTTTTCCCAGTGTGCTTTTATCTCAAAATGAATATTAAACAGGTTTCATATATTCCCTAAGTAGATTTCAGTAGAATATTGATAGATATTTGCCAGCTTCATAGGTAACATCATAAAATATTAGTGTCCACTATATACATGCACACACATTAGATAGGTGTATGTAAGTACACATATATAGGTGTGTACATACCCTGTATAGTAGATAGTAATATTTAATGTGTGTATATATTGCTTTTGTCTTTGTTATCTACATTATTGAAACATTAAAATGAATTTAAAAAAGCATTATGTTATGAATTGATAGGTTTTTTTAAAGTATAAATTGACATATACCTATAGTTATTATAAACCAGGGACTATACCTTCTTTGTGTTCTATGAGATTGCCGAAACCTTATGGATAGTTAGTAATAATGAATGGCAGTTATTAGCAGAACATTAAAAATATTTAAAATATTTTGTTGATGGTTTCAAGTATTAAAAAAAACTTATTTAATTTGATCACATCTCACAGTAGTCTCAGTTTACTTTTTTCAGGTTTTTCAAATTTCAGAAAGTTAGAGCTAATACAAATGAGAACTTTCACAAAACACTAAAGAGTTGTCTGCCCTTTTAAAAAATTATATTCAAGAATGAAAGCCAAAACCTTTTTTCTGAATACATAGCAGCTTTAGGAATAGTTCAAAAAAGAATATAAAATTAATTTTCTGATAGTTCTTTCTTCTGTCCTGATACTTTTTCAGCTCTATCTTATCTGAGTGTATATATAATTAGATGATTGCCATAATAGTAACTTGTAAAAACAAATTTATCTATTAAGTAAATTTATTACCATATTACTTATGGCATTAGGAAAAGAGAGGGAAACACTGTATAATTAAAACCCATAAATAACCTAAAACATTTTAATTTTTAGTGACAGCTGCCTTCTCCAACAAATTCTTTATATAAAAAACTCAGAAAAATTGATGTTTTGCCTCTTATCCTTCTTCCTAAAGCGCGTTAATAAGTAAAATGTCTTGAACTGAAAAAAAAAAAGCAGCAGGAGGGAAAGTATAGAGCCTGAATAGATTCATTATAGAATTACAGATATTTGAGAGATTACTCCAGTAATTCACAAGGAGCACAGGACTCTGAAGTTATCAGAATCATTTTTTTCCTTTAAGTAGATAAAGATACTAAGATGCAACGTATATTTTATTGCTTATGCCTGAACACATCCAAAGCACGTATGCTTTTATGGTGATCTGCTTCCTGCTACGTGTTAAGTTTATATAACTTTTGTAGATACTGAGAATGGCAAACAAAACAGAGGTTGTATTTGTTCTAAACTGCTTGACCTGGATATTCACTTCCTCCTCTGTGTACAAATATCATCAGTAATGACACACAGAAATTTAAATGGTCTGTTTTGATAGCTGTAGCATAATTAGAAAAACAAATAGCTAGAAACTGATCTTAAATTACCTTCATTAATTTTAAGAATAATCTGAAAAACAATATTGTAACATAATTTCAACTAAATTGTAGTTTAAAATAGCCAACTTATTTTGAGAATGCTATATTAATACATTTAAATTTTTATGCCATATTCATTTCCCAGTAATTCTCCCCCTCCCAATAATACCCTAATATTTTTTCCTGGTCTTAGATGTGTGATTTCATTGGTTTGAGGAACTCCTGGTGTGGACTCTTCTTCCACTGATGCAGGTTGGCAATGCTTCTGTAACTTGTAGTTTTAGAGAGTTGCCTGGAGCACTAAGAAGTTGTGTGTCTTGCCCATGATTCCATATTTAGTGTATGTCAGAAGCAGAAATTGAAGCCAGACCTCTTTTCATTATGCCCTTCCTCCTTATAATGGGGGAAGGGTAGGGCAGTTAAGAAATGTTTTAACACAACAACCATGACTGATGATATAATCTGCATCCGTAGCTCTCCACTTTAATATTAAGTGGAAGGTAATGTGTACCAGCATTAGTATTCTGGAAATAATCATGCACATTGAATTTGACTTGAGTTTTTTTGTCTTTTAGTATTATCTTCATTTATAGAAGCAGCTAGCTTAAAGGGTAACTATTAATACTCCTTATTTGCACAAATAAAGGGCTCCTATAAATGTAAACTTCTAATTTCCAAAAGAAAAAAACAACAACACTTTGTTAATTCTTGTTTAAAATTAAAATGAGACATGTCTAGGTATTATATACCTAGCACTATTGTTTATTAGATTGGAAACCCCTTGAGGACAATAACTGTGTTTTATGTTTAATCCTTGTATCTTGCATCCTTGAATGACTTCTGCATAGTAGGTGATGAATAATTATTTTAAAAACATTTTTTTTAATTTTGTTGAATTCAGATTTTGAGATTTGTTGAATTTAAAAGTGCTTCAATATTTTGATGACTCTGTGATCTCATTGATATGGGTATTCCCTCCAGCAGTGCAGATATCAGCACATCTGTGTCTACCCATTCCATATGACTCTTGTCTATCTTCTCTTGAGGGAGTTCGCATAATGTGGTGGGTGGGGATAGCAGTTCTCAAACCCCCTTTATACTCTTCAAAATGATTGAGGATCCCAAAGAACTTTTGTTTATGTGTGTTCTAGCTATTGATATTTACTGTTTTAGAAATTAAAGCTGATAAATTTTAAAATATTTATTAATTCACTTAAAATAACAAACATATTACATGTTAACAAATAATATTTTGTGAAAAATAACTTTTCCAAACCAAAATAATTGGTGAGATGAATGGAATTCTACATATTTACTAATGTCTTTCACGTCTGGCTTAAAAGATGACAGCTAGATTCTTTTATCTGCTTTTGCATCCAGTGTCTTGTGATACATTGTTTTGTTGAAGTATATTAAAATAATCCAGCCTTACACAGGTATATTGTTGGAAAGGGAAGGAGTATTTTAATTGCTTTTTCAGATAATTGTGGACATTCTTCTTTGATACTTCACCCAAACTCTGGAAGTGGTTGTTTCTTTTTTTTTTTTTTAAGCAATCGGGGTTAAGTAAGTTGCTCAAGGTTACACGGCCAGTTATTTCTGGGTGTGGGTGCTGAGTGTCTGAGCCCGGGATTCGATCTCCACGTCATCCCAACACTGGAGCCAGTGCTTTTACTCGCTGAGCCACCTGGCCACCCCTAAGCAATTGGGGTTAAGTAACTTGCTCAAGGTTACACGGCCAGGTGTTTCTGGGTGGGTGCTAAGTGTCTGAGCCCGGGATTCGATCTCCAGGTCTTCTCAACACTGGAGCCGGTGCTCTTACTTGCTGTGCTACCTGGCCGCCCCGGAAGTGGTTGTTTCTTATAGGTTGGTTGCAATGTGGAATCTGAAACCATATCAATGAACTTTTCATACCTTGTTAATATTAAAATTCTTTGGTCTGTCTTGCACTTTGAGCTTACCCCGATTTTGTAACATCAAATATATTTGGAAAAATATTAATAATAATAACTTTTATGTACTGCTTACTATGTGCCAGGCATTATGCTTAGTGCTTTACAGTTATTACTTCATTTGATTCTCTCAACAACCTTGTGAAGTAGGTACTCTTATAATCCCTATTGTATGGTTGAGAAAACAGAGGCAGAGATTAAGTGACTTGCCAAGTACACATAGCTAGTAAGTATCTGAGGACGTACCGTGTTTCCCCGATAATAAGACACTGTCTTATTAATTTTTTGGAAAGAAAAACACCAGAGAGCTTATTTTCAGGGGAGGGCTTATGTTGTCCTGCCTCAGCTCTCCTCTGCGGCACTGCTCTCAATGGCGCCAGCAAGCAAATCACTGGGGAAGAACAGGATGATGCGCTCACTGCTGCAGCTCTGATTGGATGCAGCTCAGAGTGCAGCGTGCATTTTACGGGAGGGGGGGGGACGGTGCATACAGAGGGTACCGTAATGTAGCATGTAGCGCAGGGGATCACCTTCACTACAGTAGCAATCTCAATAGGGCTTATTTTCGGGGGAGGGCTTATTTTAGAGGAATCTTACACAGTAAGGGGAGGGCTTATTTTCGGGATAGGTCTTATTATCAGGGAAACACGGTATTTGAATTGAGGTCTTCCTGACTCCAGGTTGGATAGTCTATCCACTGTATCACACAGCCGCCCCCTGAGTTGTTTCATTGTGTTAATGTAGCTCTTCCAAATACTAACACATTTCATTATATAATAGGAAAAAAGTCATATTTGTTAATATCACCTCTGATCTCATAGAAAAAAAAATCTTTAATATTAGGAACCTCTTAAGCTCAATGTGGCAGATACAGGTTTTCCAAATTTCACATGAACGCTCAACTTTTGTAATTGGTAACAAGTACTATTAGTTATTTTTAATTCATATGACTGTTTCACTTCATTTATTTTTGAAAAAATGTCTTCCAGTTACCTGTCTGAATAACTAGGTTCTTTTAGTTGTTCTTTAAAGTAAAAATGGTTTCCATGAAAAATGTGGCTAGCTCAGCTCACAACCCAAACAATTGTACAAATAATTTTTCTTGAGACAACCATCATACTTTGTTTGGTATGCAGCAGAAGTGCTTTTTGCATACTTTCCATTTCATCCATAGAATATTAAAAAGATGTACTCAAGGGGTTAATTTTTGACAAAATTGTGTCGCTTCTTCAAAAACATTTTAAAGTAAAATTGGCATTTTTTAAACTTCAATTGTATGAGAGTAAAGATTATAATGACTACTAGTAAAATTTGGTGTTACTGCCTTGATTTGTTCTAAGGTGCCAGCAGTTTTACCCATCATTTCTCTTCTATCATTAGTGCAAATGTCAAGTGATAAACCCTTAGAGTTATTCATTTTATAATATTTCAGCACCACTTGTGTTTGTTGCCAACTATTCACATAAAAGAAAATCTTCAGTGATTAGTTGGTGCTAATAATGGATAAATATAAAGAAAACAGCAAGTCTGACTATGTCTATGGATTCATTCTTTTATAGAGTAAAAATACAATCCTGCAAATAAAATATTTATCTGAGTCTTCATCTTTGTGTTAAAATTTTAATTTTCAAATCATATAGCCTGTGATCATATGACATCTCTGGCTAGCAAAGAGATCAGATATTTTCTGACTGAGATAGTTTTAAGATTTTTTTTATCTCCGTGTTGTGACAATTTATTTATGCTAGTTAGACTTCCTTTAGAAATGTTGATCAAATGTCAGTGTCATTCTGTTATCACTTTCTGATTTTTAGCTTCAAAAACTAGTTGATATCATCTTGGAGTTGCCTCAGTTGTCCTATAATTTCTATATTTTTATTCTTCTAGTTTGTTATTCATTTTGTTTTCTAGCCTAATAAGTAAGAGGTTTTTCTATACCTAGATAGGATTTAGGAATTTTCTGGATAACTAGTTGCTGCCTGCCTGTTTATAATATGACTGATTTAATTTTTTCTTGTTGATATTTTTGAACTTTTCCATGTTCAGTGCCTCTTCTCAAAGAAAGTGTTTATAGTCTCTATGGGTGTGAGGCTTCTGTGTAGTCTAAAAGCTTTTGCCTTTTCTTGTTTGTTATGCCTGAACCATATATTCTAACATTTTTTGCTGTCTTCCGTCGTGCCCACTTTTGCACTGAAATCACTTAGTATTAAAGCATATTTTTGCAAATGTTTATCATAAACAATGCAATACAAGATGATCAAGTGTCCCTTGAAGTGATGTTTATAGCTGCCTTTGGACAATGATAAATCCAACTTTACCAGTTTCTTTATATGGAACTGTTCATCATTCTTCCATTTAACTGCAACTCCCAGTAGTATGTCCATTAAATGTTGATAGTCACTCTAAAAACTGATTAATACCTTCTGAACCATCACTGAAGAAGGAAAAGTGATCTGCATAGCAGTGCTTAGGGCCATTTTGCATATTTCTTTGTTTTATGGATAGCCATAAGTTAGTAAAAATATTAAAGAGAAGCATTGGACATTTTTGTATCAATTTATACTCTGGATTCTTTGACATTTTGGGAAAATCTCTTTTCTTGAGTTGGTAGTTGAAAAATTATTCTTTACTTATGCCTAAGATCTACTTTCCTGCTTTTCCATTTATTGCATTGCTGTATAGAAATACTTTGACCATGGTCTAATGTAACTTAATGTGTAATAATGTTTTCCTGTGTTTGACTTGTTTTATGCTTAAGAAAAAGAGATCTGTTGTTAGGTATAAACTTGCAAAACTTAAAAATTGGTTTTGTAAGATGCCCAAAGCTGTCTCTTTCATGAATTATACTGTCTTCAAAGTAAAGGGAGTCTTTTTTTTTCCCCAATTTTTTTTAATTTATTAATTTGTTTGTTTCCTTTTAGTTTACAGGATTCAATTCCACAATTCCTTGAATTTCACATTTTGTCCCCCTCCCCCCCATGGCGGCTTATAGGCAAGTATAGGATCTGTAAATACTTTCACATTATACATTGGTCAGGTTATAAGGACGGATTGTACCAGCTGGAATGAAAAATGTTAAAGAGGACATAAAACCAAATAAGAGAACGAAAAAGATCAGGTATTTTGCTTCCACCTGGATATAAACTTAGTTCTTTCTAGTTCTTTCTCTGGATGCACATTTTTCTCTCCATCATGCGTCTTTTAGGATTGACTTATATCACTGCATTGCTGAGAAGAGTCCAGTCTATCAAAGTTGGTCATCACACATATGTTGTGTCTGTAATTGTGTACAAATTTCTCCTGGTTCTACTCTTCTCACTCAGCATCAGTTCCTTTAAGCCTCTCCAGGTAAATATGAAGACTGCCTGCTCCTCGTTTCTTATAGCACAATAGTATTCTATAACATGCATATACCACAACTTGTTCAGCCATTACCCAATTGATGGGCACCCCCTTAATTTCCAATTCTTTGCCACCACAAAAACATTTTTGTACATATGGGTCTTTCTCCCATTTCTATGATCTCTTTGGGATATAACCCTAGGAGTGGTATTGCTGGATCAAAGGGTATGAAAGTATTTATAGCCCTTTGGGCATAATTCCAGATTGCTCTCCAGAAAGGCTAGATCAGTTCACAACTCCACAAACAATGCATTAGTGTTCCAGTTTGCCCACAACCTCTCCAGCATTTGTCATTTTCCTGTTTTGTCATCTTAGCCAATCTGACTGGTGAGATGTGGTACCTCAGAGTTGTTTTGATTTGCATTTCTCTAATCAATAGTGAATTAGAGCATTTCTTCATGTGCTTATAGATAGCTTTAATTTCTTTCTTTGAAAACTGCCTGTTCATATCCTTTGACCATTTATCAGTTGGGGAATGACTTGTATTCTTATAAATTTGACTCAATTCTCTGTATATTTTAGAAATGAGTCCTTTGTCAGAGACATAGGTTGTAAAGATTCTTTCCCAATTTCCCACCTCCCTCTTAATCTTGGTTACATTGGCTTTGTTTGTACAGAAACTTTTCAATTTCATGTAGTCAAAATTATCCATTTTACATTTTATAATGTTCTCTAATTCTTGTTTAGTCATAAAGTCTTTCCCTCTCCACAAGTCTGATAGGTAAACTATTCCTTGTTTTAGGAGACTGCTTACAGTATCAACCTTTATACCTAGATCACGAACCCATTTAGACTTGATTTTGGTATATGGTGTTAGATAATGGTCTATGCCCAGTTTCTGCCATACTATATTCCAGTTTTCCCAGCAGTTTTTGTCAGATAGTGAGTTCTTATCCCCAAAACCAGGGTCTGGAGGTTTATCAAACAATACATTACTATAGTCATTGACTTCTGAATCTTGTGTGCCTAATCTATTCCATTGATCCACTCCTCTCTTCCTCAGCCAGTACCAAGTAGTTTTGATGACTGCTGCTTTATAGTACAGATTGAAATCTGGTAAAGCTAGTCCACCTTCCCTAGCATTTCTTTTCATTAATTCCTTGATATTCTGGACTGTTTATTCTTCCAAATGAATTTTGTTACTATTTTTTCTAGCTCTATAAAGTAGTTTTTTGGTAAATTAATTGGTATGGCACTAAATATATAATTTAATTTAGGTAAAATTGTCCTTTTTATTATATTAGCTCGACTCACCCATGAGCAATTGATATTTTTCCAGTTAGTTAGATCTGACTTTATTTGTGTGAAAAGTGTTTTGTAGTTAGGATCATACAGGTCCTGGGTTTGTTTTGGCAGGTAGATTCCCAAATATTTTATAATGTCTACAGTAACTTTAAATGGGATTTCTCTTTCTATTTCTTGCTGTTGAATTTCATTGGAAACATATAGGAATGCCGAGGATTTATGTGGGTTTATTTTATATCCTGCAATTTTGCCAAATTTATTTATTGTCTCAAGCTGTTTTTTACTTGACTCTCTAGGATTCTCTAAGTATATCATCATATCATCTGCAAAGAGTGATAGCTTGGTGTCTTCTTTGCCTAACTTGATTCCTTTGATTTCTTTTTCTTCTCTAATTGCTACTGCTAACATTTCTAGTACCAGATTGAATAAGAGGGGTGATAGTGGACACCCTTGTTTCACCCCTGATCCTATGGGAAATGCTTCTAGCTTCTCCCCATTGCATATAATACTTGCTGATGACTTTAAATAGATGCTACCCGTTATTTTAAGGAAGGCTCCATTTATTCCTATACTTTCTAATGTTTTTAATAGGAATGGATGTTGTATTTTGTCAAAAGCCTTTTCTGCATCTATTGAGATGATCATGTGGTTTCTGCTAGTTTTATTGTTGATATGATCAATTATACTGATGGTTTTCCTAATATTAAATTATCCTTGCATTCCTGGAATAAGTCCTACCTGATCAAAGTGTATTATTCTTGAGATAAGTTGCTGTAGTCTTTTTGCTAGTATTTTATTTAGAATTTTTGCATTTATATTCATGAGGGAGATTGGTCTATAATTTTCTTTCTCTGTTTTATCTCTTCCTGATTTAAGTATCAGTACCATATTTGTGTCATAAAAAGAATTTGGTATGACTCCTTCACTAATTTTCCCAAATAGTTTGTAGAGTATTGGAATCAATTATTCTTTAAATGTTTGATAGAATTCACTAGTGAATCCATCTGGCCCTGGAGATTTTTTCCTAGGGAGGTGACTGATGGCTTGTTCAATTTCTTTTTCTGAGATGGGATTATTTAAGTAATTTAGTTCCTCTTCAGTTAATCTGGGCAACTTGTATGTTTCTAAATATTCATCCATTTCCCTAAGATTGTCAAATTTATGTGCATACAATTGGGAAAAATAATTCCTAATTATTGTTTTGATTTCCTCTTCATTGGAGGTAGATTCACCATTTTCATTTTTGATACTCATAATTTGGTTTTCTTCTTTCTTTTTCTTTATCATATTGACTAAGGGTCTATCAATTTTGTTGGTTTTTTCATAAAACCAGCTCTTGGTTTTATTTATTAATTCAATAGTTTTCTTAATTTCAATTTTATTAATCTCTCCTTTTGTCTTCAATATTTCTGACTTAGTTTTTAATTGGCGATTTTGAATTTGTTCTTTGTCTAGGTTTTTTAATTGCATGCCCAATTCATTGAGCTCCCCTTTCTCTAATTTAATCACGTATGCACTCAGGGATATAAAACTTCCCCTAAGAACTGCCTTTAATGCATCCCACAGATTTTGGTATGTTGTCTCATTAATATCATTCTCTTGAATGAAATTACTGATTGTTTCTATAATTTCTTGTTTGACCCACTCATTCAGTAAAGGGAGTCTTATCTCATTTAGACACTTGCTTCCTGTGGAGGTAGTTGCTTATATGTCCTTATCTTATTAAGGTACCCACCTTAATTCTATAATCTCATCCAAAACATCCCTACTCCCCAGTCTCCTAGGATGTTGCACCCTAATTGGAGTGTTGATTGTACCCTATTAAATGTCATCATATTTGCTGACACTTGCGGATCTATTACTCTGAAAAGAGAGTGAATCCTCTACTTTCTTTTCTCTCTCTCTCTGCATATCTATCTATATCTATCTTTAGATATATAGAAATATACATATCTAAATATATATATGTTTGTATGTATGTATACATAAACAAATATGTGTCTTTCCCTTCCTTTTTAAAGAGAGGATTAAAGCAAATTTTGGTACAGACTGAAGACGAGGCACCAAAGAAGGCAGCCTTATTATTAGCATTATCAGTACTATATGGGTAGCTAGGTGGCACAGTGGGTAGAGTGCTAGGCATGCAGCCAGGAAGACTTCTCTTCACGAGTTCAAATATGGCCTCAGATACTTACTAGCTGTGTGATCCTGGGCAAATCACTTAACACTGTTTGCCTTATTTTTCTCATCTGTAAAAAGAGCTAGAGAAGAAAAGGGCAAACCTCTCTAGTATTATTGCCAAGAAAACCCCATATGGGGTTATGAAGAGTTTGACACAACTGAACAGCAAAAACAATAAGGAAATATTTTTTGTGCTTACTCAAATAAATGCCTATTATTCTCAAATTGCACTTCATTAAATTCCATCATTAAAGAGATTCAAGGAAATTCATTTAATAAAAACTGCAGAGGAATTAGAAACATTAACAAGAAATAAAGGAAATATTTTTCATCTGGAACATTTTTGCTGCCTTCTCAACCTGGCCAACCTTACCCATCCTTTAAAGTTCAGGCTCAAGTACCATATTCTTCATGAACTTTTCCTTGAAAATTCTATCCCTCATTAAACTTTCCTTCTCTTAGTGCTTATAGCTTATATCAAGCAATCTAGCACTTAATTATTTTCAATCTTGTATTATAAACTAATTTTTCTTGTATATTATGAACTCCTTGAAAGTAGAGACCATGTCTTATTTTTCTATAATCAGTACAGCATTTAAAACAAAATTGAGTACATAGTAAGTACTCAGAAATCAAATATCTTGCTCCATTGATCTTTCTTTTTCTCTTATTCTCTTACTATATTGACTGTTCCCTGTCTACAAATTATTATCCCCAAGCATTTGAAACAAAACAGAACAGTCTGTTCCCTTCAGTGCTACTATCTGCTGAAGTTATTTTCTTTTTTTTTCTTTTTTTTTAATTCTTTTTTTATTTTGGAGGGCAGTTGGGGTTAAGTAACTTGCCCAAGGTCACACGGCTAGGTTTTTTGTATGTGTGTGTTAAGTGTCTGAGGCCGGATCCGAACTTGGGTCCTCCTGACTCTGGGGCCAGTACTCTACTCACTGCGCCACCTAGCTGCCCCTGCTGAAGTTATTTTCATGTAGCTCTTCCCCTCATAGCAAAACTTTATGGAAAGATAAAATCTTGTATGTATTTTAGATCAATTTGACTCCAAATATAATAGCATAACAAAAAATTAGAATAATGATTCTAGGTAGTACAAAGGATAGAGCACTGAACTTGGAGTCAGGAAGACTGGAATTCAAATTTGACTTCATATACTTATTAAGCAATATGATCTTGGGCAAGTCAGTCACTCCATGCCTTAGTTTGATCTTCTGTAAAATAGCAATGATAAATAACATTTATTGCCAGGATTGTTGTGAGGATAAAATGAGATATTTGTAAAGCACTTTGCAAACATTACAGTTCTATATAAATTCTAGCAATTATTATATTATTGGTAACAATATTGATTGTGATGCTTTTCTACAATTTTCGTTTTGCCTTTTTTTGTAGGATGTATTTTGGGGGATTGTTCAACACATTTTGGCTTAAAATTTGAAAGTATTGATTTTAAATTTGTGTTTTGCTTGTAAATTGTTATTTTATTTTTAATTCTCTTGAATTGGGAAGCAATAATTTTGTAACATAGATGTCACATCAGGGTTACTAGAAGTAAAGCCAAATTGGAGATAACAGTTGTCATATTTTCATTTCTTCTACACTTGGTATTTGAAATATGGTAATGAATGTTTCTTTCATTAGAAAAATCTTAGTTTTTATAAATACTTTAGCTTTCTTGTCAAAAACATCCATTTTAAAACAAAAATAAAAGCTGAAAGGATACCATTTACTTTATATGTACTCTGTGGGGAAAAAAAAAACCAAACCTGGTCTTTTTGCATCTTACATTATTGTTCTATTCAGTGAATAATCCTAGGCCAATTTTTTGGTTATGTAATTGATTCTGACCAGTCACTGAAGGGTTTCCATGTGGCTAAATGTATTGTGTTCAACCAACACAGCAAAGTGAATGGATTTGCCATGTATTTGTCAACCATTATAACTTTTTTTTGTCGTGCTTCACGGATCCTCTGAGGTTTTTCTGAAAAAGTTTTAAACTATATAAGCTACAAATATATATTAAGTGAATTAAGAGAGGTTTCTATTTCAGTTGGATCATTCATCATTTAAATTTTGTTCATCCTACAATAACTTTGAAGAAGGTAGAAATTTGACGTGATGATAAAAAGATGTCAAGGTACACTTTTAAGTTTGATTCATGTCTGGGGCTGCTGCCTTCAGGTAAAATGGTGACCAACAAAAGTTTTCAAAATTGGCATATGTTCTTAAATTTTTTAACAGATTTCATTAAAATTTTGTATCTTGGGTAGAATTTGCCGAATTGTGGTTTTGCCTAGTAAACATCTACAATTCTCAGAAAAATAGCTTTTGAAATGGAATATGGTGATGAAAAAGTTACAATCTAAAATATTATATAATGTGCCAAAGACATAAAGACCTTAGATATGCAGAAATTGACTGCTTTACTGAGGAGTTGGAATAAAAGTATAAGGCATATTGTTATGGAAAGAAAATTGGATTTTGAATAGGAGTACCAGTGTTCAAATCTCAGCTTGGCCTACTTATTACCTTTGTGACTTCAGGAAAATTATTTATCTCTTTGGCCCCTCATCTGTAGAATGAAATGGTGGACATAAGGTCCTTTCTAACCCTCAAGCTATGAATCCTTAATTTCACACCTCAGTTATTGAAAAAAGCAATTGATTATAGCCTGGATTTTTTTTATTCATAAACAAAATCCCCAACAGTTTTCAGTTAAAAAAATTATTTAAAAGTTTTTATTCAACAAGAATAATGTAGCAAGTTCCCAATTAATGGTCAAGTTGATGGGACTTTACTATATGTAATTACATATTCTTTTGATATTTTGCTTTTCTATCTCTAGTTGCTTAGCACAGTTCCTGACATGTAGTAAGTGCTTAAGATGCTTATTGACCAACTGACATAGGAGATGGTATAGGTTGAAAATGGTATTGTTAAAAAGTTCTTAATGTTGTGATTTCAAGAAGTAAAGTGCAAGAAAAGAGGGATAAACACTAAATTTGAGTTGGAAGATACCTCTCAGGAGGCTGCCTAGGCCAGTTTGTACCGGATTAGGAAACTGCTCTAAAATATACCTAAGAAGCAGTTATACAGCTTTTGCTTGCAAACCTCTACTGAGGGAGAACCCACTAATTTGAGATTCCACCTACTCAAAGGATCTTGATCGTTTTTGTGTCATGGACCCCTTTGGCAATCTGAAGCCAATGGTCACCTCAGAATCATGTTTTTAAATGCATAAAGTAAAATCATAGTTCTCCAAAGGAAAACAGTTGTATTGAAATAAAGGTGTATTTTTTTCCCCTATTCACACATATACAGACTCTCTAGGTCTAGGTGTCTATGGACCCTAGATTAGGAACTCTGTAACCATAAGGAAGTTTTTCCTTATATAAAGCTCAAGTCTGTTTCTCTGTAATTTCTACTCATGTTGCTCACTCTTTTCTCTGGGCCCAAACAAAAGAAGTCTAATTCTTAACGTGATATAGCCTTTCAAATGCTTAAAAACTTCTGTCATCTCCTTCTACCCCAGGATGAGGATCAATTAACCTTTAACAAAACCTAATTTCTCTAAACAGGATAAATTTATTATGTGTTAATTTTGGGGGGATTTGTGAAAATCTTTAAGAGAAGCCATCATGCAATGTAACTGGAAAATCTTTTATTAAGGTGGGGTTTTTTGTTAGTTTTCAGTATTCCCTCTTGACTCCTTTCTATCCACTCCAGTTTTAGATTTATGATACTGATTCCTAGATTGAACCTAACAGTGATTAATTAAGGATTTAATTTAGGAATTCAGGAAATTAATTTAGTAAAACAGTTGATTTAGGAAACTGACAGTTTATATTTCCTTTTCTCATCAATACTATATAAGATCATCATTTTATAACAACATTTTGTACCAGAACTTGTTTTGCTGTTAAGATTTGGACCTCTGTCCAAAATTAGCTGAAACAACTTTACAAATTTTTTTTAGCTCAATTTAATTTTTTTGCCTTTTAAAATTTTTGCGATCTGGGATCCCCTTTAGGGTAACATTGGAATCATAAATTGAGAGCTGGAAGGGACTTTAAAAGGTCAGTGACTCTTACTCCTTCATTTTAGAGATAAGTAGCTTGAGGCTCTGAGAGATATTACGTGTGTGACCTTGGACAGATCTCTGCCAGTAACAGAATCAGGATTTGAATCCAGGTCCCCTGACTCCTTATCCAGTTCTCTTTCCACTGAACTTACAAATTGATAAATGTATAATGGGAAGAGTGTTGCAGCTGATAGTTGAGTGAATCAATCAGTAAACATTTATTAAGCACCTACTGTGTTCTAGGTACTGTGCTAAATGCTGGGGATACAAAAAGAGGCCAAAGACAGTCCCACCTCTCAGGGATTTTACAAATCTAAACATGCAAACAAACATATACAAAGCAAGCTACATACAGGATGAATAGGAAGTAATTAACTGAGGGAAGGTACTGGAATTAAGAGGGCTTGGGGAAGACTTCCTGTAGAAGGTGGGATTTTAGTTGGGATGTAAAGGAAACCAGAGAGATCAGTAGTTGAAGCAGAGGAGAGAGAGTGCAGGCATGAGGGACAGCCAGGTTTGTGCAAGAGATGGAGTGTTTTGTTTATGGAACACCCAGGACACCATTTTCACTGGATTAAATAGTACATGTTGGGAAGTAAGGTGTAAGAAGAGTGTAAAGGGCTAGGTTATAAAGCGCTTTGAATGCCATCAGAGCATTTTGTATTTGCTCCTGAAAACAATAGGAAGCCACTGGAGTTTATTAAGTAGGGGGATGATACCCCTTTGGTGACTAAATGGGGCTGGACTGGAGTGGGGAGAAACTTAAGGCAGGCAGATCCACCAACAGACAATGGTCTAGGTATGACGGTGAGGGTGGACATTGGAGTGGTGGCAGTGTCAGAGGAGGGAAGGGGTATATTGGAGTGATGCTGCAAAGGTGAAATCAACAGAAAAAAAATTGGATATGACGGGATGGGGGGGAGGTAAGAGACATCAAGGAATCCAGAAGGACTCTTAGGTTTTGAGCCTGAGGGACTGAGAAGATGATGTCGCCCTTAACAGTAATAGGGAAGGTAGGAAGTGGGGAGGGATTGGGGGAAAGGTAATGAGTTCCATTTTGGACACATTTGGAGATGTGATATTGGAGGTCACCAGAGTGTTTGGGATAGAATAGTTAGATTTGAGAATCATCAGGATGGAGATAAAAGAAGCAAATAAAGTTTAGATATATGATGAAATATATGAATTAGGTTTAAAACCTCATATGACATTTCTTTTAAAGTCAGTAGATCTGAATTTGTGTCTTGGCCTTGATGTTTATTAGCTATGTGGCTTACACCCCTCTAAGTCTTTTTTCCTTATCTGTGAAATGGGGATAGTACTATAATACACTAGTTACTTAATTTAATTTTTTTTTAAAGCAATTGGGGTTAAGTAACTTGCTCAAGGTTACATGGCCAGTTATTTTTGTGTGGGTGCCTAATATCTGAGGCCAGAGTCGATCCCAGGTCTCCCAATGCTGGGGCCATCGCTCTTACTGCGCTACCTGGCCGCCCCTATTTACTTAATTTTAACAAATATTTATTAAGCCCTTATTGTGTACAATAGGATTATTGTAAGAAAAGTTTCTCCAACTTTTAAAATGCTACATGGTATGAATTAGGTAACATTTACTCCTGTTTTGTCCTGAGTGTTCCTTTTCTCCTTAATCCTCAACCTAGTCTTATTTACTGTTCCTTCCTTGCTGCCTATAAATATGTTCAAATTTTCTCCATCCTTAAGAAACCTTCAGTAGACCTTATCTTTTTCAAGCTTTCATTCTTGTTTTTCACATGATCACTCAACTGAAACTTTTCTTTGAATTTACCATTAATTTTTTAATTGTCTAATCTGATGGTCTTTCTTGCAGTTCTCATTCTTTTTTTTTTAACCTCTCTGCAGCATTTGACACTGTTAGACCACCATCTCCTCCTGGATACTCTCTTCTTCTTTGATTTTTACGCACTTAGAAAGGTATATTCTGATTCTTCTCTTAACTTGTATGAGGACTACTTAGTCTCCATTGCTGGCTTATTATTCATATCATGCTTCCTACCTGTGAATCTTCCCAAAGAGTCTGCCCTGAATACTTTTCTCTCTTAACATTTCTCCCATGAATTTCACTGCCGATGACTCCAAGGCTTTTAGAAACATTAGGAAGACACCTATATTTGAACCCACTTGAGTAAAATAAATCAATTTCACAGGAACAAATTGGAGGGGGCTTGGCTAGACAGCAGTTCATTTGAAAAAAAAAAGTGAATTTGGTGGACTAAAAGCTCAGTGAGTTAACAGTATAATATGGCAGCCAAGAAAGCTAGTGCAGACTTAGGCTACATTAAGAGAGGCATGGTGTTATAGCAGCTCTTTTTGTGGTGGCAAAGAATTAAAAATTAAGGGGTTGTCCATCAATTGGGGAATGGCTGAACAAGTTGTAGTATATGAATGTAATGGAATACTATTGCGCTATAAGAAATGAGGAGCAGGTGGACTTCAGAAAAATCTGAACTTATATGAACTGATGCAGAGTGAAATGAGCAGAACCAGAACATTGTACACATTGTGTGATTACTGACCTTGATAGTCTTGATATTCTTAGCCCTTCTCAGCAATGTAAGGATCTAAAACAACTCCAAAAGACTCATGATGGAAAATGCTATCAACATCCAGAGAAAAAACTTTGGATTCAAGCGTCCTACTTGCTCTCCTTTTGTTTTGTTCCTCTCATTAGTTCTAATTCTTCTTTACATCATGATTGATGTGAAAATATGTTTAGTATGAATGTATAAGTAGAGCCTATATCACATTACACACTGTCTTGGGGAGGAGAGAGTGGGAGAGGAAATTAGAAACTCAAAATCTTATGGGAATGTTAAAAACTAAAAATAAATTAATTAAAAATGTATTTGATTTAAAAAAAGAGAGAGAAAGAGGCATAGCATCTAGGACTAGGAAAGTGAAAGTCCTGCTGTATTCCACATCTGGACTATTGTGTTCATTTATAGGCACCATACTTTAAGAAGGCCTTTAATAAACCTGGGGAGAGTAGGGTACTCAGGATAGTGACAACCTTGTCAGTAGGGCAACCAGGACAGCTTTGAGATCATACCATATTAGGGTTAAATGAATAGGCTGGAGATGAGAAGATATGGATGGGGGAGGCCTGATAGTCCTCTTCAAGTGTCTGAAGGGCTTTCATGTGTAAGACTTAGATTTGTTCTCTTTGATTGTAGAAGGCAGAACTAGGAGCAGCAGGTATCAGTTGGTAAAAAGCAGACTTAGGATTGATATAAGGAGAAGCTTTCCAATAAATAGAAATATCTAAAAGTAGAGTGGCCTTTCATGGTTTGTAGTGGCTTCTCTTTCATTGGAAGTCTTTGAGCAAAAGCTGTATGACTACTTGCCAGGTGTATCATGGAGGGGATTCCTTTCTAGTATGAGTTGGAATAGATGAACTCTGGAGATTCCTTCTATCTTTGAGATTCTGTGAGTCTTTGATGGTTTTGGGGAGTGAACTAGGTTCCAGACAGCCAAAAGGGAAGGGGGCAGGGGAGGAAATGGATACACTCACATGAAAGTCCTTAAGATCTCATTTGACCTTTTGTTGAAGGACCATGCTTCCTTTGAGTGGCGTCTTACGGGACAAGAGAAAGGTAGCTTTTTAGCGTCACTGACATGTTCAATCACCTAAAAATCATCTTTTGCCCTCATTCCTACATCTGGCCCAGCTGCTTGAATCCTTTCTGGAATTAATTTATTTGGAAAAGTAGGATGGATTTGCTTGGCTTGTTATATCCCTTTTTTGATTCCTTCCCTTTCTTTTGTAGTTTCAGATTGATAATTATTTGGTGGCAAGTGATACTCATTAAATTGCTGTATAAATTTCAGAGGGTTGAGGAGGATGAGATTTGGAGAATGATGCAGAATTCTGGGGGACACAAGACAGACACTTGTCCTAATGAGCAGCATTTTTCCTTTCCTAGTCATATTAATATATCCTATGATGGAAAAATTCAATAGTGCTGCCAAGTATTCTCTTGTATGTATTCTCTTAATTTTTTCTTTTTCTTTTTTAATTTTTTGGTCTTGTATTTTCTTTCCACCCTTCCTTCCACCTTTTTCTTACAGAGAGCTAAGCCAGTCAAAGCAGCTTTACATATTTGCATATTTAGAGGTTTTGGTTTTTGACCACATCAGACTAGGTTACAACAAAAAGTTGATAAACTGTGGAATAACAAGTTTCTCATCTAATTTGTATACTTGAATCCTGGAATAATCATGAGATTATTTCATTCCCCACTCTACCTCTCCAGGGCAGACTCCTTAGTGTTTAAAAAGGAGAACTTATGTCATTGAAGGGTATTTTCAATTTTTGATCTATTACCAATTTCATTAACTGTCAAAAAATACATTTTTTTTTCCTAGGGAGAAAGAACTTCTGATTTCTTTCTAGAATTCCACCCTTAGGAGAAGGGCAAATCCCATTCATTTATCAGTTCCATATTAACTGTTCTGGTGGAACCTTCTGGGTGGTATTAGAAGCTGCATACCTGTGTAAAGCCCAGCTTCAAATCTGCTCTGAGCCCAAATTCAACTGTTATATATTGTCAGCATATGAATTTATGCGGATTATAGGATCTTAAAATAGAAGGTTGTGTCTAAAAGGTGGCATTGCCTTGTATTCCTTACCCCTTTGTTATCTTTAGGACCCAATCTCAGCTCACAGCCTGTATTCATTAAAATAATTTTATATTATTTACTTTGCTAATGGGGCATAATCCCTGTCAGTTCCTAGCTGGAAAAATTTCAAGTTTAGGTCCAATATTGTACTAGATGTCTTGTCCAAGAACAAACCTACTTTGGAGCAGCTCATTAATACATTGAATACAGGCTGGTGAATTTTTTGGCCAAAGCTCTCAAAGACCAGATGGTATCCACATGGATAATATTACATATAGAACTTTGAAAAAAATTCCGAGTCACTTAACCTTTTTTTTGGCTCTTATCTACAAAACCAGGAAGTTGGGTTAAGTGATTGTTAAGGTACCTTTCAGTTCTAAAGTTCTTTACATTTTTGTACACCGCAGATAAATTTGGCCTTTATTATATTTGCTTATACTCAGGATTTCATGGCCATATTTCTAATTGCTTATTGGACATCTCTTAAGTGAATTATCCACGGACACCTTAGTTTTTGTAAAACAGTACTTCTTTCCCTCCACAAACTTTATCCCGAATTCTTTATTTCTGTCATCATTCACCTAATCCCCTCTTCTCCAAAACTCCATGTTTTCTTTGACTCTTTACTTTCTAAAATCTGTCAAGTCACTCAATAGGTATTTATTGTATGTTGTGCCACACTGTGCTAAGAAGTATCAGAGATACCAAGAAAGGTAAATATAAACAAACAAATAAAAGTCTCTCCCTTCAAGAAGCATGCATTTGAGTGAGGGAAATAATATGTAAATAATAACTAGGTATGTAGAAGATACAGAGTAGAAGGAAGGAGAAAAATTAGGAACTGGGGGGACCACTAAAGTCCTCTTGTAGGTGATATTTGAATTGAGTCTTGAAGGAATGACCCCCTCTGTCCCTTTCCACAGCCACCACCCTGTCATAGGCCCTCATTACCTTTCACCCACACGATTGCATTTCCCTTCTAATTGTTCTCCTTGCCTTGTCTCTCTCTAATAAATCCTGATTTCACCTGCCAAAGTGATTTTCCTAAAGCGAAGGTTTTACCATGTCATCCCCTCAGTATACTCCAGCAGACCCCTTTTACCTCCAGAATGAGTCAGTTAGTAAGCATTTACTAAGTGCCTACTGCCTCTTCTGGACATTTAAAGCACCTCAGAACCTGACTAGTCTCTCCCATTCTAGTGTTCTCATATTATTACATACTCCTTTTTACTTAATCTGTGATGTAGCCACACTAGTCTATTTGCTGTTCCTCACACGACGCTCATCTCCTGACTACTTGCTTTTGTAGTCAGTAGACACCATGCTTGGAATCCCAACTCTTAAATTCGCTGGCTTTTAAAATCCTATTTCTGTAGGAAGCCTTTCCCAGTCTCAACAGATGTTAGGACTTTTTCTCCGAGATTATCTTCCATTTAACTCAGGAATTCTTACCTAGGGGTCATAAACTTACTATGCAGAAAGCTATATTTCAGTATAATTGTTTTTCCTTGTAATCTTACCTATCTTATTTTTTCCATTTAAAAATATTCTGAGAAGTCTGAGGGTTATGAGACAGAAGAGGTTAAGAATCCCTAATCTACTCTGTATATTTTGTTAAGTATTGAAATGTCATTGAAATGTCAACTACTTGAGGGTAGGGACAGTGTTTTTGTCTATCTTTGAATCCCTAACACTTAGTAAAGTACTTAATAGGTGCTTGTTGGCTGCCAGACTGAACTTCTTTATTTAGTCATTTGCCAAATCCTGTTGATTCCAGAATGTGTTGTGAGGTCCTTCTTTTCTAGTCTCAGTGCCATTAGTACAGGCTCTCAACACTGCCCACCTGGATTAATTTAATAGCCTCCTAACTTATCTCCTGCCTCCAGTTCATTCTATTTATTGCTCCTGAGAAGATTTCCTTCTACATAGGTCTGATCCTGTTTCACCTCTGCTTAAAATCCATGGTTGACTGAATAATGTCTAAGTACTTACCCTGTTATTTAAAGGCCTCCATAACTTGAATCTTCTTTATTTTTCCAGACTCATCTCCTACATGTGCTTGGCTTTAGTGAAACCAGACGATTCATTGTCCCTTCTACTTATCTAGCAGCTTCTTGCTTCATTGACGTTAATTATGCCTTTACCTGTGCCTGGAATGCTCTCTTCCTTCTTTTTTAAATCTTATTTATTTTCAAGATATAGATCAAATGTTAATACAGCCAGGAATTTGGTTCCCTCAACTCAGAGATTATCTTTCTTTCCTCTTACCTCACACAGCAATCTGTGGTCTTTTTATATTCAGTTCTTCACTCATTGTAAAGTGAGTAGTAGTACATTTCTTCCCTAAAGTCCTATGCTGGTGGCTTATTGAAGACTGAAGCCAGATTACTGTATGTGGCTCCAGTGGGTGCTGTGTATGTTTTCAGAGGACCTGTCTAATTTAAGTCATCAAAAAAAAAAAAGGATAGCTGGTTGTTTAGGCAGGATATCACCAGGAGACAGTACCTTTGAAGGGTCACTTCAGCTCTAAGTCTGGTCTTCAGTTTTTTATAGGCTCTAGAACTCTTGTTTTTTTTTTATCCTATTCATCCAGAGATTCTAATGGATCAGTTCAAATGCATAAGACATGATGATTAAACCAGAATGCCTATTAGTGCACAATAGTGGATAGGCCTTTTGAGTGATTAAAATACTCATGCTGACTATTTAGAAATGCCCTATTTCTGGGGCAGCTAGGTGGTGCACTGGCCCTGAAGTCAGGAGGACCTGAGTTCAAATCCCACCTCAGACACTTAACACTAGCTGTGTGACTTTGGGCAAGTCACTTAACCCCAATTGCCCTGCCTTCCCCCCTCCAAAAAGACAAAAAAAAAAAGAAATGCCCTATTTCTTGGTATCAACATACTTAGGAAATCAAATCAGTTATCAGAAAAGTTGTTCCTAGGATACTTTCCCTGAGGCTGTGGATGAAGAATATTTTAGTACAGAAAACACTTTTCCATTGCTTGAAATGTCTGTCAGATGAAGTATTTGAATAAACACTGAGAAATTCTTTTATTCTTTAATTCTTTTTGGAATTCCTATTATTGTAATACTTTCTAAAAGTAAGCATGCAACAATTTACAGCATTATAGTATATTTTTTTTTAGTCATGTTTAAGGGGTATAGTTTATTCTCTAAGAAAGTATCTGAAACCTCTTGAGATTGAGAAAATGCCTTAGCCTTCTTGGCAGCACATTTATCAATTATCTCTGTGTATGATTTCTTAGGAAGAGTTTTTGGATAGTTAATTGAATTCATTTGTGTTATTAGTTTCAGTTTCATATGGTAACATTTTATGATGTTCTCAAATCCCCTGGATTCATCCTATTATTTGGAGCCTGTTGTCCCAATGCACCAAGCACATTATACAAATTGATATGTTAATTCATTGATATAACCTTCAGATAATGAAATATCTAGTTCCTAATTAAATAGTGTTTATACACATAAGTTTTTTTTTAAAAATAAAACTAATGAAAAGATGTTTTGAGAAAATATATGATGTACAACTTGGTGGAAAAAGTTCCAGCAGTTTGGACATGATGCATTGGAGAACTGGAGGAGAGTGGGAAGTGATGTTGGTGAAATGCAAAATGATTAATATTCATTTCTTATAGACATTGCATACTATTCTACTTTCCTTTCATCTTAGTATTGGAGCATTTTCAGAATAGAGATGAGCCTGTAGAACTCTTGATTGAATAGAGGCAGTTGATGCTGAACATGATTATTATCTTTTTATAAATTCCCAAAATAAAACCTGATATTGTTATTATTTTTCTTTGGTGTATTGTTGGAAGCTTCATTTATTTATCTTCAGTGTTCCTTTTAGTCCATTCTGAAATTACCTGATAGTTATTAAAATTATGTTTGCTAAATCACATCAGAGAACCAAAAAAGAACGTATAGATTATGCTTAGCAAGAGGAAAGCAACCCAGATTTGATTTAATGTCTTTTTTCTTCCTTTTTCTTTCCTTTTTTTTGAAGAGAAACTGGTAGTGTGTGTAGATTCAAGACGTCTTTAAAAGAAAATGTCTTAGGAAGCCCAAAGGAACTGATGAAGTTGAGTGTACCATCTCTAGTATATGCTGTTCAGAACAACATGGCTTTCTTAGCTCTTAGTAATTTGGATGCAGCAGTATACCAGGTAAGTAGGCTTACTGAAAACAATAAAACTTTAATTATTGCATCACATAGGAATTAATTCAAAATCTTTTTACAATGAAAAGAGAATTGGACATGACTGTTTCACTGAATAGTTCTGTAGCTATTTTCTGAAAATGAAATTAGAAAATAAGATTCTTTGTTTTTGTGCCATTTAGAGATTTACATCATTAACTCTCCATCCTGTGTTTTTGTTCCTTTCCTAGGTGACCTATCAACTAAAGATTCCTTGTACTGCTTTATGTACTGTTTTAATGTTAAACCGATCACTCAGTAAATTACAGTGGATTTCAGTTTTTATGCTGTGTGCTGGAGTCACACTTGTTCAGTGGAAACCAGCTCAAGCTACCAAAGTATTGGTAAGGAATGTCATGCATAGTAAACTACTAATTGCAAATTGCCTTAAATCCACATTTCTTATAGCCTTGTTGATGAAGACTCGTTCTAGCAACTTGAGTGTGCCATTATAAAAGAAAGGCAATTTTAAGATTTTTTATGACCTGAAAGTCTCAAAGGTAGGTTTATAAAAACAACAGCAACAACAAAAACAATTTGCTAACCTCTCCACATTTATCATTGATATTTTTAAACCTTACTATTGCTTTTCTTTTGCTCTCTATCAGTATTCAATAGTATGTTTCTAGCAACAGGGAAAGGTAAAGACTTTCCATTCAGCATATAGTATACTCTGATCTCCTAAAGTCTTAACTTTCCCACATTCCAAAGGATCTGGGATGCAGGTGGGTGTTGTTAGCAGCACCAGCCACCATGGTACACAAATGCCAAGAGACCTAATAATTGACAGCTAACTACTTTTCTGGGCCAGTTTTACCCTTCTCATGATTAGCATTAAACACTAATGTTTTTATCCTACTTTAAATAGCCATCTGGGAGATACAAGTCCACTGATAAAATGCATAATGGATATGAAACCACTTTAAAACATTATAAATTCTATGCATATGTTAAGGCTATTAGGATTACCAGGTTATCTACATATCCAGCTGATTGATGCACCTTATTCTCCTCAATAACAACTGTTTCTCAAAAGAAGTTGCCTCAGCAGCAGGGATGAAGCGGTCTGGGAAGCTTAAGAGAGTCAAAGACCAATTTCATACCTTGTCTTTTAAGGTAGCATAATTCACTAGGAACAAGTATAGTATTAGGTAATATTTAAAGGTACAGATAGTTTGGAACTTGAAGAAAACAACAAATCAAGTTTCCTTAGCTCTTTTGAAGGTAGTGACATTTGAGGTGGATCTTGAAGAATTTGGTAAGATTTAGAAAGGAGAAAAGATGGCAGTCCAAGTATGGACTGAAGGGAAATGGAAGGAAGTCACAAGTTTTGTTCAACAGTTCATAAGCCAGCATAGGGAAAGCATACAGTCCTTATGTGAATAGTCCTTAAGGTAAGCCTACAATTTGGTTTTTCTTTTGGCAGCAGGAAGCCAGTAGAAATCTTTTAAACAAAGAGTAGACATGATCAAAATTGTGTTTCAGCAGGAAATTGTGTTTCAGGAAGATTAACTTCACTGTGCAAGATGAAATGGAAGGAAGACTGAAGGATGGGAAACCAGTTATGTTATTGTAGTATTCAGGCATAAAGTGATAAGACTAGCATTGAGGTGGTATTGGGAAT
The DNA here is from genome assembly GCF_028583685.1 of Petaurus breviceps papuanus. Classification (NCBI taxonomy): domain Eukaryota; kingdom Metazoa; phylum Chordata; class Mammalia; order Diprotodontia; family Petauridae; genus Petaurus; species Petaurus breviceps. Next base: position 5,079,456 of record NW_027187302.1, read on the forward strand.
GGAAAAGAAATATTGACTGCCCTTATTGTATTTGAGGCATTGTACTAGGTACTGTTTAAGTTAAGGGACATGTCTAACAGTGTTTTATCAGAATTTTATTGTATGTAGTTATATTTTGGGGGACATGATTTAACTCCTTGGCATATCCGACTCTTTTCCTGTAAAGTCCTACTCTGATATTTCATTGTAGCATGGAGATTCTCCAAGGCTTTACCAGTGGAACGCAAACTCTGGGAGATACTACTAACTGGAAAGTCTTCAAGTATGGACTCAATAGTACATTATATGTCTGCTGTCTGATGACCAGCCTAGGTAAATTTGGAAAGGCTTATCACTAGGTGGGCCATAAAATGTTTAATTTTTTAATTACAGCAATTCTCAAAGTCCCAGATTATTATAGGAGTATTATGAGATGTTTTGGTGCAGGGGACTACTCAAATGAATGAAATTATAGACTTTTAAAGTATTGAAAGTATATTGAAATGTATGTAACAAGTCATATTTCGTCAGATTTATTGTACCTGGATAGAGTTAGGCTGTAGTGTACTTTTCTTCTGGCCTAAACCTTGTTAGGGCAGCATTTTCTGACAACAAAATTTTCATGCAATTACTGAATACCCGAAGGGATCAAAATCTTAACTAACTTGCAGTTTCTGTTCATGTTTCAGGTGCAGCAGAATCCATTGTTAGGATTTGGTGCTATAGCTATTGCTGTATTGTGTTCAGGATTTGCAGGTAAATCATAAAAACATTGCTTCTTTCAACTATAGAGAATTGAAAAAATACACTTTAAAAGGAATGATTGTTTATCTGGCTTTATCATAACTGCCAATTGATTTTTTTTGCTTTTACAGTCTGACAGGGTATCCCCAAAGTCTCATTGCAGTTTTAAGATACTAGTACAAAAATTAGTTTATAGTCATTTATAGTCATTAGGCTATAGCCTATTGACTGAGAATTTTCTTGTGAATAAGCTTGCTCTATCTGGCTTGTCCTGCTAATCTACAGTTCTATGTAGCTTAAAAGAGAATTAGTTGGGTGGAAGGATAGGGTTTAACAGGAGACAAAGGAAGATTAAGAACAATTTCCACCTTAAAGCATAACAGTCTGGAGTTGTGTAATATAGGATCTATAATCCTCAGATGTCCAAAGGTCAATGTTAGTAGAGTTAAATAATTTAAGAGTTATAATGATGACTCTGTCTACTCTAATAAGAAAATATGTATCTTTAAAATATTTTCAGTAGAACTTTTCATCGGATGTTTCATTCCTTTAACAATCAATTGATCGGGGGCGGCCAGGTAGCACAGCAAGTAAGAGCACTGGCTCCAGTGTCGGGATGACCCTGGGGATTGAATCCAGGCTCAGACACTTAGCACCACACCCAGAAATAACTGGCCGTGTAACCTTGAGCAAGTTACTTAACCCCGATTGTTTAAAAAAAAAATCAATTGATCAATTAACAGGTATTTATTAAGGGCTTACTATTTGCCAGGCATGTACTAAGTTATGGATATATAAAGGAAGGCAAAAATATAGTCCCTGCCTTCAAGGAGCTCCTTCTAAATGGGTGAGAGTATATGCAGACAGCTATGTAAGGCAGTTCCATAGAGAAAGTAGGCAGTGGGGAGGGGAAAGTGAAGAAGAAAGGGCCTCTTGCAGAAAATAAGATTTAAGCTGAGTCTTGAAGGAAATCAGAAAAACCAGGAGGCAGAAGTTAGAAGGAAGAGCTTTCTATGAATGAAAGACAGCCAGGGAAAAGGCATAGAGTTGAGAGATGTAGTGTTGTTCAAGGAGCAGCAAGGCGGCCAGTGTCACTGGATCATAGAATATGTGGAGAGAGCAAAGTGTAAGAAGACTGAGAAGGTAGGAATGGTCCAGGTTGTGAAAGGCTTTAAAAGCCAGCAGATTTAATTTTTGATCATGGAAGTAATAGGGAGCCACTGGAAGCTTACTGAGTAGTGATTAGTTTCAGTACTTGAAAAAATGTACTGTCTAAAACCTTGTTATCTGACAGTTTGAGATAAATGAAATTTTACTGTGATAGATTATAGGATGGTAAATCAAAAATAGATATTGCCTAGTAAACGTTATTTACAAATTTACTTTTTAAAGAAATAGTAGTTAGTGGTATTTGGTGAGCTCTTGTTATTCTTGGCTTAGCAGTAGGAATATCTTCATTTACATTTCTTTTTTTTAGCTTTGAAAGCAAACCGTACTTGTAATTTAAGATTTTAAGTTGTGAAATGATGGGACAGTACACTTTCAGAATATTACTTCCACCCACTGCTCCTGGCTTCAAACTGCAGGAAGTTACCAAGGAATGGAAATTTTCTTTATTTAATCTTGAAATTAAAAAAAAAAACTAGGACGGATATGTGGGTTATTAGAAAACAGTAGTATCTTATGTTTTATAAAGCCTTTCCTTTGAGCAACTAAGAACATTTCCTGTATACTTTTCAATCTCACTAACAAACTTCTGAGATAGGAGAGACATAGGTGGCATTGGTCTCATCTGCAACTGAAGCGAAGAGCACCTAAATGATTTTTTTGGGAGGAGGTTATAGCAAAATCAGCTTCGGGCTTCATAAATTCTTTACTGCCAATTTGTGTTATTACTTTTACTCAGTAACAATGTTTCATAGTATTAGTGTTTCATTAAGCACTCTCTTGTTTTTCATTTACATAGACTTTTCAGTTGATTAAGTTTCTTACAAACACTATTTCCAAAGGTCTTAAACCAGGCTAAAAACCTGAGGTAATTGCCAAGGTTCTGTCCTAGGCTCTTTTCTCTTTGCTCCTCATACTGTCTCTTGGTAACCTCATCAGAGCCTATTGGATTAATTAGCATCTCTATGCAGAGGATTACCAGAGCCCTATTTCAACCCCAAGTCTCTCCCTCAGCTTCAGTTCCTCATCACCAGTTACCTATTGGACATTTCAGACTGAACGTCCTGGAGGCATCTCATACTCAATATGTCCAAAACTGAATTTCTTTCTGTTCACCACTCCTTTCCCTCCCCCTGCCCCATGCCAGTCTTTTCCTCTTCCAGACTTTGCCATTTCTGTCAAAGGTACCACCATCTTTCCAGTCTCCCAGGTCTGCATTCTTAGCATTATCTTCTCACTTTCATTCATCCACATATCCAGATAAGTTGCCAAATCATGCCATTTCTCCTTTATATTTTTATATCTAACTTTTTTTCCTCCACTCACAACTACCACCTTAGTTTAGGCCATTATTACCTCTCAGCTATATCACTGCAAAAGCCTAATTGTCCTCCTTGTCCAAAGTCTCTCATGCCAATCCATTCTACACACCAATTACCAAAGTAATTTTTCTTAAGTGCAGATCTGACCCTGTGATTCCTCCACTTAACCAACTTCAGTGATTTCTCTTTGGCGTTAGGATAAGATCCAGACTCTTTTGTTCATCCTTTAAAGCCACACATAACCTGGTTCCAACCTATCTGTGCAGCCTAATTGGAAATTATTACCCCCTTCATACTGTGTGGTCTAGCCAAACTGTCCACTCTGTCCCTTATGTAATAATTCATCCTTGTTTTTGTATTGGCAACTCTATGCTTAGACTGTATTCCCTCCCCTTTCCTTTGAGATGTAGCCGAAGTACCACCTGCATAGAGCTTTTCTTGATTCCCCTCAACTTGATTGATTCCCCCAACTGCTAGTACCTTCCTTCCTTATTTTGTATTTAACTGCTTTGTAACTGTTTATGCTGTTTTCATGTAGCCTCCCACATTAGAACGTAAACTTCATGTCAGCAGGGATTGTTTCATTCTTTGTACTTGTATCCCTAAAGTGTAGACCAGGGTGGGGAACCTGCGGCCTTGAGGCCACATGTGGTTTTTTAGGTCCTAAACTGTGGCCCTTTGACTGAATCCAAACTTCACAGTACCTTATTGAAACCTTAATAAAGAGATTTGTTCTATAAAACTTAGACTGAGTCAGAAGGCCACACCTAAGGACCTAGAAGGCCATATGTGACCTTGAGGCCACAGGTTCCCCACCCTTGGCCTAGCCTATTCCTTGGCACACAAAAGGCACTTAAATACTTGTGACTGAATGTTAACTGTGCATAAAATTTACCTGTAAAGCTTTTTTTTAAAGTAAAATAAATGTCCCAGTGTAAGTAGGTGCAATTATATAAACTCAACTGGTTGAATGGCTGATTTGATGTTACCTTTTAAAGGTCTCCAGCAGAGTGCCTCACAGCTAGGAAAGATACTTACAATACTGGATTATAGGATTGAACACTATTGGCAGCCTAAATAAAGCATCAGGCCAAATCAAGTAAGATAAAGTTTAGTAGGCATAAACATGAATTCTTATACATGAGTTCAGATAACCAGTTCCATAGAAGTACAGGATAGGACAGGCATTGCTAGATAACAGTTGATTCATCTCTAAAAGATATAGTGCCTTTAGTGGGCTGGAAACTAAAACTGAATTGAGTGTGTCATGGCAGCCAAGAGAGTTAATACATTCTTAGCTAATCTTAGTCATAAAGGCCCAGATTCCAGGAAAAAAGTGGTTATACTCTCCACCTCTACTCTGCTCTGGCCAGACTCCATCTGGAAGATTGTCTAGTTCTGTGTGCCACATTGTTGAAAGGACACCGAGGAGAGTCCAGAGAACTGTGATGAAGGTCTTCAAGTTTAGGCCACATGACAGTTAGTTGAAGGAACTGGGGATGTTTAGCTTGGAGAAGAGGACGCCAGGGGGATATAATGGCTTTGTTGAAGTGTTTGAAAGGTTGTCACCAAAGAGGGATTAGAGTTGTCCTGTCTCATGTCAGGGGACAGAACTAGGAGCATTGACAAGAGGCAAATATAAGCTGACATGTAAAAACTTCCTAGTAATTGGAGTTATTTAAAAGTGGAATGAATTGCCTTGAGATATAGTTGTTTTGCTCACACTGAAGGCCTTCAAAGGCTGAATGACCACTTGGCTGAGTGTCCCCAGGTGAGTATCTTTTTAGAAATAGACTGGGACTTGTTGATAGTCACAGAGATTCCTTTCAACTTTGGAATTCTGTGAATGAGAAACTTGAAATGACAAAATATGTATAGCACTTTATAAATCTTAAAGTGTGAGTTACCATTAAATGAAAAAAGACTTAAGTTTTAAATTCTATTTTAGTTAAATTGTACTGCAACCATTTCAAATGTGATTATAAGTATTAGTTTGCAAATTCAATGTACTTATAACTAGATTGGTTTTATTAGAAAATGGTTAATTGTATAACAATTCTAGCTCACAGCGGTAAAACTTTCATTGGCCTTAAAAACAAGCCAGAGAACCTAATGTGAATTAACCTTACTAATATTAAAGGCAGATACTTTGTCCTTAGAAGATAATAAATATAAAACGATTTTCCCCTCCCATCCCCCAGTCCTTTTAAAATGTACAGTTGAGGGTAATTTTTATATAAGGAATCAGTATTATACTAAGTTGAAGGCAGCTAGGTGGTTCAGCGGATAGAGAATAGGACTTAAAAAAGACCCGAGTTCAGAGTCATTTACTAGCTTTGTGACCCTGGGCAGGTCCCTTAACCCTGTTTGCCTTGATTTCCTCATCTGCAAAATGAGCTAGAGAATGAAATGGCAAACCAATCTAGTATCTTTGCCAAGAAGACCCCAAAAGTGGTCACAAAGGGTTGGACACAACTGAAAAATGACCAAACAACAATTACTGTCATCATCATCATCATTATTATTATTACAACAAACATTGAATGCCCAGGCAGCTAATTTCATTGGAAAATACAATATGTACACAGATAAGTAAATACAAGGTAATTTGAGAAAGTACGGAGTTCTGGAAAGACTTCATGGTAGAGGTGGTCCCTGACCTGAGCCTGTTCTATAAAAGTTACAACTCCCCAGGATCACTGGTGTTAAACTAGAATAGAATTGGGACTACTCAATTTTACATAAAGGTCTCTAGAGGCTGCTTATTTACTTAATTTTAAAGTGTAGTGTTATTTATATTTTATTGTATTTTTATTTCTTTGTCAAACATTTTGCAATTACATTTTAATCTTGTTTGGGCTGCATGTGTAACACCTTGTAATGCCAGTGCATACCCATAGCAGCCACTATGAATATGCATACATATTTCCAGGGTAGATTCACAAAATATAATAAATTGTCCTCCTCAAAGGCAAAACCAAAATATTTATTTGGAACATAACTATTAGGATACCAGGAAGTAAGATTTAACAAGGTACTCATCACTAATTCAGGGAACTCTAACATCTCAAGCATTTTTTCTGTCAGGCCTCCCCACAGACAAGTTCCCCCAGGCGAGTTCCTCCCTCAGCTGGCTGCTCTGTCTCTCCTGCTCTATTTCAGTCTCACTCTCTGCTTGATTGGGCAAGCTCCTCCCACACACTGGGCTCCATGTGACTCAGGCTGTATCACAGCTGTGAGCTGGGTCAGAGCTCAAAGCCAGTCACATATGCCTATGAATGGGTGGGGAAGATCCTCCTATTCTGTTAAAACACACTTGTGCCCTAGATTAAATAAGCAGTATGTACTGCATAGTGTCACTTAAGTGATAATAGAAGCAGTTAAATTATTTGAAACTATTATTTGTCAATTATTTTTTTCTTTTGGATTTGTCTTTTTTTGGTATTTAAAAAATTTTATTTATGTATTTTTTTCCCCAGGAGTATATTTTGAAAAAGTTTTAAAGAGTTCAGATACTTCCTTATGGGTGAGAAATATCCAGATGTATTTATCTGGAATTGTAGTGACATTAGCTGCTGTCTACATGTCAGATGGAGGTGAAGTTATAGAAAAAGGATTTTTCTATGGCTATACATACTACGTCTGGTGTGTTATCTGTAAGTATCCCAGGAATTGGTTTACCTTGTTATATGTCAATTTTTAGGCTTCACAGTATTTTGAAATTATCTCTTCACTACCGTGTAGACCAGTTAAAGAACATAATTTTGATTTTATTGACTTGCTTTAGTGGTTTAGCTGTCTCCAAGCAATTTTCCTTCATAGTTAAAACTTATTAAAGGGAAACTCTATATATTCAACAGTAAGTTATGTAGTCCCCTTGGGCATCTAAGAGAAAATCTTATTAGAAAGAAACAGTTAACTTAATTTTCATCGGCATATTTGCCAGAGGTTACCTAAAATCCAAAGGTAAAATGTCTCTGAAAATTCACCACACAACAATGTTTTGCATAATGATGATCTTATTTCTGTTTACATCCCAGTGCTCGCCAGTGTTGGAGGACTCTATACTTCTATTGTGGTAAAATACACAGACAACATCATGAAAGGATTTTCTGCAGCAGCAGCCATTGTCCTTTCTACTGTTGCTTCAGTCCTACTGTTTGGATTACAGATAAGTATGTCCTGAGGTTTACTGATGCTTTCTCACATCTAATTCTAAGATGAGCTGTTTGCAGCTTTTGACAGTTGAGAACAGTATGGGTTGCATAGCTGGGAGAGGTTTTGGAATTGCTCCTGTGGTGTCAAATGAATCAAGAAAACCATCATGAGCTAGCTTCAGTCTGCTAAGTTGGTAGCTTCAGAGAGCCTTTTGTTGCAGAGTTAAACTGTCTTTGCCTTTTTTTCATCAATAAACAAGACTCTGCAACGTAAATAGAGTTAGTGTAGTAGAAAGAACCCTGGATTTGGAGTAAGATCTGGATTCATATCCTGGTTCTGCTCCTTGCCTCAGACAAGTTCCTTCCCCTATTGGCTTCCTTATCTATAAAATGAGAGATCCTAGAAGCTTTTGACTATCGCTATTGCGGATGGGTAAAAGAAAAAATGGTCACAATGAAATGTTTTTTTTTTTTTTTTGCAATGTACAATGTAGTAAGTGGGATAGTTTAAGTTGAATCATAGAAAAAAGTAAAACAGAAGAGTGTAAGTCATCTTACTCTGAATCTTTAAAGCTTGTTTTCTTTGAATGTCTTTGTTTTGGAAACACAGCCTAAACCAGACTTTTATTTTCTCTTTAGACCTTCCGTTAGATATCAATTTTATATATAGTATATAAAAATAAAAAAATATATAATTGACAACTACTAGGGGTACTGTCACCATTGCTATAGTAGTCCATTTAATAAAGTTTCTCTATAGACTACAGCCAGTATTAAAACAGCTTCTTATTTAAGCAACAAGACTGACATTAGAAGTCTTTTTTATATGTTATGCTGTAATAATTTCCCTTACTTGGACATTTGCTATGATAGCACAGATGAATTTCTCACGAAATCCTATAGTAAGGTAGAGAACTGGCCAATTTTAAATTTATTGGCATAAACATACCAGGTGGCTCTTGGTATTGATAAAATTCTACAGATTAATTTATAGAAAAGACTCTACATTATGGCAATCCTGAATAAAAGCTTTATAGAGGCTAATTGTTTTCATAATTCAGGTGTTAGTTCTTCACAAAGAAAGGTCCTCTACTGATAAAGAGAAGCATCTTTTCTGAGACCTCATCTTGGCTATCTAAGACACTGAGAGGTTAAAGTGATTTATCCAGGTGACCAGAGGCAGTATATGTCAGACAGGAATTGACTTCAGGTCTTCAAATACTGTCTGAGGCCATTGCTACCCTCTCAGTATTGTAAGAGGTCTCTTACACCACTTTTCTTTTTCATTTTCAGATTTGGTTTCGATCATAGTTCTCACATGTTACTTTCATGACAAATATTTGAGGAAGGTTGATAAGAATCTAGTTATGTAGCAATATTTAATAATAAGATTGCTTGTCCCTGGCAGCTGTTAGAACATGGATAGACCATTTAATGTAACTGGTGTTCAACAACAAGTCTCCTTTTCTGAATGTGACTATTGTAAAAGCATATAAAGATTTAACCAAAATGAACCTTTGTTGGATTTTTACATTTGCTGGTCTTTAAAAATTCTGTCTTGACCAATGATGGTTCATTTTATTCCTTGGAATCCAGATTTAAGATGGAAAAGACTGTACTGCTATAAGTCATCATTACCACACCCTACATTTATCTAGTCAAATAATTAGTAGAAGTCTCCTTTGTAGTTTCTCCTGCACAAAATAAAGATGTAATTAATGCATGGTGTGGTGCTTAAATACCTGAAGGATCCTGTGACTTTGTCAGTCTAGTCATCTCCATTAATTAGCCTTTGTAGAAATAGTCCTAGGAAGTTTCTGTGGCATATAGATTAAGCTCCCTCTTTGTGATGCAGTATTAAGGGTCAAAATATATTGTTTGAAAAATTGATAGTGACTATTTCCAGTGTTATTTGGCCTTTGGTGGACAAATGATTATTTTAAAGGTAGTGAGTTATTAAAAAAAACTACAGTTTCTTGTCTAATTTCAGAAAGTTGCAAACTACACACAAGATTTTAAGAAATGTTCAGTGAAAAAAGTGACTTGGGAAATCAACAATGAAATTGTTTTGTTTTCTTTCAGCACTCAACTTTGCTCTGGGTACCCTTCTTGTGTGTGTTTCAATATATCTTTATGGATTACCCAGACAAGATACAACAGTAATTCAAGGAGAAGAAACTGCTTCAAAAGAGAAACTCATTCACATGTGATGTTGTTTCTATGATTAAAGCATTTATATTAAAACAAAAAACAAACAAAAAAACTACAGCCTTAAGCTAATCCTAGAAGGTAGCTTTAACAAAATGAAAAAAATTGAATGTATGGCATGAGAACTTACTTCTACTTAGTTAAGGAATGTGTTGCCAACATGAATAGGGGCTCACTTTGTACAATTTTAGGAAAACAGGAATTACTGTATATAATGTACATAAAAAGAATTTTAGTGCTTTAAAAAAATAATGTGGGGTGTGGTTCTAGATGATGTTTTAAAGTGCCAAAGTTTTTTCTGCACTAATGGGACTCTTGGTCAAGTACTAAAGAGAAAAAAATTCCTTTCCACCTTGCAGTGCATGTAATCTTATTCCAAAAGAGGCTTAGGCCTCCTGCAAATAGGATGCATAAGCAGGATGGGTCAATTCAGAAACAGACTGACTGTGTTATTTCCTCTTAGACTGAATCCACTTGGTGACTCTATATCTAGGTGGTGACTTAGTGCTTCTTTAGCACTGTATCTGTGCCATTAGTAATCTCAATTCCAATTTTTCTTCATAAAACTTTTTATGTCACTTTTGTACTCTTTTATAAAATGATCAGCTGTTGGATTCATCAAGAGTAATTTGTGAAAACCAGTGGTTTTTTTTTTAATCTCCATAATGTTCATGGGGAATTCAGCAATAAATCTAATTTATTTACATAATATTTATGCCTGATCCTTAGAGAAAGAGTGTGTGTGTGTGTGTGTGTGTGTATGTATCTATCTCCCATTAAGATTATATAAGAAAATACTCTGTCATTATTATACATAGTATTTTTTCATCCTAGACTGGCTTTGATATTCACTATGCCAACTGTTATCAAGCAGGCTTATTAAAGGTTGACTTTGTAAACTGGGCTGCCAGACATTTCATATTTTGAGAAAGTATAGTATAATCACTGTGTACTGATACTGGATAAACACAAATTTTGTTTCATATAAAACTATCAGACTATTAAGATGCTTAAGTATCTGGGCTACCTAAATTACTGTTCTCACTTTCTCTTTTCCACCATTTCACTGTAAAGAGATTGTGGAAAAGTATGAAATTGAGCCCAGACTATACACACACACTTCTGAAATTCAGACTTAAGTCTCTCTCTCTCTATATATATATTCCATATATAGATAAAGATAGTCTGAGCCCAATTTTATAAACATGTATGTGTTTGTTAAATGTCTCTCAGTTTTCTTGCTGCCTAGGTCCAGTGAATGAAAAAAGCAATTTATTAAGCGCTTACTATAAACAAAGTACTGTGTTATGCACTAAGTATACACAGAGAAAAGTGCTGAGATAGTTCTTACACTCAAAGGGTTCCATCCTACAGGGAAGTAACAATAATTATAGGAGGTTAATGGCTGAGTTAAATGGAAAGGTCCCATGGTCCTTGTAATGTAATGGAAAAAGGTAAGCAGTTATTTTCCTTTGCTAAAAAAGAAAAAATATTAAGGGAGTATAATTACAGGTAGGAATTCATAAACACAAATTCAGGCTTATAAATATGGATTTTGACACAGGTGAAATTTTATATAAAATTCCTTTTAATTTTCAACTGTAAAACAGTTCACTGGGATTCCACTGTTTTTTTCTTTACAAATTACATCCTAGATACAGGTGTGATTCCAAGAAGTTTCATTCCATTGGCTAGGACAGAACGGACAGCTTTAAAAAGATGAAGTCTGGCCTATAAAACAAAAGTCAAAGTATAATAATAGTTGGTTGTGTTACCTGTAGACAGGTTGCTGGCAATTTTCCCTTGGAAACGAGATTTTTGTGAAACTGCAAAGATGAGTTGATTACAACCTTAAAAAACCCCAAAACTTCAGGGGCTCAATTTCCAATACCAAACTTAATATAAATTTAATTTATTATTAATTAATTATTAATAATTTAAAAATATTATTAATAAAAATTTCCAATACCAAACAATATAAATATAAAGCTTGGTTGGAAAAATATTGCTACTCCTGAACTATGATGTCCTTGGAGGATGTTTCCCAAGATCTGGAGTAAGAACTACTTTCAAAAGCATAGATATTAAATTGTCTAAAAATAAAAGACACAGGAACAATATATGGGCAGAATTATCTTAGAAAAATCTGTACCACGTATTAAATTTTGAGTTCCACTGTATTAACTAGGCACTGTGTAGAAAATAATAGAAAACCCAAATGATAAAGTAGTAACAAACCTCAGCTACTTCAGGGAGCCTGCCTTTTATAAGAAGTGTTTTGTGAGCCACAGCTGTAAGATGACTGAAACAGGAAGAGAGAAAAGTGTAGCTGTAAAGGAGCATTTCAACAAATATTATCATTGGAAACCAACCTTATCATGCCATAGAACACTCTTGACCCATAATTACTGCCGTCCCTATAAATCAAGGCAGTATTTTGTAGTGAAACTGAGGAAATTATATAATTATACTTACTTTCACAAAAAATGATCCCACCCGTATTCTCACTAAATAATTTTCATACAGAAAAATGACTAGCGATGACTCCTCCCGCCTCCCACCCTAACTGCTGTTCACTTTTAACAGAATAACTTGAGCAACTGATGCAACCTCAATAACCCCATTTTTTTGGGAAGAGGGAACTGGTCAAGATGATATTAAATGACTTGAATAAAGCTATACAGCTTTGGCAGAGGCAGGACTAGAACCTCCTGTGTTCTCTTTTCAGTGTCCTTTCTTCCAAAGTGAAAACTCAGTAAGTTCTTTTTTGAAAGGTAATGGGCTACTTTTTCTTTGTTGTCTGCCTCCCCCGCCCCCCGCCAATTATTATCTGCCCAGCTATGTAGGCTGCTGTGCATGCTACCTAAATGAGTAAAATAACTAACATTTATTTTTGTCAAACAGTGATCTGTAATCATTTAGTTCTTACTCAGCCCACTTAAAAGAGCAAGCTACTTTTTCCTCCTTAGTTCACTCTTTTCACTTCCCAAGGCACCAGAAACAAAACATTTGCTTCTCTGAGATTTTTTGTTTGGGTATACCATCAAGCAGAAGCCTGTGACAAGTCTTCTGACTGTATAAAACATCCTTAAACAATAGTTAATAAAAAAATTTCATGTAGCCTTGCTTATAACTTATGTTTTACATAAATCCCTAAATGTTAGATGTTAACATTTTAACTACCGAGTGGGATTTTTTTTTTCTAAAGTCAACTGAAGGGTGGCTAGGTGGCCTAGTGAATAGAGCACTGGCCCTGGAGTCAGGAGGACCCAAGTTCAAATCTGGCCTCAGACACTTGACACATTTACTAGCCATGTGATCTTGGGCAAGTCACTTAACCCCAATTGCCATGCCTTCCCCCCTCCAAAAAAAAAAAAAAAACAAAGCCAACTGAAACATGAAGAAAGAAATACATTCATATAACAAAGAGATGTATCAAAATATTTGCTTTTTCCTTTTCTGTAATACTGTTTTTATTGGAAGAAATGATAATTTTTCAGAAGACCGGACTCAACTTTTGTTCAAAATTTGTCCAAGAGTTTCTAACAGTCTAAGTGCTCTTGATAGACTGGGGATCTTTAGTAGAATGCCAAAGAAATACATTATATCATAAACTTACCTAACTGCAAAGATGAAATAAACACCATCTGCCCCCTCCATGATTTTGAGAATGCCCTCTAAACTAAAGGGCTTATTTACCAGAGGTCTTTGGCTGAAAGGTCCCTGGTAAAACTAGACTTTGGTTTAAGAAAACATATCTGTAATCTGAGTACCCTTGATGACAGTGACATGTAGGGTGAAAAGTGCATCAAAGTGAGAACTTAATGGGCATGAAAGACCTGATATTTTCTAAGACTGTATGTATATGCTATATTCCTAAGACTATATATCATCTAAGATTATATCAGCCAGTCACTGGAAGCAAGATTAGACTCCCTCAACACCATGGTCTAGTCACTTGAGGTAAATTTCTCTGGGTTTCCTATTTTCATGGGTTAAAAGTAAGAATAGTGTCTTGTTACCTCAGTGTTAAAAGGTAGCTGACAATATGCCTGGGTTGAAGATCCTGAGAGGATTTATAAAGCACCTCATCATACCTAAGAAAAAAGATGAAAAGAAAAAGCTCAAGGAATGATCACTGTTATTATTAGGGCCTATTCTAGCCCTTAGCCATGATCTTTTTGATCCCTCTCATTGATGTAAGAGACCCCAACATATAAAGTACTGAACAGCTTTTAAAAGTTCCAAATGAATATTAGCTTGTTTACTTTACTGTACCTACTACATGCTTCAGGGCTTGGGAGAGAAATCCAGGGCATGAATAACAAAGTATAGTCCCTCTGTTCTTTGTTTCGATACAACCCTGTTAAGATCTAATGATCACTTTTGCATGGGATGACTTGTGCTCTGCAGAGTTTCTCAGGTTTTTATTTTGATGAGAAAAGGTAATGGGGCAAGTTCAATTCTCTTCTCCCCTTCCTGTTATCTCTCTTTTGCCCCATAAACTATCGTGTTTGAATATCCTATAGACCCAAAAACAAAGGCAACAGATAACACTCTGGTTCCTAACAATTACAATGTTCTATTGTGAAATGATGTAAAATGACCATCAACTTTCAGAGAAGGGATGCTGGCTGTACAAGAAAGAAGAAAGCTGAGAAGCCATTTTGGAACCACTGTATCTCTCCACCCCCCCCCCCCAACATGCTATGCATCATGCTGGACAATGATATAAAAGATTTATAAGACCTCCTCACCATCAACTGTATGGAATATCCTGCAATAATTTACCTTTTGGATATATAGTTGTGTATAGAGGCATACACAACTTTTTCTCTTTCCTAATGTAGATGCTGATTTACCAGAGAATCACTCATTTGGAAAGACTTGACACTAAATGTAGGAATTTTAATGGGTAGAACTTAAATCAACACTTTAGATTTTGAGGGAAAAAATCCTATGAACCACAGAAACTACTGTTAGATGTGCTAATCTAAGCTAACTAGGAATCCTGAAACAATCAATTAGAAATTTATTTTAGCTGCATGAAGACTTAGCACTATGCCAAAGGGCAGGTTCTAAACTGACTTAGGCACTTTGGCAGAGCTATATTTTTTCTTCCTGGGTAAAAGGTACTGTCAAGCTCAGGAGACATCCTCTGCTCTACTGTCAATAAGAAACTAAGGGAAATCTTTTGCTCACCAATATGCTGTTAGATTCTGCATACATAAAAGCACTTGTGATGACCTGTAGCCTCAACTTAAGTAAACTTTTTTTTTTCCAGTTTCTGCAGGGAGGAAGTCATTCCTGGCATTGTTCCTGGCCATTTACAGCATTTTACCTTTTTTCCAGAATATACTTTGTTTTGTATTTAAGTGGGAAAATTGCTTTATGTATATACAAGAATTGGGCTCAACACCCAGAAGAGCTGATATGGGATAGAAAGTACAACTAGTTGTGGCAATAACCTGTCGGGAATAACCAATCCTATTTAAGGGCAGGAATTTACACCCATGAGTAATGAACCAGTGTCTTTAAAATGTGTTTGAGATTTTTTAAAAAGGTAGAAGAGGGGCGGCCAGGTAGCACAGCGAGTAAGAGCACCGGCTCCAGTGTTGAGAAGACCTGGAGATCGAATCCTGGGCTCAGACACTTAGCACCCACCCAGAAACACCTGGCCGTGTAACCTTGAGCAAGTTACTTAACCCCGATTGCTTTAAAAAAAAAAAAAAAAGGTAGATGACCTAATTATGTTTAATAGAACACTACTGGTAACTCCAATTAACAGAAACATACTTTTACACTGAAAATTACCTGAGGAGATGTTGGAGTATGGAAACTGACTGTGGGTCTTGTAAGCAAGCTGCATTAATGTTTCTAAGAGGACCACATTCAAATGTCTCTTCTAAACTATAATTCAAGAGACCAAAATGAGAAGGAAAGGAATGCACAGGAATTAAATACAGCCATACAGTTTATCTGCTCGTGACAAGCATCACAATAAGCTCAATTCAACGAATATTTATTAAGCACCTACTACACATCAGAAACTGAACTTCTAAAACATTAAAGAACATGAAAAAGGTTTGCAAAAGGTACAAAATGGCAACCACATTTATGTAATGTTTTAGTATTTTTTCCAATTAAATTTTCTTTTTTTCAATTAACTAGCATTTATTTTCTATCCTTCTCTCTTCCTTTCCCATCTCCCAAGTCCAATGGCTTGGACCAATCAATAAGTCTCCCAACATATTAATGTGCTTGTTTTTCCTCATCTTTTCCAGCATTTAACATCAACCTTAATTTTATGTCATTAACTTACATTGTTAACTCTGCCAGTCTGATGGGTAGGAGGTAAAACCTCAGAGTTGCTTCAACTTTCCTTTTTCTCATTTTTGGTGATATGGAGTATTTTTTCATATGGTTATAGATTGGATTTCTTCCTGAGAAACATCCTTTACCCACTTATCAACTGGGGAATGGTTCATATAAATTTCAATGAATTCCTTACATATCTTGAAAATTAGACCTTTATCAAAGAAATGTGCTTTAAAGATCTCTCCACTCTTGGTCCTCCCATCAATTAACAGTAGTTCTAATCTGCAAAGAGTTCTAAGTTATGTAATAAAAATTCTTTCATCTTTTGTGATCAGATCTACCCCTTGTTTGATTATGAACTCTTCTATTCATATGAAAGGCAATATCTTTCTTGCTCTTCTAACTAGCTTCAGCTCATGTGCTTCCTAAGGGGAGGTGTTCCTGATCCCTTTACTTTTTAGTGCTCATTCCTGTTTCAAATACTCTCTATACATTTCTATTTGTTTATATGCTGTATTCTTCAATAATAATACAAGTTCCTCAGGGGTAGAGATTGTTTTTCATTTTGACTTTCTGTCCTCAGGGCCTGTCATAGCATTTTACACATTATTAGGTGATAATTGTTTTTTGGATTGGAACTCAAGATGTTAAATAGTAAATGACTAGAGAAGAAGTAAGAACAGTTTTGAAATCAGGGAAGTGAAGTTAGAATAACACTGCTATATTTTTTTTCCTTGAAGAACTCTCAAATTCAATACTTGATTACAACTTGCTTACAGGGGCAGGTAGGGAATTTGTCATCAAGGATTCCCCCAAACAGCTTAGGCATTCTGACTCAAAGGGAACACTCCAGGCTCTGATGGATGAAGTTGTTTGATCTTTTTGGAATTCTGTTAAGTTGTGCTTCAGGGTCTTGTATAAATAATTTTTGTTCTGTTTTTTTACCCCTTTTAGTCTAAGACCTAGACATGTTTCTGACTAAGAAATGTGATAAACTAAAGGTAAATTACCATGGGTTTAGGAATAACATTTACTTTGCTGTTTTAGCTTTTAAATTGGGAATTTTATTCTTTGACTTTATTTACATTCTTCCATTTTAGTCTTCCCACTTCCATTCCTTTTCCCTCACTCCATTATTGATTACTAGTGCTATTTAAAGAATGGCCATTTGAGGGCAAGTAAGCAATTCAACATTTTTTATATTTTTCAAGGTGTAGAAGAAGCCTGAAATAACATTAATTTGGAGATACAATGGACTCATGTACATGGAATCGTGTACTCTAAAACATAACAACCACATACAATAAAAGTCAATTATCTTATAATTATAGGCAGTTATTTATAAACTATAGCTATTGGTCCAGGCCCAAGTATTGGTGATGGGAGGTTTAGAAACAGAATGAGAGCAACCTGGTCTTAGAAGGGTACAACAGCAGATTATTGTCATTGGAGGGAAGGAAGCAAGAGGGGGATAGAAAAAGGGATACTTTCCCAGGAGCCTCAACTTACCTAGACAACCTGGCATGTGTGTACTGCAAGAAAACTCCTGTATCACCTCGACTCTGAAAAATTCGGTCCCAATTAAACTTATAATCAGACAACAGGTAACCTTTGAAGTCCTGAAAGGATAAAGAAGAATTCTGCAGCTTCATTTCTAGTAACAAAAGAAAGGTTTTTTACAAGTGTCAATCTTTGAGACAGGGACGCACAATTTCAGCTGACCTGAATAATGAGTGCTGCAAGTCCAACTCTTTCTGCAATCTCATGTGGATTTTCCAGTTCTTTAGTTGCTGTAAAATATTGACAGACAAAAGCTAGTGGATTAAATGTACAGGACACCGTGCCAGACAATTTAAGTGGAGAATATAATCTGCCTAAAATGTTTGTGAAGAATAGGAAACAAGCAAAAGCTAGGTCCACAATGAGTAATTTATTTTCTTATATTAGACCAATTTGACTCTACTCAATAAATCATATTTCATTTGCTAGGAATTGGAAACAGCATCTGATGGTAAGTAAAATATTACTATTTTTATTTCCTCAAGCTACTTTTTTTTTTTTGGTTAAACTCTGTAGGATAACATAGCAGTCATTCGTTTTTCCAAAAGAAAAGGTGAAATTATGAAATAAGGTATAGGGGCAGCCAGGTAGTACAGTGAGTAAGAGTACCAGCCCCAGAGTCGGGATGACCTGGGATCAAATCCAGGATCAGACACTTAGCACCCACCCAGAAACACCTGGACGTGTAACCTTGAGCAAGTTACTTATCCCCAATTGCTTAGAGGCAGCCAGGTGGCGCAGTGAGTAATAGCACCGGCCCTAGTGTCGGGATGACCTGGGGATTAAATCTGGGCTCAGATACTTAGCACCACACCCAGAAATAACTGGACTTGTAACCTTGAGCAAGTTACTTAACCCCAATTGCTTTAAAAAAAAAATAAGGTATTGTAATAAGCAAAATTGTATACCATAGAATGTTCATAGCTCATGTGGAAATTAAGGCAGACTGAAGCTGCCTCTACAGGTGTGACAGAGTTAATTCAGAGTTCAGGCTACTGATGGGAACTTCGCTTGAGCTTATCTGGAAGACTTCTGGTATCCTAACTGATGGAAGCTCCTCTTACTAGTGAATTGTGCTAACTATAGTACACTTCCATGTAAAAATTGCAACAGATCAGTTCTAAGTACAACAGCATTTGAAAAGATGTGAGCTCACTCTTGGAAAAAGCCATGTTTTCTAGCATCCTTGAGCGAGTTTCATTTATAACATCCTCCAGAAAAGTAACATCTCCTCTTCGAGTCTTCATTCCTTGCACTACTCCAAAGGGAACATGCTGACACCTGAAGAGGGAGAGAGGAGTTGAACTTTTATGCCTTTTACTTAGTATAGACAACTGAGTTAATCTAGCTAAGGAATTTAAAAGAATTAGGAAGGAAATACTCTCCTTAACATGCAGAGATCAAAGTTTTCAATAACCCCACTTCAGAAAATAGCAGAAGGATCTGAATAAATCAAACACCTGAGTGAAAAAAGCCTGCTCACTTAAAATAGGTCATCATCAAATTACTGAAGTAATGCTTAAGTAATATGAAGAACTCCATTTGTTTGGGTAAAAAGAGATGAGAACTTTAAAAGTCAGGCAACTGAGAGCAGTAAAAAGTCAAATTCATGTGGAGTAAATAACTGCTGGTCAAAGCATAAGAACAAACAGTTCTCAAAAGAATTGTCAACTATTAAAGTTATACGAAAGACTGCCAAAATACTAATTAGAGAACTGCAAATCAAAATAGCCCTTAAGTTTCAGTAACCCAGAAAAGTGACAAGATGACAAAAGATGGTAATAATCAATGTTGGAGGGATTGTGGCATAATAATTGTGAGTTGGTCCAACCACCCCAGAAAGTTATCTGGAATTATACTAAATGACTAAAATGTTTATACTTTTTAGCCAAGAGAGGGTACTCTTATGCATTTATCCCTAAGGAGGTAAGTGATGAAAAGAAAAGTATTGTATGCATCAAATTACTTATAGGAACAATTTTAGTAACAGCAAAGAACAAAGTAGACGCCCTGTGAGCACAGAGTGTTTAAACAAACGGGTACCTGAAAAATGTATTACTACACTGTAAGAAACAAGGAACTATGATAAACACAGAGAAATATGGGAAGTTATATGAACTGATGCAAAGTGAAATAAGGAGGTAATATGCAAAAAATGACTTCAGCAATAAAAACAGAAAGAACAGCAAAAAGACTGAAAGTGAATGCTGTGAAATTATAATGACCATTTTGGCCCCAAAGAAAATAAATGAAAGTGAACCTCCACCTATCCCCTATGTATTTTAAAGGTAGAGGAGTAGGTTGAAGAAGAACATTACAAATACTGGACTGATGTGTTTGGTTAGTTTTGCTAAACTGACTTTCCCCCCTCGTATTCTGTGTTATAGGAGGTGGTTCATTCTCTGTCCTGGGAAATGCAGGTGATGTAAAAACAAAAGATGTTAATAAAAATAATACTTCGAAGTTATAAATATAGCCACAATATAAAAAAGATATACACAAAATTTAAAATACTCATTCTCTCTATAGAAAGCTATTAACCTAAAAAGTAAAGTCTGACTTCAGATCTTTGATAATTTGTCAAATAGTTATTGTTAGCCTTGTTTGCTATCCAAAGCTTAGAAATATGTCACTCATGTAGATAGACATTACCTTTCTGCCCAATCATATCCCATGAGTCTCAGAATTTGAAAAACTTGCTGAAAATGATTTTGTTGGCCTTTATCTGTCTTGGAAAGAAAATAAACTTAGAAAAGGGGGCATTTCAAGTTTAATGTAGAACAGAAAAAAAAAAACCTATGCAAATTTAACATTATATCCCACTAAACAATAACAGTGACAAAAATTAGTGTACTAGGTTAATAAGTAGATAATTGTATATACATACATCCAGTATACCAATGTAGATTATAAAATATGATGGAGAAACAAGACAAAAACTGTGGCATTCTATAGTGATAGTAAACATTGGTAATATCTAACCTTTAAGATTTTTATTTTAAACACAGCAAAGAATTTCTTAAGTTTTAGTGTTAAAGGCAGACTCTTTTGGGAATGGTAATAGAAGAGAAACGGTAGCAGATGGAGCCTTCATTCAGGTGAAACTGTTTATAGTACAGTTTCCAACAAAGCAGGAGTTTTTTAAATCACTTTTGTGTCATGGACCTCCTTTTTAGAAGTCTGGTTAAATCCAGAAACCCCCTTTTAGAAAAATGAATAAATGCACAAGATTTTTACAAAGGGCAGTAATTATATTGAAATACAATTAACAACATATTTTTAAAAAGTTAATGGAGCTATTCCCTCTCCAAGGGGAGGGTGAGTGTGTACCACTGATTAAGAACCCCAGCACTAGAGTAAAACTACATGATATAATGGCAAAGATGATATGGCAATGCCTTTTCAAGCCACAGTAAAATTTTATTTTAAAGAAGCAAAAGGGACTGTTTCTTTAAAGTTTTCTTTAAAAACTGCTGTCTAAATATGCTTGGTATTACATTGTTCCGGTAGCAATCTAATACACTAGGCAGAAATTAATCTCTTTTACTGCTTTCCAGGATGGCTCCAAAGGCCCACTTGCATAATTGATGTTTATGAGGAAGGAATTCCAGCTTTCTACTCTTTTATTTTGTTTACTTACCACATATATCATTGAATCAAAATTATATTTGTTCATTCGATCAATAGCAGCTGCAAGATCTCTGAAAAATGAATTCATAAATTAGAAGTTCCTTAGATCTTTGTACTTCTGACAACATTCTTCAGATCTTATAAAAAAAGCTAAATATTTTAGGATGGGATGGGGAACCTGCAGCCTCGAAGCTACATGTGGCCTTCTAGGTCCTTGGGCACAGCCTTTTGACTGAGTCCAAGTTTTATAGAACAAATCCTTTTATTAAAGGCACTGGTTCTGTGAAGTTTGGATTCAGTCAAAGGGCCACCCTTGAGGACCTAGAGGGCTACATGTGGCCTTGTGGACACAGTTCCCCATCTGTTTTATGCGATGTGAAGCAACTTTTCCAGAATGTTACATGTACCACCAAATGCAAATCTAGGGGCCCTCAAATTTACTATGTAGGGGACTGTTTAAGAAACAGTATGAAACTAGCTAAATGTCCATGGAGATTTTACAATCACCTACTTATTATTTCTCTCCTTTTTTTCTCAAGTAAAAATTAGGGGAAAAAATAAGTAAAAAAAGCTGAACACCAATTACTTGACTACTGTTTTGCCAGTATTAACATGACTTTTAAACTTATATCATTAGAAAAAGTAGGTATTCTTAACTGTATTATATATATAGGTAAATCTTAACTAATATGATTGAATATTAATTTCTTTGGCAAAGACCTCACTTATGTATAAAGTACAGAGGTGATGTTCATAATGGACATAGCCCCAGAAACAGGAGGGCTTATTGCAGCTGTACTTTTATTAATTTTATTGGTGTTCTATTTTCTTCTTTTTCCTGTTTGCACTATCCCAGAACTAACTGAGCTCAATAAATTCAGCTTGTTAACTTTATTAATAGACAATTGTCATGAAGTTTTATTCTAATGGGTGATGGCAAAGAATGATAATAAAGGAAAAAAAATGATGGTGACATCTATCTTAGCCATTACTTACATCACACTACAATAAGAAAGGGTCCTCAAATAACATATTGTGTATACTGAATATATTACTCATTCAATAAGCATTTATTAATAATCTACTATGTGCCAGACGCTGAAAATTCTAGAACAGAGGAGTGGCATGGTCAGACCTGTTTTGAAGGAATAGTAATTTTTTAGCTGTGTGGAGGCAGGATTGAAAAAGGAAAACCTTCAAAGAAGGGAGATGAGTCAGGAGGGTATTACAACAACAGGTAAAATAGTGGGATAAAAGTTTAGTGAGAAGAGAGGAGATATGAGAAAGTTGTGGATATAGAACTGAACTGATTATATATGAAGAGTGTGAGACAGAGAAAAGTTGAAGACTCTGAGGCTGCAAACCTGATTACCTGGAAAGATGATGATACCCTCAACAGAAAAAAGAAAAGAAAAAGCTTGGAACAGAAAAGCAGTGCTGCCAAAGTGATTTTCCTAAAGCAGGACGATAAAACATTTCTGGCATTTAAAGTCCTTCACAACCTGGCTCCAATATCCCTTTCAAGCCTTATAGATTATACACTTTCATAAGCTCCACAGTCCAATCTAACTGGTCTTCATGCTGTTCCTTACATACACCACTCCCATCTTCTGTCTCTATGTCTTTGCATTGGCTGTTTACATGTACTCACAACTCATTTCTATCTTTCAGAATCCTGTTTCCTTCAAGACTCACCTCAAGCACCATCTTCTACATGAAGTTTTTCGTAACCCTTCACTCCCCCTTACCCTCACCTCCTGAGTCTTTACTGCACATTAATTTGTAAATACACACACACACAGAGGATGGAGCTATGTATTTGCCTACCTATTTTTATCTATATCCTTTACATATTTATGTCCACGTTGTTTCCCCCAATAGAATGTAAACTCCTTGAAGGCAGACACTTTCTTTTTGAACCACTGTGCTCAGTTTTTGGTACATAGTAGGTATTTAAGAATGACTTGTTGACTGATATTAAGGTTGCCTTTTAGTGCTCAATTTTAGGACACTTATTTTTTTTGGTGAAGATACCTAAAACAGAACATATTTACTTTAACTCAAAATTAAACAAAAAATACTGAGCCAATGCCTGGGGATATCTTATGTTGTTAAGCTATAAATATGCTCTGGCACCCTAGGGATATCTCAGCCAGTACCTTCCACATCAAGTAATCAACAAGCACTGTACTAAGTGACTACTCCATTGCCAGGCTCTGTGTTAAGTGTGGGGGATGGAAAGAAAGGCAAAAAAATATTCCTGGCTCTGAAGGAGCTACATTTTTTTTCATTTTCCAAATGCTTTATTCACTTCTGGTTTACATCATTCATTTCCGCCATGTTTTGAGTTACAAATTTTCTCCCCGTTTTTCCCCTACCCACTGCCCCAAAATAGCAGTCCCACAGGATGTCCCCCCCTCCAGTCTGCTCTCTCCCATATCTGATCCCATGCCCCCTTCCACTTTTCCAGTAGGGCATGGTGGATCTCTATGCCCCAGTGCCAGTATATCTTATTTCCCAATTACATGTAAAATAGTATTAATAATAGTATATATATTTTTAAACATTTGATTTTAAAACTTTGAATTCCAGATTCATTCCCCTCCTCCCTTGTCACCCACCCTTAATGGGAAGATAAGCAATTCAGTATAGGTTGTACATGTACAGCTATAGCTATGCAAAACATTTCCATAGTAGATACATTGTAAAAGACTGACTATATTTCCCTCCCTCCTATCCCACCTCCCACTTGTTCTATTCTCTACTCTGATCCTGTCCCTTCTCAAAAGTGGGTGCTTCCAACTTTCCTTTCCCCCCCCAGCCTGCCCCTCCCTTCCATCATCTCCCCTTCTCATCCCCTTCCTCCCTACTCTCCTGTAGGGTGAGATACTCTATTTAGTGTGTATTTCATTCCCTCCCTGAGCCAAATTCAATGAGAATAAGGTTGACCCATTCCCTTTTGCCTTCCCATTCTTCCCCTCCATTGTAACCATTTCCCCTTGCCTCTTCTATATGAGATAGTTTACCCCATTCTGTCTCTCTCCATCTCCTCTCATTATATTCCTCTCTCACCTCTTAATTTCACCTTTTAAGTATCATCCCTTCCTATTAAATTGGTCCTGTGCCCTCTATCTATGTATACCTGTAAACATATATACACACATTCACATATGCATTCATATGCCCGTATACTCTCCAATATGTGTGTGTGTGTGTGTGTGTGTGTGTGTGTGTATTTCTATTCTCTTCAACTATTTTCATACTGAGAAAAGTTTCATCAGTTACAATTACCATTTTTCCACATAGGAATGTTAATAGTTCAACTTTGATAAATTCCTTATGATTTCTTTTCCCTGTTTACATTCTTATGCTTCCTGTATCTGAATGTCAAATTTTCTATTCAATTCTGGTTTTTTCATCAAGAATGCTTGAAAGTCCTCTATTCCACTGAATGAACATATTTTCCCCTGAAACATGATACTCAGTTTTGCTGGGTAGGTGATTCTTGGTTTTAGTCCCAGCTCCTTTGCCCTCCGGAATATCGTATTCCAGGCCCTTTGATCCCTCAGTGTAGAAGCTGCCAGATCCTGAGTTATCCTCATTGTGTTTCCACAATATTCAAATTGTTTCTTCCTGGCTGCTTGTAATATTCTCTCCTTGATTTGGGAATTTCAGAACCCGGCTATCATAGTCCTAGGAGTTTTCTTTTTGGGAATCTTTTTCAGGAGGTGATGGGTGGATTCTTTCAACCTCTCTTTTGCCCTCTGGTTCTAAAACATCAGGGCAGTTTTCCTTGAGAATTTCTTGGAGGATGATTTCTAGGTTCTTCCTTTGATCATGGCTTTCAGGTAGTCCAATAATTTTTAAATTCTCTCCCCTGGATCTATTTTCCAGGTCAGTGGTTTTTCCCATGAGATACTTCACATTGCCTTGTATTCTTTCATTTCTTTGGATCTGTTTAACAGCATCTTGATTTCTCATAAAGTCATTAGCTTCCATTTGCTCCAGTCTAATTCTGAAGGAATGATTCTCCTCAGTGAGCTTTTGAGATTTTTCCATCTGGCAAATTCAGCGTTTTAAGGCATTCTCCTCATTGCCTTTTTGAGCCTCTTTTGCCATTTGAGTTAGTCTATTTTTTAAGGTATTATTTCCCTCAGTCAGGCTGCTGACTCTCATTTCGGATTTTCTTGCATTGTTCTCATTTCTCTTCCCAATTTTTTCTCCACTTCTCTTTCCCTTTTGGGGGGCAATTAGGGTTAAGTAACTTGCCCAAGGTTACATGGATAGTTTTTTTGGTGGGTGTTAAGTGTCTGAGGCCTGAACCAAACTTGGGTCCTCCTGACTCTGGGGCCAGCACTTTACTCACTGCACCACCTAGCTGCCCCTCTTACCTGCTTCTTAAGGTCCTCTATGGCCTGTAACCAGCTTGTATTTTTCTTGGAAGCTTTTGGTACAAGAGTTCTGACTTCACTGTCTTAATCCTGTTCCATGCTTTGATTCTTATTGTCCCCAAAATAGGAATCTAATATTGGATTGCTTTGCTTGCTTTGCTTCCTTTGATTGGTCATGTTGCCACTCAATTAACTGACTTTTTTTGGGCTTTTTGCCACAGTAGGACTCTGCCACCAGACAGGGGAGTTTTGTTCCAAATGCTGGGGATTTCTCAGCTGCTGGAGGTATTAGATGGGTGCCCTCTCTGAAGCCTCCACATGCTCTGGCAAGCTGGTCACACACCCCAGGAGCACCACCCTAGACCGCAATCCAGATCCAAGCAGGTTAAAGCAAGAGCTATTACCCCTCAGACTGGTCGCTTGGTCCCACTATACTCTGCAGACCAGGAGCTGAAGCTACCACGTGGGGCGGCTGGGCTGCATGCCTCAGTGGCTTCTCACCCTGGGGACAAAAGCCGATGCACTCCCAACTACTGGGTCCCAAAGTCTAGACTGCACTGACCTCTCACTTTGTCCTTAGGATCTATGTGTTGATAATTCTGGACCACCACAGCTGCTGGTGATGTGGAGTCCCTCCAGCCGGTGGCTGGTCAGGTCCGCCCTGGGGCTAAAGCCTTAGTGTGAGGCTGGGCTCAGCTCCCAGAGCACTGTGCTGGCTGATTTCTGCCGGCCTGCTGGGCTGTCCTCAGTGGGAGGTTAGCTTCTCTGTGTCATTTTGTGGGTTCTGCAGCTCCAAAGTTTGTTCAGAGTCCCCTTTTACATGAATTGGAGGTGGTGGGATCCAAAGCCACACAGAGGTCCTGTTTCTACTCTGCCATCTTGACCTGGAGCTACATTTTTTTAGTCACTACTTTGATCATAATTGACCTCTCTGAGAATAATAAGCCTTGATTTTAATAAGTAATGAGACATGCCTCTAAAATTTTATATTATTCTATGGTAAAAATACCTCTCAGGTTTTCCCCAAATGACCTGTAAAGTGTGTTTTAGCTCTCAGTCTACGAGCCTGTATTCTCAACATTTTACTACTGACCAAAGAACATGTGAAAACATATATATCCTAAGGTCATTTTTGAAGACGGTACCAACCTGGTTGCATAAAGAGAAGTCCCATCACTTCGCATTACAGTGCAGCTCAAAGAAGGGTCTCCTTTTCCAGAAAGATCTACTATGGCTGTTCCTTTTCTAGAAATGCAAAAAGGAAAACAATGAAATGATATATAAAACTATGAATTATAACATATATGGTTTAACATATTAAAATCCATTGTTTAACAAAACAAAATTCTAATTGCTTTCTTAAAACTCTGAAAGCCAGTATCTGTGGAGGTTCTTCCTACCCCCATCAAAACAATGCTGTTTCTAACATGAAATCCTCAACAATATTCAATTTTAGTTCCAATTATTAATACAGAAGATGCCTCACCTATCTGGGTTACTTAAACTCTCTTTGCCTCAGTTTCCTTATCTATAAAATAGGGATAATAAAAGTACCTCCCAGGGCTGTTGTAAGGCTCAAGTGAGTGCCTGGCACACAGTAAGGAGTATATGTAGCTATTATCATTAGATATTATTTAATGGAATATTATTGTGCTGTAAGAAACAAATATGAAGCCTTGAGAGAAATATTGGACTTATGTGAAATGATGCAGAATGACAAAAGTAAGACCAGAAGACAATAAATAATGACTATAATGAAATCAAGTCAATTCTGAGGGACAATAAGACTGATCAATGTTAGCACCATATCATCAAAGGTGAAAGATAAATCCTTCCTTTCTATTAACGATCAATAAACCTCCCAGGGTTGTTGTCTCAAATGAGATAATATTTGTAAAGTGCTTAGCACAGTGCATGATACACAACAGGAGTCATATAAATGCTTATTCCTTTCCTCTGTAGCATCACCACCCTCTCGTATTCTCTAACTATAGGTATACCCCTCTTGGGCCCTAATATTTTATCTTAGGGACATGATCAGTTTCCCTGGGTTTAATTTTAATCTCTAAGCAGAAAACTCCCAGATCCATATTCATCTTTATTCTCTTTTCTGAGCTCCAGTTCAGCATCATGAAGCATCTCTTGGACATTTAGAAATGGACGTCCTATAGGCATCTTAAATTTAGCATATGTAATACAGAATTCATCTTTTGAACTTGTTTTTATTGCTGTTGGGGACATGACCAAGGTTAGGGTCATCTTTGACTTTCTGTGTTCCCTCACCCTACATGTCCAATCAGTGGCCAAGTCTTGTCCAATTTACCCCCAGAACATTTCTCCCCTCCAAGCTCTTTCCTTCATTCCATTCTCCAACTGGGCCACCATCCCAGTTCAGATTCTTATCACCTCTGACCCAGACTTTTAATTCAATGGACTTCTAATAGATGCTCCTCCCTCAAGTCTCTTCCTTCTTCAATACATGCTACAAAAAGCTGCTAAGTGATATTTCTAAAGGACATCTCTAGTCACATCATTGCCCTCCTTATACTTGAGGGCAAAATGGTCATCATCAACTTAAGGGGAATAAAGGAAGGTTCCATAGAATATAAAGTTTGACTAGAGCTATTCATTATCTCTAGAGTCAAATGCAAATTGTTCTGAATTCCATTTAAAACTCTTCACAATCTGGCTCCAACCTACCTTTCCAAACCTATTTCTCTTCTCTTCATACAAGCTTTTCACTGGCCTTCATGCACTTTATGGTGCAGTCAAACCAGACAGAAAGACATGGAATCAAATCCCATCTTGGACATTTACCAGCTATATGATCCTAGGAAAGTCATAACCTCCATAAGCCTCAGTTTCCTGAGTTGTAAAATGGGGACAATAGTTCCTAGTTCGCAGGGTTGTTGTGAAACTCTAATGAAATAATATTTATGTAAGATATTTCACAATCCTTCAAGTGCTTTACATTAGCTATTTTTATTTGTACAATCTGTCCTCCATGCCTAGAGAACACTACTTCCTCATCTATTTCTCTAAAAATCAGTAGTTTCTTTCAAAGGTCGTCTCATACACCATTTTCTCTATGTGGTCTCTCTTGATACCTGTAGTGGTTAGTGTTTTCCCTCAAAAAAAAATTACCTTATACATATAATGTTCTCTCCTCTCTAATAAAACATCATCTTCTTTAGGGCAAAGACTGTTTCATTTCTATTCTTGCATTTTCAGTATCTAACACTGTGTCTGGCACAGAGGAAGCACTTAATAAACACTGCTAATTGTCTGATTATCCCATTAAGGAGCTGTGTAACATCAGGCAACTTGTTTTCCTCACCATAAAATGGGAATAACATTTATTTTTTTTTTACCAGGATGTTATATATGTATGAAATCACTTTGAAAAATCAAAAGTACTTTATTACTAAAAGAATGCATACATTCCAAAGTGTATTACATAATGAGCAAAAAATATTATTTTGATCCTACTTTGTTCTTTGTAGTAGTCCTTTCTTGTCCAACAACCTTAAGACTTCCCGAGATTTCTCTCGATAAAATGATTCTCCCGAATATTCATCAAAATGCACTCCAAGCCGCTAAAAAGTTCCAGAAACAAAGTCAGGGTAAAAGGTTAAATTTTACTCCACGGCTGGGGAACTCGTGGCCTCAAGGCCACGTGAGGTCCTCAAGTGTAGCCCCTTGACTGAATCTAAAAAATCACCTTAACATAAGGATTTATTCTATGAAACTTGGACTCAGTCAACAGGCTGCACCTGAGGACCTAGAAAGCCACATGTGGCCTTGAGGCTGCAGGTTCCCCACCTCTTTTTTACTCTTTCTAAGATAGAGGCTGGGTTGTCCTACTGTCCCAAAAAAGGCCAAAAGAAGAAAACTTTATTTAGATTCAAACAAAACTAAAAATCGGACCGATCCTCTAATCTACCAAAGAAAAGAAAAAGATTACATATTGCTAGGTCAAGAATGCCACAGGGAAAAAAAAATCTTTTTTGGGGGGAGGGTGGAAGGTAGGGCAACTGGGGTTAAGTGACTTGTCCAAGGTCACATGGCTAGTTTTGTGTTAAGTGTCTGAGTGAGATCTGAACTCATGTCCTCCTGACTTCAGGGCCGGTGCTCTATTCACTGTGCCACCTAGCCACCCTGAAAAAAAATCTTATAAAAGTGAATATTGAAAACTAAAAATAAATGTAAAAAAAAAAAGAATGCCATAGAAGTGGTATATTCATATTCTGGAAAAGATAAGAATCAGATGTTTTCCTTAAGAACAACTTATCTTATTAACCAATATGCTGGAGGTCTGATAATAGAAACTTTAGGGGCAGTTATTCCTCTATACATAAATGGATGATAAACTGGAATGGGATGTTCAAGAAGGTAAAAACCACACCCAATAAAGACCATTATATTTGTGTTGATTGAGACATATTGGGACATCTTGACTTTTTCTTTGAAGCCTATTATAAAGCAGATTCTTTTTCTTAATTATTTTGGACAATTTTGTTAAGTCCTAGCTTCAAGTAATTTCATGAAACAATACAAGTTCACAAATATGGCAATCATGCAAACAAGGTGTAATGAATCCATTTAATAACCTGCATGGTTTGAAACAATGATTTAAAAAACTGACATTTGAAGCCCTGTCTAGTAAGGAAGAGGTTATGTTTGCAAGTATCAGAAGCTGGTTTGCATAAATACAGTGACTCTACTTCATGCTAGTGTCAGAAGGAGTGGCCTCCACATACCTTGTAAATCTGGACATATTCTTTAACGCTCAAGTCCCGAAATTTTTGCCACAATGAAAGTGCCTGCTTTTCACCTGCTTCCAATCGATGAAAGAATTCACGTGCTGATTTCTCCACATTTTCATCATCTGCTGCTTCCTTATTAACTTGCACATAAATCTAAATATAAAATGGCAGAAAGAAAGGAAAGAACATTGGTGAGTCATTAAAATAATAATCAAAGGAGACTGGAAGGAAGTTCATTAGGTGATACAGACAAGCAAGGCACTATAGCAGCTCCCTGTGAAATGTATGTAGTGTTTTTCTGTTCTTTGTATAGAGAAAGATTCATGTTTATTAATATTGGTCAAGTTCATGATAATAAAAAGGAAAATTAAAAATAACAATAGATTATTGTCAACTCTAACAAGAAAAACAACAACAAAAACCTGAGAGAGAAAACAAATCACATATTATACAGAAATGCTCACGTAAAGGTTACTAAAGCAGTCTGACTGCATAGTTTAAACTAATACTGTCTCTTTTTTTCAAAATGTCAAGTTAATTTTTCTGCTAATACTTTGGGAAAAGATTAAAGGAAGTGAGGCTATTCAGCTTAGAGAAAAGAAGGAAGATTATTATTTTTATGGAGATCTTGGTTGACTAAAAGAAGATCTTTTGACTTTAAGATTAATAAAAATATTAGAATACACTACTGGGAGACAATATGGCATCTCACTTCCTGGACAAAGCAAGGTACAGCAATCTGTCTTAGATGATTTAGTCATTCACTAACCCAGCTGAGTCTGTCTGACTAAAGGTGAATAATGAAATATAAACATTCAGACATAACCAACGTATGGATTTAGCTTTTGCCAATGTCTATTTGTTGTCACAAGGGAAGATTTAAAAACAAATTTTTTTACAGGAGAATTGTGGGGAGGAATGAGTTGGTGAGATAGCAATAAAAAAAAGAAAGAAAACATTAATAAAGCATTTTAAAATGCACAGAATGGAGCAGAAGATGGTTCAGTAGAAAACTCAGATAAGCAGGACAGATTTGAAACTAGCGTGCTGAATGTATAACATAGTTAGCCCTCCTCTCCCTGAAGAATGACTACTTTTCTTTTAAAGTCGAGATCAAACACTGTATCTGGCTTCTTTCTACTCCTTATATACCAACATTCCATCTTCTACCTCCATACTTCTACAATGACCATCTCACATCCTTGGAAAACACTCCTTTCCTTCTACAACCTCAAAGAGTCTCTTTCCTTAGGATACAGTTTAAGCACTATCTTCTGCATGCCCCCCCACCACAGCCTTGCCAAACTGTAAATGCCCTCCCTCTCTACCTTATATAAAACTGCTTTGTGTATATTCACATTTATACTAATGTTGTATTTATTTTTATATGTACTTGTATCTATTATAACATAAAGTCCTTTGGAGTGGGAACTGTTTTATTTGTTGTACTTGATATCAAGTCAGTTAAGTATTTAAACAATTAAAGTACTTAATATGCACTAAGCACAAAGAAAGGCAAAAAATGATCCTAGCCTTTAAAAAGCTCATGTTCTAATGGAGATAACATGCAAAGAAGCTCTACAAAAAACACATAGGTTATATTTGAAGTAATCTCACAGGGAAGGTATGAGCATTAAGAAGGAAGGAAGGAGGGGGCAGTTAGGTGTAAAGTGTCGGCCGGAGTCAGGAGGCCCGGAGGAGTACCCGTTCCAGCCTCAGACACTTAACACCCACACAAGAAAAACTAGCCTTGGGCAAGTTACTTAACCCCAATTGCCCTCCAAAAGGCAAAAAAAAAAAAAAGGAAGGAAGGATTTATTAAATACCTAATATGTGGCCAGACACTGAGCTAAGATGTTTACAAATATCTAAATATCTAATACAAATATCTAAAATGTCTACAAATATCTCAAGTTGATCCTAACTACCCTGGGTGGTAGATGCTATTATGATCCCCATTTTACAGTTGAGGAAACTGAGGCAGAGGCTACATGGCTTGCTCAGGGTCATAGTTAATAAATGTCTGATGATGATTAGCTTTGATAGACTTACCTCTTCTCAGCAATGCAAGGATCTAAGACAACTCCAAAAGACTCACAATGGAAAATGCCATCCACATCCAGAGAAAGAACTCTGGAGTCTGAATGCAGATGGACACATACTATTGGCTCTCCTTTTCTTTTAATGTTTTTTTTTGTTGTTTCTTCTTTGTTGTGATTCCTCCCATTAGCCCTAATTTTTCTGTACATCATGACTAATGTGAAACTATGTTTAATATGAATGCCTAAGTAGAGACTTTATTAGATTGCATGACATCTTGGGGAGAGGGGAGGTGAGGATGGGGGAGAAAATCTGAAACTCAAAATCTTATGGAAGTGAATGCTGAAAACTAAAAATAAATAAATCAATTTTTAAAAATATGTCTGAGAAGGGACTTAAATTCAGTGCTCTAGCCATTCCACTACCTAACTGCCTCAAAAAGTTTCTTATGGAAGGTGAGATTTTAGCTGATACTTGAAAGAAGTCAAGGAAACTAGGAGCTGGAATTGAGGAGGGATAACTTTGGGGAAAGCCAGTGAGAATGCACTTAGCATAGTTCTTGGAGTCTAACAGTAAGCACTTAATAAATATCTGATTGATCAGAGGTGACTCTTTCCCCTTCAGGTATTTAGTACTTTGCTTATATCTCTATTATATAATTTATTGCTATGATTATGATATAACTTCATTTACTTATGTATGTAACATACCTTTACTACACACAAAGTTCCATGAGGACAAGAGGAATACATCATCCAAATTTTGTATCTTTGCCAGTGCCTAGCATTATATAAATATTATTTTACTAATGAAAAATTAAAAAGGCAGAAATGTGGATAAGCTGTAGTTTTCCTGGTTCCTGGCCTATCCATCTTCCTACTGCTAATAAGAGAGTGTAAGTATTTGTACACTGTCTACCTCTCACACATACTGCTTTATATATGGCATATTTAGAGAAAATAACCCAAAAATATTCCTCTCAAATTTCAGAACTATGAAAAGATGTTGGAAATGTATATTTGAAACCCTTAAGCAAGATTCCTGAAACTGTTTTGATTAGGTAACTATATAGCTATTAATTTAGTTTGCTTAAAAATGTCAGAAGGTATAGTCTTAGAAACCTAAAAATGAAAATTCCTCTAATCTATTTTGCTTTAAGTTGAGAGTAAAAATATCCTACATCTCTCTCTTCTACACTCTAAAAACCTCCCAAATCCTTCCTGAAACCATTATAACAAGATTAAAGAATGTTATCGTTTGTTTAAACTGAAGATTAAAATCAAATGACACATAATATCAACCAGCACAATAGGCTAACCTAGTAGGCATGTATCAAATGCCTGTAACATTAAAAAATGTGTGACTAATTTTATTAACATTTATCCTGGTTTGAAAGAAATATATTCTTGCTTCATGAAATAGATTTAACAAGATGCAGCTCTAAAATAAAAGGCATGGGTTTTTAATTTATGCTTGACACAAGCCTTTTCTCAGAGAAAATCAAATTTGAAGACACCTTTGTTTAGGAGGTGCATCTAAAAAACAAAGGAAATGCAGGTGAAATTATTAAATTACAAGTTTGATATTGGGACAGATATGGTTTAGCAAAGCTTTATTTTAGAGCTAAGAGCATAGCACATATTTTCTTTAATTACTAAAATACTAAACCAATTATATAGTCCTTTCATTCCTTCTTCAAAAGAATGATTTGTCAAGATTTCTCATTTGTCAAGATTAATAGATGAAAACAGAGAAAGCATCTGCCACTTAAGCAAAATAGAAATAAAAACATCAAAGCCATTTCTTAGATGACCTGATACCAAGGGTACAGAGGACCAAGTAAGCTAAAACCACAGCTAATCTAAAAAAATCACTTACAAAATTCTGGAATGCCATCAGACATCTAGGTTTAGTCTTGTTTTGTCTGGCCTTAACCCCTTTTCATCTCATCTCTATTCATTCAAGGAGTAGCTGCTAGGCACAATTAGAAGAACATGCCACATTTACTCAAGTGTAGGCCACAATTCTAAAGAGAAATAGCTTTGGCAGCAGAACTAGGAAAACTATCTATATACTGACAATAACATTATAGAGAAAAACAACTTTTACAGACATCAGAACTCTGATCAATGCAATGACAAACCACGAGTCCAAAAGAATGAAAATGAAACATACCATTCACCTCCTAGGAAGTGAAAAACTTAAAATGCTGAAAGAGATATATATTTTTCAGATATGGCTAACGTGGCAATTGTTCTGCAGGATTATACAGCAATGTATCAAAGACTTTATTTTTCAGATTTTTCTTTTTTATTTACTCAGTATGGGAGTTAGTGGAAGGGAAGAGTAGAGGAAGGGATAGATTTATTTTCAAAATGTTTTGTTAATTGAAATAAGCAGAATAAAAAGAAAACCTCCAGGCTATAATCAAGGATAGATGTGGAATAATGGACTGTTTGTGAAAGGAACACAATATCCCATGTAAAAGCATGGTGTTATAAGGAAGAATTAAAGAATATGGGTCAATATCTTGTGAACTCAATATCAAAATGTATAAAACAAGTGACTGCAGCAAAGGCACTTTGTTATTAAACTGTTAAAAATGTTTTAAAAGTAAAATAAAGAAAATGAGATATCTCTGGGAGGAGGAATACTTGGATTTAGAGTCAACTGACTGCAGTTTGAATCTTAGCTTTACCTTAGGCTCCCCTCTCTTCCAAACTGTTCCAATGCCTAACTGGCTTCTCACTGACTTACATCTCTCTCATCTCTAAACCTCACACAGCTGCAAAAATGGATATTCCTAAAGCATAGACCTAACCAAGTAAGACCCTTGCTGAAGAAACTTCAGTCTTATTACACACGATTCCCGTTCACTCACTATTTCTTTGACATTCCATTCCTGTTCCCTTGTTTTTTGCACAGGCTGTCCTCAGGCTTTTTCTACCTCTTAGAATCCCTACTAGCTACCTTTAAAGTCAAATTCAAGTACCACATCCCAGAAGCTTTTTTGATCTCTCAAGTTAGCCAGTTGTTAGCCCTCTCCCTCTGAAATTACTTTGCAACTACATTGTAGTTACTTATATGTGTAGCTGCTAGGTCTCTCCTAAGAAATGAGCTCCCCGACGACTACATAATCCATGGTACATAGTAGGCACTTACTAGACCACATTTAGCCTAATTATACAAGCCACAGGTAAGGGCTATGTGGCTATTTTTCTTTTTCATCAACACAGCAACTCTCATCCTTACTGTGGGTATTTCCCAAGGTTCTGTCCTAGGTCCTTCCTCTCCTCTTTTCCCTCGCAGTAACTATTCAGCTTCTGCAGCCTTAATTATTTCTCTGCTGATGACTGTGAAATCTATACAATCCAGTCTGATTTTCCAAGTTCCATGTCATTAACTGCCTATTAGAGATATCTCATACTCAATCTGTCCAAAAAAAAAAAACCCCAAACACCAAACAAAACAAACAAAAAAAACAACCAAAAAACCCCCAAACTATCTTATCAGCTCCCCCCATGCTGAATCCTTTCCAGATTTCCCTATTTTTGCCATGGGTACATTCCTTATTTATAAACTTGTCGCCTTCCCCTTTAGGATGCAGCAGAAATATTTCATTCTTGGCATTGAAGATGATTAACAAATGTTTGCTGATTGACTGACAGCTATTCTCTTTAATCTTTTCCAATTAAATATTCACCTATTACTTATTCTAAAAACACACAACCTTTATCTTTGCATTTGACTTATAAAAGCCTACCTAACACAGGGAACTGACAAGTAATTTAATTACCAATTTAAAAAATACTTATATCTCTATCAAACATATTACTAGATAAAAGTTAGCTCAGTTTCCTAAAATAAATAGCAAAACAGGAAATTCAGACACACCTGTAACATCTAAATTGTATTTCTTATCTACATGATTAATTTTGATAAAATGTTAATAAAATTCATTAATGTATCCATTTGTACTTTGGTTTAATGTTTTCTTTTTGCTATTTATACCTATGCAGCCACATTAATATTATTTTAGATTGTAAATTCAAGGTAAGTCATAGAACTCTCATGACATAGCACCAAATGTACTTAATGATTTCTGATGAATTTCATGTTCCTAGTATCCAGAAAGTAAAAAAAAAAAAGTTTTGAAATAACTACCTTTCCTTCAATGCCAATGGAGAGTTATCTTGTGAATAAAAGAATTAGTAAAGCTAAGGACCCAATTATTTGTATTTACAAAGTCAAATTGTAGATAAAAAAATTCTGTTGCAGATCTATTCAGTTAGAAAATTTTTTTCATCTGTTTTTGTGCATTCTTTGTAGAATCAAGAACAAATGAAAAATTCTCTATGTCCATTACCCTAATAAAATATGTTCTACATACACTCCAAATTGTCTAAAATAATAAAGAATGGTATCAGTCGGTGTTAGTGGAGATGTGGAATGATAGATATGAATACAGAGTTGGTAGAGTTTTGAAATGGTACACCATTTTGAAGGCCATTTGGAATTATGCAAATAAAGTGACTAAAATGTTCATACACTTTGAATCACAGACTCTACTACTATGTTTATTCCCTGAGAATGCCATCTATAAGGAAAAAGTTCCCATACACAACAAAATATTTATTGCAACTCTTTTTGTGTTAGCAAAGAATTAAAAACAAGGCAAACTGTTCATTAATTAGGAAATGGCTAAGGGCAGCTAGGTGGCGCAGTGAGTAGAACGCTGGCCCTGGAGTCAGGAGGATCTGAGTTCGATTCCAGCCTCAGACCCTTAACTCCCACACAAAAATACTAGCCGTGTAACCTTGAACAAGTTACTTAACCCCAATTACCCTCCAAAAAGCAAAAAACAAAAACAAATTAGGAAATGGCTAACGAATTGGTGGTATATGAATGTAATGGAATATTATGTATGTGATTAATATAAGGAAATCCAAAAAGAACTACATGAACTAATACAGACTGTAATAAGAAGAACCAAAAAAACATTATACAGGATAAATATAATAATGTAAATAAAAAGAACTATGCACAAAAAAATCAAAAGGGAATAAAACAAAAGAGATATGAGAGAACACTTCCAACCCACCCCTTCGTGGAGGTGGAGGTTACATACTGCACGTTTTTTAATACTTTTTCAATGTACTGATCAGCTGTGCTATTTTTTTCCTTCATCTTTTTCTTTTCTAAGTCTTTTGTCTTTAAAAAAAAAAAGCACTATTTGTTACACAGGATAGCCTTCTGGGAGGGGGAGAAGATATTGGGGATAACAATGATAATAAAAATAACTTACATTTTTCTGGAGCCCTATTTTATGCCAGCACCATAAGAAATACCTTACAGATATTACACCTCATTTAAGCTTCACAAGAATCCTAGAAGGTAGGTGCTATTATTATCCCCACTTTACAAATGAAGAAGCTGAGGCAGAGGTAAGTGCCTTGCCTAGGGTTTACACAGCTATAGTAAATATCTAAGGCCACTATGATAATGTTGAAAACAGAAGACATCAATAACAATTTATTTTTAAAAAATAGCACTTAGCTCACAAGATCGTTGTGAGGATCAAATGAGTTATAACACGTGTAACCTTAAAGTGCCATATAAAAATAAAATATGTTCTACTATTATTTAGTGGAATGAAATCCCTTTATCCTGATGCTGAGGGAGAATGACCTTAAAGACCATGTTATACCAGGCTTTTACTGTATGACTTATTTTTTTTTTCCAGAGGAATTTCTATGACTCAAGTTGTCTAAAACTATGTAAATAAGAAGTAATTCTATAATAGGCTTCTTTTAAATCAAGTAAACTTCCTTTATAGCATGAAAATTCTGCATTTTTCTTTTAACATTTTAAAATATTCATTTTTAACATTTAACATTAACATTATTCAACATTTAAAAAAATTAGTCACCAGTCCAAGAGATAAAATAAAATCAAATAAGTACAAAAACAACATTAAGGGGCAGTTAGGTGACGCAGTATATAGAGTATTGGCCCTGGAGTCAGGAGGACCTTAGTTCAAATCCAGACTCAGACTTGTAACACTTACTAGCTGAGTGTCCTTGGGTATGTGACTTAACTCCAACTGCCCTGCCTCCCCACACCCCTCGCCTTGACAAAACAAAAACAACATTAAAAACATTAAGTCAGTCTTTTTAGGTTCAAAACAAAGGGTGTGGCTAGGTGGCACAGTGAGTCAGGAGTCTCACTGGCCCCGGAGTCAGGAGGACCTGAGTTCGGTTCCAGCCTCAGACACTTAACATACACACCCACAAAAACACTAGCCATGTAACCTCGGGCAAGTTACTTAACCCCAATTGCCCTCCAAAAGGCAAAAAAACAAAACAAAGTAGAGTTAAATACAAGTTTACTACCAAAACACAGAATGGAAGATGATATAATGATGTAATTTGAGGACCCCTTTTTGTATTGGCAAGTAAACAGGTACTTAGCACTTAGTAACTAATCAAACCTCTGTGAAACAGAAGGTATGAACCCCTGTTCCTGACATAACAGGAAGGGGTTGGCTGAAACAGGAAGTAGCTAATGCTGTCTATATAAGAAAAGCCTCAGAGAGGCACAGTCATCATTTCTTGGGACAAGAATCTGGAGGCAGAGCAGCTACAGAAGAGAGAATGGAGAACTGAGCCAGAATTTCCTGAGAACTTGTGGTGGTGGAGCTTCTTCTGAATAGGAGCCCAGGAGCCCACTCCCCTCAGGCTGGATAAGGTGATTCTGATTTTTTGAACAAGCTGCAGAAGAGCGAGGAAGCATGACCAGGATGCAGGGACTTTGTCTGTTTCTGTCTTAGCTGAGCCTTGAATTCCTGGGAGCAGATATTGTGAAGGATTTGAGATGGACTGAACCCTGTGAACTTCAGTGTGGAGTAGGACCTACCCAGAGAGCTGGACAAGGAACTGGGAGCTGTATACCATTGAACCCAGGTGACAGTCTGGTGAATCCAGGTAGAATCTGGGACCATGGAAGGGGATCCAGGGAATCTGAGAACCAGCCCCAAGTCAAGATGAAAAGACCTGTCCCTGGATACTGAGTAATGATGAAACTGTAGTTTACTAGTGACCTAGGGGTGGAGGGTTTGTGTATTATCTAATGATTGTACTTAGTGATTAATGATACTTAGTAATTGATTGCTGAATAAGTGAATGATTGAGTTAATTTAGTGTGCCCCATGAGTGGAAATACTTTGACATGACTGTTCTTTGTTATAAATATTGTGACCACTTTGGTGAAAACTACGTGGCCATTTTAATGATAAGCTGTTGTGAATACTATATTGTGATTTTCTGTGATAAGCTGTAATATTGTGAATGCTGTACCTTGATTCTCTGTGAATGTTTTGCGTTGATTTGTTACTGAATAGTGTTCACTATACTGTGTAATCAGAACCTTAAAAGCTGTTCACAGTAGCATTCTTCTAGAAAGCTGCTCATATATGGCGTTACAGAATAATATTTGAAATTTTAGAGAAAACTTGAGAAATTACTTTTCAATGACGCTGGAAGGATATTTTGACAGTGCCCAAGCCTATAATAAATGTTTTCCTTTAGTTTCCAGTGCAAATTCTGAAAAGGCAAAATATCTATCTAGTCCAGTAATTTAACTTATCAGTCATTTCAAAAGAAAGAATCATTCCAAAAATATATCTCTACTTCATGCCAAAAGCAAATTTACATGTATATTTCAAATACTAAGAAATTAGATTTAAATGGCAACCAATAAAAAAATCTCTAAGAAATAAACAAAATAACACCAAAGGCAGATTTCATAGCAAACATACTAACCAATCAACTGATAATCTTCATTTCTGCCAAGAAATGGTTCCCTAAAGAAATCCTTTTTTTGCTATTCTGTTCAGAAACATTATAAGAAAACCAGACTTATAAGAACAAAGAAAAATTAAAGACAGTGGGGGAATGTACAAGGATAGGGCACTAAGACAGGGTTAAAAAACAGCTGCAAAAGGAAAATATTTACCCAGCAGTGTCCCACTCCTCATGATCCCATTTGGGGTTTTCTTGGCTGATACTAGAGTGGTTTGTCATTTCCTTCTCCAATTCGCTTTACAGATGAGGAAACTGAGGCACAGGGTGAGGGGTCAGGTAACTTGCCCAAGGTGTGAGAACAGATTTGAACTCACAAGATTGAGTGTTCCTAACTTCAGGTTATAGGCACGCTATATTAACTGTGTTACCTAGCTCTGCCCAAGATCATTTATAAGGCCATATTACTCTTTCCTAAATGGAACTGAACTCTTAAGTTAATAATCATAACAGGATTTCCAGGAAGGTTTTAGGCTACCAAAAAAGTCCTAATTAGATTTAAGCCCAACTAGCAGCACTCATGCTGTATCTGGCCTGAAATCAAGAAGACTCATCTTCCTGAGTTCAAATCTAGCCTCAAACACTGCAAGTCACTTAACCCTGTCTACCTCATTTTCTATCTGTTAAACAAGTTAGAGAAGGAAATGGCAACCATCTCCAGTATCTTTGCCAAGAAAACTCCCCGAGTGGGGTCATGAAAAGTTGGAAATGACTAAAATAACTGAACAAACAACATATAGCACTCATGCCAGAGCAAGGAATCTGATAAAATTGTAAATCTGCTCTGGGAAGACAATTCAGAGGCAACAGTCAATGGTCAATAAAAATTTGTTAAGTGTGTACTAAGTGCCAGGCACCCTGCTAAAGCAAAGAAGAAAGAAAGATTCTGTCATTCTTAAAGGACAGAAAAGATAAATAAACAACTGAAAAAGTAACTTTGCAAAGTATGTATGTTGTGCCAGATTCTTCCCTTGTCGGTAGTAAGCAATGTCATCATGCAAAGAATGTTCTAATAATGAGCCTGGATTCTAGCAAATGCCTCCTAGAGAGAGTAGAAAAATCAACCATATGCAACGAGGACAGCTAAGTGGTTGGCAGGTAACATGTTCCATTAATGCATATCCCACAATCAAGGA
This sequence comes from Petaurus breviceps papuanus, assembly GCF_028583685.1. NCBI lineage: Eukaryota > Metazoa > Chordata > Mammalia > Diprotodontia > Petauridae > Petaurus > Petaurus breviceps. The sequence goes on from NW_027187302.1 coordinate 5,120,733, forward strand.
TCAAACAGCCAATCTGTCAAGCCTGGAGGCTCCATACCCAGCACTGAGTTGGGGTCTAGATTCCAGAAAGGCTGAGATAACTATACCTCTATTATGCTGAATGCATTGAATAAAAAACAGAACAAGTAATAAGTAACATCCAGCTGGACACTAATATCCCGCTTGATGCCCCTGTGGATGAGAAATAGAGGGATGGTGTCATTCAGGAGAAGAGGTAAAACTAAGAGATAATAATGATGGTGATGAGATCGGTTTCTATAGCATTTTAAGGCTTGAAAAGCCAATTTCCTCATGACTACATATATAACCTATATGAAATTGCTTACTATCTCAAGGAGTAGGGAGGGAAGAGAGGGGATAGAATTTGGAACTCAAAACTTTAAAAAAACAGTGTTAAATATTGTTTTTACATGTAACTGGGGGTGATAAAGTATTTTTTGGAAAAAACAATTTCCTCTTGACAACTCTGTGAAGTTGGTACAAATGCATTCAAAATAGTAGATATGCTATTGACTTGAAATCAGAAAGATGAGAGGTGATACCACCTCTAATATCATGTAGTAGTCACAACCACTTTGAGCCAGTTTCCTCATTTACAAAATGAGGATACTAATAACTATGATGCTTAACTTACAGGACTGCTGTGAGGCTTAAATGAGATAAAGTATATAAAGTGATATATAAATTCTAAAGCACTATATAAATGCATTTTTATTAAGCATTATTATTCCCATCTGACAGATGAGGAAACCGATGTGGAGAAAGGTTCAGTTACTTGACCAAGGGTATCATAAGGATATAGCACATAGATATTAAGTCAAAGAACCAGGATTTGATTCAGATACATCAACAGTCCAAATCTTGGTCTCTTTCCACTCTACCACACTTACACAAGAATAAGTCTTAATTTGGTATTAATGTGCATGAGGACCAAGACTGACCTTTATAACTTTCCTTCCCTGGTTTGCTACTGTCATTCTGTTGTACATTTTCCTGTAGTGCTTAAAAGTTAAATATTTTTAATACAAGTGAAATAAAAGCTGAGTGGTCTTTTTGTGCAACACTCTAAGGAAAGATTCACATCATCACTTGCAGATCAAGTAGGCTGCTATGGAATCCCATTTCAGAGAGTAAAACTGGTAGTAGCTAGGTATCTAGCAGTTAAAGTCTGGAAATTCAGAGGGGAGAAAAGGGCAGATACGGGACCGTAGCATACTACTATGATCAACATATAAGAGTTAGGAGAAATTAAGCTAATTATGGAAGTTTTACTAAAGGAGTCATTTTTTTGTGGTCCAATTAATTTGCCTTTGTATTAATTTATAGATGTAAATACAATCTTCATTGGATCAATTTCCACAGAAATATGGCATTTAATTCCTCCCAAATAAATGTTATATTCCAAAAAGGATAGTGGAAAGAAATATCACATGTAGGCTACCTGAATTAAATAAACTAGGGCAACAAAATATGATTGAAAGGCATTGGTATAACTAAATGAACTAACAACATGGAAAAAGGAGATGGGAATATAGGAGCTGAGATATAACCCTATAATTACATTCAGCATAAAACAGTTATTCACTAGTGTTATATATCCAGTCTGGGGCCCCATGACAGATATGCATAATATGAAAAAGGGACCAAAATGATTAAAGAAAAATTGCATTTGAACAGACCTTATAAAGGAAGAAAAGGAAATGCAAATTTCATTTTTTTTGTACTAATCAGGTAGTTCCCAAATTAATTTCTAACATCCTGAGTACTCCAGACTTCATGGTTACTCCCTCTCCAACCATGTTATCAGTGTTGGGTGAGACCCTACTGCCAAGACAAAAGGACAAAGTATTCTGCAATACCAGACAGGTTATTTCCTGACACACCATCAGGAACTGTCTGAAGGCACTTTTATGATTATTGGAAGTCAGGAAAAAGTGTCTTTCTGGTACTACATTCTAGCTCCTTGAATGGATCTTACTTATTCCTTGAGGATCAGAAGATAGCCCTTCATAGACATTAACTAATTGTACGAAAATCTGAAAACAATGTGGAGATAATAATTTATTTGACTTAAAGGTTATATGTAAAAGAATCTACCAACTGGCAAACAATCATTTTAAAATGGAAAACTATCTCTATAAAGAATTAGCATAAAAATATAATAAACCGAAGGCTGCCATTTTAAGTGATGAGTTTACTCTCTAATTCTATTCTATAAAAAACCCAGAAACAACAGGAAGAGAATGAGCCTGGATTTAACCCATCCCTCTAGATTGTTGCATGCCATCTATATACAAACAGAAAGATATAATATCAGGGCCCCTTAATCTTTTTCATGAATGTTCCCCCTAAAAACTAATTTGTGAAAATGATATTACTAAAAATAACAAATACTAATGTTACTCATTTTTCCTGGTTTTTATAACTAGAACAAATACCTCATCCCCTCATGTTCTTTATTCACATAATACTCTAATTATGACCCCTCTATATGTGAACTGAAATTCAATTAAAGTATCCTAATTCCACCCCACCTTGAAAAGCAGGAAATGACACAAAATAACACTGAAAACAACTGATATTTTAAGTTTTATAATTTTACACCTTGTCATCAACTGTTAGTAAAACTAAAGCATGAGTCTCAAAAAAATCTGAATTTTGTAACTCTTTGTGTGAGATAATGTAATGGGAATGTAAATTTTTAAGATCTTCCCTGCCCCTAGGCTAACGTGCACCTGGAGCCTGGGGTGGGAGGCTTGTTTTTCAGTAGATACTTTTTGATTGGCCAGTGAGTCAATAAGGTTGTTACATTCTCTGAGCCAGGAGAAGGCTATATAAGCCCTGAAGTGTAGCTTTGTTTTGGGGCTCACTTTGAGAAGTGTTCTGTGTTTTGATCAGATGAAACTCTGGGAAGCCATTGTCCAGGGCCCCCAGCTTTGAAACCCAGATGTTGATTTGGTATGGATGTAATGGTTGGACAGTTTGGAAACTGTCTACTTGGTCTGTTTCTCTGTCTTGATAATTCTGTCTGTGTATTCTGAAGTTCGGGGTGCTGACCTTTTTCCCCTGAACTAGGTAAACGATACATATTTGACTGATTAAAGTTTGAGTTGCTTTCCTTTAACAAAGCAGATCTAAGAACCTGTGTTGGCAGCCACCCTGGGGGCTGGGGTGCTTGCTGCTACAGATAATTACTTTCCCTATGTTATGTTTGACTATATACCTAAAATGTTCCCTTAATAATACAGGAAAGCCTCAATGTGTAGCTATTTTGTGATGTGGGTGTCCCCTGTTGGCATGGATATGTTCAAAGGTGACTATTCTCTTTAAAAAGCATTCCTCATCCTCCAAGAGCTTAAAAAAAAGTTATAATTCTGGAAACTAAAGAAGCATATCTTATTTACAGGCAGTCATAAAGATAGGTTATTAATAGTTCAACCTCTTGTCTGTCAAAACTCTTAATAAGCAGGCAAAAATATTTTTACTAATTTGGTAAATAAAAATATCACTTATGAACAGTATAGAAATATACTGAAAAAAGATTTATAAACCTTTAGAGGCATTTGAGAATTAGAAAATCCTTTAGTGTTCAGTTCAACTACAAATCCTGTGGTAGAAAAAATTTACTTAATATAAAAAGAGAAAAACTTTAAAAAGCAAAACAGTTTTTTGGAATATTTCCCCCTTATGCACCATCTAAGTATCCTCAAGTGGATCCTTGCCTGTCCCAAATATACCCTAAATGTTTAAAGTGCTTCTTCCCATATGGTGTTGAAAAAATGCAGCCACGGACTCCACAGACCTCAATGGAGAAGCTAGCACTGAAGAGAACCTAGACAGAAATTTTACTTGAGGGTCCTAAAGGAAAGGAGAGGAAAGTGAAACTAAGAGCTCAACTGGGCAAATGAAGAGATAAGCATCAGGTAAGAGGAATGACAAAAAATAAGAGAGAAAGTCTGACCTATAAAGAGAGTGTACGTGGGATAAAGACACACACCAGGAAAAGAACAAAGATCAAGAGTACATAAAAACAGAACTCAATATTCTCATTCATAGGATAAAGTCATGTTTCCTAATTTGTTCAGTGACAAAGAGAATTCTCTCTGTAATATGTTTTCTTATATTTTTCAACTACGGATAGATTATAATTATAATCTTGAAGAATGCTTCACTCATTCCCATTGTGCAAAACACTAGCTCTTTGTTTATGCATTAACTGTTAAGACTGGAAATGTGATTAACAAAAAACTAAAAATATATCTATTATTATCCAGCCTCAGACACTTGACACACTTACTAGTGGGTGACCTTAAGTCACTTAACCCCAATTGCCTTGTGTTCCCCCCTCAAAACAAAACAAAACAACAATACAAAAACCAGCAGACCAATTTAATTCAATAAACATTTACTGGCTGTCTTCTAGGGGTGACTTTATGTTAGGTGCCAAAATGGAGTAGCAGATGACTACAAAAGTGATCTAAGTAAATTTCTCAAAAAAAGTCTCATGAATAGAGTAGGATATGATGGATCAAAAGACCTATCCAAAGTAGTCTAGAAATATTTGAGACAATAGAGGATACTTTCAATTTGGATGATGGGTAAATGGAAGAACTGATAGGCTTACAATGAGCTATCAATTATTTATGTAAATGCTATGAAAACAAGTCAAAATTTTAATTTATGCCTGTTATGCATGAAAGATTTCATAAATAAATCTCTTCAGTAACCAGCACATCTTCCTCTGAACAAATTCTAGCTTGTCAATATTCTTATTAAAATTTGATAACCAGTTCTCTCTACAAATTACATTATGTTTTACTTATCTGTGTAAATATTATATCTGCCTAGGAGAATATAAGCTCTTTAAGGGCAGGGATTATTTTTCCTGTTCTTTTGTACCCACAGTGCATTCCATATACAAATGATTACTAGATTGAATTAAGTGCCCACTGTATACAAGGCTCTATGCTAAGGCAATAGAAATATACCAAAACAAAATCAGAACAGCTCCTGGCCTTAATAAGTTTATATTCAACTTGAGATATATAACATTTGAACAGATGATATAAGGTAATTTGGGGAGGGAGAAAGCACTAACAAGAGTGTGTGCATTTATTTGTGAAATCAAGAAAGGGTTCATATAGGAAGTGGCACCTCAGCCTTAAAAAAGTTTTCTGGTAGATTATGAGTCAGGCCAATCTCTGAGAATCTTGCAGTGCAGAACGTAACACATAGAGGTGGGTTTGGGGAGGAAGGCAAAGATATTTTTTGATAACTTACCTCAAAGAGATGCTGTAAAGGATTGGACTGAAGTTTTTCTTCATAGCCAAACAATTGAAAACCAGTTCCCAAGAGACCTAATATAATGATCAATAAACGAATATACTGTGAAACGGGATGTTAAAGTGTATGTAATCAGAATATATTTCTATGAAAAAATTCAATCTTTTTTTTTTACCAAATTAACATCTTGACACTAAGGTGTGTCAAGTATCTTTTAATAATCAGCATTTTTGTATCTCTCCAAAATCCAAGCCGACCAACATAAATCAAACATAAATGCTCGGTATAAATTTGTATAAAATATCCCACTTCCCATACTTTTTTTTTAGTTTCTCTGAATTCCTACACTTACTCTTCATTCTTATACATCCGATCATCTATGACATGGATAATTACATAAAATTAATTTTTTATTATACAATGTGCATATATCTCATATTATGTATCTATATATGTACACATAATAAAAGCAAAGTTAGAAAGAATATTCTTAGAAAATTAAAATTCCTTAGTTATTTTCAATACAAATGGGTTACAGAAATAACTGAAAGCATTCAGAGGTAGATTTCTTGTTCAACTCTACAGAATAAAAAATGTACCTGCTTTTGACCATACGTATGGCCTTTGACTATCTTTCAAATGGGAGAATAATAGCACTTACCTCCCAGGGTTGTTGTGATGATAAAATGAGTTGTCTATGAGATTATCTTTATATAATGCCAAATGAAAATTCTGCTTCAATTTCATGTTTAAGACCATTAACAAAAACTTTGCTTTTATATTAATATTCATTTCAAATCTTCCAAAACTATAATTCTTTCTAACCAAGAGTTGTGTTCACAAAATATGAATTTGAATATAAATTATATAATAAATATGCATCACAGTAGTTTAGGTTTTTAATACAAAAAAGCAAAGTGTCTTTCTAGGAATGAGGAATGAAAAAATACTTTTCTAAAAAGCTATGTTTATGCTCAAAAGATATTTTGGTAATAGCAGATTCTACAATTTTACTCTGAAAGCATGTATGTAGCATGAGACCATCTGCAGTAATTTCAAAGGAAATAGTACCTGGGGATTTTTTTTTAAATCCATTTACCTCTAGAACTATAGAAAATTTTAAAATGAAAGGGGATGGTTATGGTAGATCTTCTAAAGCCATCTACTCAATCACTTGAGAGACAATGGATTATCAGAAGCAAACTTTTTCACATAAGGTTTGAATGCTCCCGATATAAGCCACATCCGGGTTTTATGTCCAGAGATTATGGGAAAAAAAAATACATACTTTTAAGTGAGGCTTTACCAAAAGCATATGCTTTGTAAACTACATGCATTTTTAGTTCGAAAAATATGGGCATCATAGGTACATAATACATTTTTACTGAGTTATTTGCTAAATAATCAGCACCTCCCTAGGACCCCGTCCCCCTCCCTCAAAATGTGGTTGTGATTTGGGATCAAGAGAACAGGGAGAGGAAAACTTCTTTGAACTCTATAAAAGCATAAATGGGAAAAATAAAGACCCTTTAACATTTACTTGTGTGTACACATTTACACATGTGTATACACATACACACACACTCGTATATAAAAAATTAGCTCTTTTCTTAGACCTGTCTGCAAACTTTCTACAGAGTATGTATGACTGAAACAGCTAAAATTACTCTCTTCCACAGTGACAATTATAATGGAAATGCTGACAGATCATTAACTACAGCAGTACTCCAGAGAAGCATTATCATAATAAAATCCTGGAGCTATAATTTGGTACACCATGGTCACATCTTCTTTAATAGCTGCTAAATGTCTAATCTGGTCCAGTTAACATAACACAAGCTGAGGAAAACTGTTGAAATTGGACCATCAAAGGCCAGGAGGGAGGCCTGGGCCTTGGAGCTACAAGCTGTATTCTGGGCTGCAGGTGTACTGTAAAATGTAGAACATAATCTCTCATTGCCTAGCCTGTCAATAACAAGTATACTACAATGAACATCTTTAGTCTGCAAGTTAAAATTTTGATAATCTAAAAGGGCAATGCCTATTTATAATGGGACATTCTGGAGTTAAAATAAAAATTCCTTCCAAAGAACTGTTATCTAAATTCCATTGTTGAAAGTTCCTATGATTTCATTTTCCTTCCTAAATGCTGAACACATTATATATTTCACACTTTATAGATATTTCAATTTATATCTCAAAATCCTATTTTCTTGAGATGGTTAAGCACTTTCAAAAACCTATTTTAGTAGATTGTAAACTAGGATTTTGTTGATTTCAATAAACATAGGACTTGTTCATGTTGGCGCTCCCTACTCCAAGTACAAGATTACCTGAGTCTTTTCTGTTTCTGAATATTTTTGGAATACTGGAAGTTTCCAGGGGTATTTTACTTCATATCCTGTTCCCTTTTTAACCTTCCCACTCTCTTTTCCCTTTTGCATCGCTCTGGCAGTACAGAGGGAAATGGAAAATGGCAGTTCTTTGTTGACAGGGGTAAATGATACAAGGAGCAGACTCTTTGTGTTATGAGGCATGAAAGAGCTGGGCTGGACAGAATTAAAATGACAGAGGGGAATGGGGGCTAGAAGCATAGGTGTGTGGGGAGAAGAGAATGATGGAGAGAACAACTGGTGATGGTCATTTATATCCTCTTGGTATAGGAATCTTTCTTTATATTTAACTAAGAAATCCGGTAGAAGTCATTAAATTTTAACAAAAATCTGAATTGTCTGCGAAGATATTGATTTAGACATTAAAGATTATATTATACAGTTTTACTCTATAGCTTGTCCATTAATTATAAAATAACATTTTTGTGGGAAAAACATATGCCTCCCCCAAATCTTTAAGTCAAGTAGAAAGGTCTATTTCAGTGAATACATTTTTATTTGTGTTCCTGCAATAAAGTAACAACAAATTAAGGAAAACTAAGTCAGGTTTTATTTTTTACAATAGAACGGGGGGAGGAATTAAACATACTTACCAAACTGCATGCCCCAATCTCCAAAGTAATTTATCCTTATTACTTGGTGTCCTAATGCTTCTTTGAGATTTGCTATAAAATTTCCTAGTAATCAACAAAAGTTTTTCATTTTTACCATTAATTCAGGCACAAAGACCTTTCTACTTCTCTATAACAAAAGTCTAGCACAGCACAATGTTCATTTACTAGCAATTCATCATGTGAATTAATTTTTTATTAGTTCATTCATTACACTTTCTATTTATGCGACAGAAATCAAGAAGGAATTAATCTATACTTTCTTTACATGAATAGGATTTCCTCTATTAATAGGATTTGTGAACAGAAAATTTAGCAATTACTAAACCTAAAATTACTAAACTAAACAATTTCAGGTAAGGAAGAAGACTCAGAACAGTTGTGCTTTTGCTGTGCACTATGCAACTTCTACTATACTGTAAGTAAATTCCCTTTCACCTAGGGCCAACTCACAAATAGTTCAATTTACTTTTGAACTCCTACCTTTCGCTGACAGCATTACAGACCTTGTTCTGTCTTCTGAAGAAAGCATTATATAATCCAATCCATAACTACCCGTGTTTCCCTGATAATAAGACACTGTCTTATTTTTTTTTTGGACAGAAAAACACCAGAGGGCTTATTTTCAGGGGAGGGCTTATTTTAACGACATTGACAGCAATTTTAATAAACAGGTAAATGTGAACAAAGAAATGTACCTTTATTCAATAAGCAAATCACTGGGGAAGAACAGGATGATGCGCTCACTGCTGCAGCTCTGATTGGATGCAGCTCGGAGTGCGGCATGCATTTCACCCGGGGGGGGGGGGAAGTGCATACAGAGGGTACCGTAATGTAGCGTGTAGCGCAGGGGATCACCTTCACTACAGTAGCAATCTCAATAGGGCTTATTTTCAGGGGAGGGCTTATTTTAGAGGAATCTTACACAGTAAGGGGAGGGCTTATTTTCGGGATAGGTCTTATTATCGGGGAAACATGGTATACCATGCCTGGAATATTGCAATTCTTCCTTCTGGGTCTCTTACTGATTTTTTTTTCCTAATCTATAGATGGCAGCAAGAGCCATCATTTCTAGCAATTAACCAGACAGTAATAGAAAGATCAATGTCAAAACCAATGTTCAGATTTTAAGAAAACAACTACAATAATACATAGAAGAAAACTGGTTAGTCAGAAGGTCATATAAATGACTAGTGGAAAGGAGGACAAAATCAGAAAAAAAAAAAGAGGTAATGAACACCAAAATATTCATAGCAGCACTCAGTGGTAGCCAAGAACTCAAAAACAAAGTGAGTACCTGCTGAATAAGGAAAGGCTGAAAAAACTGTGGCACATGAATATAGGAGGCAGGTAGAGTGCTGGGCTTGGAGTCAGGAAGACCTGAGTTCAAATTTGACCACAGACACTTACTAGCTGTGTGACCCTGGGAAAGTCACTTAATCTGTGCCTTAATCCACTGTAGAAGGAAATGGAAAACCACTTCAGCATCCTTGCCAAGAAAACCCCAAGGATAGTACTAGCATGTCCATAGGGTCATGAAGAGTCAGACACAACTCAACAACACTTGAATATATAATAAATACTATTGTGTAAGAAGAAATAACAAATATGAAGAATTCAGAGAAATGAAACTATTGGTATGAATGGATGCAGAGTGAAATAAGAAAAACCAAAAGAACAATATACACAATGAAGACAATAATATAAATGAAAAGACCACTAAGAAGAAGCTCAACTCTAAGTAATGGAAAACCAGCAATGGTCCCACAGAAGATATAATGAAACACAAGTACCTCCTCATAGAGACTACTACGACCTACATTTATCAGTGATGGTCAATGTATAATATAAAAAGTGTACTGAGATACTCCCAGGAAAGGAAAAAGACATTGTGAATCCTCCATTCAATGTTGGTAACCATCTATGGTACTAACTGAAAAGACAATGATGCTGCCAATCACCTAATCACAATCTCCCCTCCTCTTTTCCTTGCCACCTAATCAAAAGATAAACAATTATCAAAGTATAAATTTCAAAAGTTAAAATCCCTGCTTGAAAAATAGATGATGCCAGCTCTATAAAGGATTTCTATGACTTCTACACTAGCAAAGCTTTGATTGCTACTTGCCCACAAAGTTTGCCACTTAGTCAGGAGCCTCCGAAGTTCTTTCAGAGGGGTTAGACCATTCATTCCTTGAAAATTAAAGGGTTTTAAGCTGGAAAAGAAAGTCCTTGAAGACAATGGTCAAAGGATTGAATCGTTTTAGGAAAATGATTCTCCAGGTATGTTCTGAAAGTTAAAATTGGCTACTGTTTTGTATGATGAAATAAAATATTAATTGAACTTTAACCTAAGCTGTAAAACTATGTTTAATCTAATTATGGAATACTCTTCATTGCTTTGAAAATATGTGTATATATATATATATATATATGTATATATACATACACACACACACACACACACACACACACACACACACACACACACACACA
>NW_027187302.1:5131525-5158803 GCF_028583685.1 Petaurus breviceps papuanus
ACACACACACACACACACACACACACACACACACACACACACACACATATATATATATATATATATATATATATTCTGGGGAGTAGAAACAGGACCTCCATGGGGCTCTAGCTCCCACCTCCTCCAATTCATGTAAAAGGTGACTATGAACAAAATTTGGAACTACAGAACCCATAAAATGACACAGAAAAGCTAACCTCCCACTGAGGACAGTCCAGTAGGCTGGCAGGAAGTGGCCAGCAGAGTGCTCTGGGTGAGCCTGAGGTTTTAGCTTCAAGGTCAGCCTGACCAGCAACCAGTTGGAGGGACTTCAGATCACCAACAGCTGTGGCAGTGTGCAGAATTATCCATAGTCCATAGATGCTAAGCACAAAGTGAGAGGTCAGTGCAGTGTGGACTCTGGGATACAGTAGTTTGGGAGTGTGGTCAGGGGCAAAGGCTGCAGAGGCGCCGCAGCCATCTGGACTGTGGTCTAGGGAAGAGGTCCTGGGGTGTGTGTCCAGCTTGCCAGAGCATGTGGAGACCTCAGAGAGGGCACCCATCTAATACCTCCAGCTGAGAAAACCCCAGCGTTTGGGATGAAAGCTCCCCTGTCTGGTGGCAGAGTCCTACTGTGGCAAAAAGCCCCAAAGTCAAGTAACTGAGTGGCAACATGAGCAGGCAAAGGAAGCAAAGCAAACAGAGCAACCCAACTTTACACTCCTATTTTGGGGACAAAAAGGATCAAAGCATGGAACAGGAGGAAAACAATGAACTCAGAACTCCCGCACCAAAAGCTTCTAAGAAAAATAAGAGCTGGTTACAGGCCATAGAGGACATTAAGAAGGATTTTGAAAACCAAATAAGTGGAGGAAAAATTAGAAAGAGAAATGAGAACGATGAAAGAAAATTATGAAATGAGAGTCAACAACTTGACTGAAGAAAATAACACCTTAAAAAAGAGACTAACTCAAAAGGCAAAAGAGGCTCAAAAAGCCAATGAGGAGAATGTCTTAAAAAGCCGAATTTGCCAGATGGAAAAAGAATCTCAAAAGCTCAATGAGGAGAGTCATTGCTTCAGAATTAGATTGGAGCAAATGGAAGCTAATGACTTTATGAGAAATCAAGATGCTGTTAAACAGATCCAAACAAATGAAAGAAGAGAAGGCAATGTGAAATATCTCATGGGAAAAACCATTGACCTGGAAAACAGATCCAGGAGAGACAATTTAAAAATCATTCGACTACCTGAAAGCCATGATCAAAGTAAGAACCTAGAAATCATCCTTCAGGAAGTTCTCAAAGAAAACTGCCCTGATGTTTCAGAACCAGAGGGTAAAACAGAGGTTGAAAGAATCCACCCATCACCTTCTGAAAAAGATCCCAAAAAGAAAACTCCTAGAAATATTATAGCCAGGTTCCAGAATTCCCAGATTAAGGAGAGAATATTACAAGCAGCCAGGAAGAAACAATTTAAATATTGTGGAAAGACAATCAGGATAATCCAGGATCTGGCAGCTTCCACACTGAAGGATTGAAGGGCTTGGAATATGATATTCTGGAGCTCAAAGGAGCTGGGATTAAAAACAAGAGTCACCTACCCAGCAAAACTGAGTATCACGTTTCAGGGGAAAATATGGTCATTCAGGGGAATAAAGGACTTTCAAGCATTCTTGCTGAAAAAACCAGAGTTGAATAGAAAATTTGACATTCAGATACAAGAAGCAAGAGAAGCATGAGAAGGTAAACAAGGAAAAGAAATCATAAGGAACTTATCAAAGTTGAACTATTAACATTTTTACATGGAAAAACAGTAATTCTAACTTATGAAACTTTTCTCAGTGGCTGAAGGGAATAGAAATATATATATATATGTCTATATATGAGGGTATATGGGCATATGAATACATATGTGAATGTGTGTATATGTGTTTACAGGTATACATAGATAGAGGGCACAGGACCAATTTAACAGGAAGGGATGATACTTAAAAGTTGAAATTAAGAGGTGAGAAAGGAATATAATGAGAGGAGAAGGGGAGAGACAGAATGGGGTAAAATACCTCATACAGAAAAGGTGAGGGAAAATGGTCACAATGGGGGGGAAGAATAGGAAGGCAAAAGGGAATGGGTCAACTTTATTCCCACTGAATTTGGCTTGAGGAGGGAATAAATACACACTAAATAGGGTATCTCACCCTCCAGGAGAGTAGGGGGGGAAGGGGATGAGAGGGGGTATGATGGAAGGGAGGGCAGGCTGGGGGGAGGGAAGTTGGAAGCACCCACTTCTGAAAAGGGACAGGATCAAAGTAGAGAATAGAACAAGAGGGAGGTGGGATAGGAGGGAGGGAAATATAGTCAGTCTTTTACAATACATTTACTATGTTATTGTTTTGCATTAGCCACACATGTACAATGTATACTGAACTGCTTATCTTCCCAGTAAGGGAAGGAAGCGAATGAATCTGGAATTCAAAGTTTTAAAATCAAATGTTTAAAATATATATATACTATTATTAATACTATTATCCATGTATTTGGTAAATAAGATATACAGGCATTGGGGCATGGAGATCCACTGGAAAAGTCGAAAGGGGTATGGGAAAAAATATGGGAGAGAGCAGATTGGAGGAGGGGATATCCTGTGGGACTGCTATTTTGGGGCGGTGGGTAGGGGAAAAATGGGGAGAAAATTTGTAACTCAAAATCTGGCGGAAATGAATGATATAAATCAGAAGTTTAATAAAGCATTTGCAAAAAAAGAATAATATAAAATAAAAATTGTTTATGGTAGATTTGTATCTAAAATGTAGGGTGCAGAATTTACTTCTACACACTTCACGGGATTACAGGATATTAGATTTAGAAGTGGAAGGGATCTTCAGGGCTACTAAGTCCAAACTCCTCATTTTAGAGAATAAGGAAACTGAGTCCCAGAGAAGTTAACTGGTTTTTCCCAGGTTTATGCAGCAAGTAAGCATCTGAGGCAGGAGCTGAACTCAGATCTTCCTGACTCCAAGTACAGCACTCTATTTACTATGCTACCTAGTTGGTAAATGTTAAAGGGTCTATGGGAAAACAAATATAGTAATGTACTGCTATGACTAGGAAGAAATTTAGCTATTCTACAAAACATATTGGATTTAAATTTAAATTACACACACAAAAAAGTGAGTAAGCTATATCTTTTATCTATGACCAGATTATACCTAAAGGATGTCAAATACAGAGGGAAGTTTCCCATGTGAAACAAATTATTCATCACAGTACTTTTGGTAGTAGCAAAGAAATGGAAAGAAAGCTCATCAAGGGGGGAATGGCTGAACAAATTGTGTTATATCTAACTGAATATTATTATAATATAAAAGAATAACAAATATGAAGAATTCAGGAAAACATAAGACTTAAGTGAATTGATGAAGAGTAAAATAAGCAGACAAAAATTTACATAATGATGACAATATGGCAGAAGGAAATCAACAGTGAAATGACTGGCCATGACCTTAAAGGAAAGATGGTAAATTATGCCTCTCTCCTCTTGGCACAGGTGATCAACTACAGATGCAGAATGAGGTTTGCATTTTTAGATATGTCCAAATGCTTGCTTCCCTTAACTGCACTTTATTTGTTACTTTGGAGAGTATTGGGGGAGTTTACAGGAGGCACTGAGAAGTGACAGTAATGTTAAAACTAAAGCATCAATAAGTCATTTTAAAAATAATACAATGTCGTAGCATAAGCATAGTGTAGTGGATAAAAAGCTGGCTTTGGGACCAAATCTCACCCCTGATCCCTACTAGCTAAGTCAGCCTGGAAAATCATCTAAACCCTCAGTGTCTCAGGCTCTGAGACTGTAAGCAGCAAGGGTAGAAAAACTTCATATCAGGAACTTCTTACACTGAGGAAATCACAGGGAGAGAAAAAAATAAAAGACAAAAAGGAGGGGAGGGAAAGAGACAGAGAAGGAGGAAGAGAATATATGCAGTATTCTTTTGTCTATTGTGTTTGATGGGTTTTAATTGGGTTTATCACCACAAGCAAATCAATTAACTGTCTTTCATTAGATAAGCTATTCCAGTTCTGTTAAGATAAAAATTCTATTCTTGGTTCTGATTTGCATTAATCTTAGCTCATTTTTATTCATTCCTGCCTTTCAACATTTATTCATTCACTATAGCTCTGATATTGGACCTCCCAAAATGAAATTTATCCAAATTAAAAATATCACTAATTTAGGTTCAAAAACCAATTGTTTGCTTATAGAACAGGTTAACCTGTATTGACACTCGCAAGAAAAAAAATGGATTTTATTTTGACTGTAGAAACAGTGTGAGTAAATTATATAACATGGCTGATTTTTTGAAAGCTCAAGCAATCTTAGGCTGCATTAACAGAAGCATAGTGTAAAGACTGAGGAAGATCAGTTACACTGCACCATACCAAAGCTGGAATCCTATACTCTGTTTTGGTCAACTCACTGTAAGAGGAATGTTGACAAACTAAAATGTCTCTAGAAAAAATTTCCTAACTTTTTCATTTAATCTTTTGGTATGAAATACATTTTAGCCTCAATTGGACATTTTATTAAATACAAAGTTCATATTCAGATAAATAAGCACTTGTAGTAATTTTGACTTCTAGCATAGTCCCAAAGACATCTTTAGTACTCACCTATGATTGTAGAACGCAAATGTCCAACATGAAATTTTTTGGCAACGTTTGGTGAACTGCAAAAACAAAAAACACACATCAGTGCAAGAATTATATTCCGGTGTGAAGTTTAAAAAATATAAAGGGTAGATATTAATACAGTTGGTGGAACTGTGATGTGATCCAACCATTTTGGAGAGCAATTTGGAATTAAGCCCAGAGAATTATAAACCTGTGCCATAGAATTATAGAACTGTGTATGTACCCTTTGACCCAGCAATACCACTATTAGGTGTGTTTCCCAAGGTGATTATGGAAAAAGGAAAAATATCTCTATGTTCTAAAATATTTATAGCAGCTCTCTTTGTGGTGGCAAACAACTGGAAATTGAAGGGACTGTGATAGAATACTACTGAGCTCCATGATCTTAGAAAAACATGGATAGACTTGCAAGAAATAAAGAATGAAATAAGCAGAACCAAGAGAATGTTGTATGCTGTAAAAGCAGTATTGTTTTAGGAACAACTTTGATCAATTAAGTTATTTTAACAATTACAAATATCCCAATTAACTAACAAAGGACATATGAAAGTAGATGCTATCTGCATCCAGAGAAAGAATAGATAAACAGAAGTATGTATATAATGATTTTACGTATAAACATATTTGTGTCTAATAGTAGCCATCTTTGGGGGGAAGGGAAAAAATTTATAGATAACTTTATTATATATTTAAAAGGAAGAACAAGTTGTACATAATAGATTTGTAGTTCCATGTGAAATCATCTTTTTAAAAAATTATACTGTTATGGAAATACTTTTTTATTCCATAAATTAAAAAAATAAAATAAGTAAATAAAATTTTAAAAGAGTGAAATGAACAGAACCAAGAGAATGCTGTATACAGTGACAGCAATATCGTTCAAAGAATAATTGTGAACCATCAAATTATTCTGAGTACTATAAATACTCTAATCAACTATAAAAACCTATTAAGGAAGATACTATCCCTTTCCATAGAAAGAACAGATACACATAAGTATGCATAGTTTAATTTTATATATATTTATAAATCTGTGTTAAATGGTGTCCTTTTCTGATGCAAGGTGAGGAGGAAGACAGTTTGAAACTTACACTGTAACAAAAAAATTAAATTTTAAAAAATGTAAAGGGTTTTTGGAAAGAACATTAGACAACTAGAAAAATGTCAACTAGGCAAAGGTCAGGGAGAAACAATGATTTTCAATCAAAAAGAACCTACTATTTATGAGGTGATACCATTAATCACAATATTACATGTATCTAGCTAAAATCATGGTCTAATACAAAATGGAAAAAGATTATTTTAAGCAGAAATAAGGTGGCAAAATATAAGACTGGTGTGATTATCAGAATCAAAAGAATGGGAAAATCAGACACAACTTGTCATTGTGAAGTCCCAACACTTTCAAGGCAAGGGGATTATTCTGACATTCAAAAAGCCCTTTTGAAAGATGGAAGGGTTATTTATCCAGGTTCCGGTATCACATAATGAAATAATCCATGAAACCATCTATTTCCCTTTTCTCGATTCCTTATTTACTAAGCAGTTTTCTGACTTACTAAGGCTCTGATTAGAGGTTAGTCATTTTCCCCAAATGAGGTATATATAATACCTGAGTGTGACCTATTTTTTCCTTTCAAAGAACTCTCATTTTAGGAGTGTGGTTTATATTCAATGGCTACTATTTTTTAAGCCCTCCCACAGAAACATTAACTTAAAAAGCTAATTGTCTGTAGCATTTTTTGACTTTACAAATACAGAAATAAGAATTTGTCACTCCTATTCTTTATGTTACAGAAATAAAACCAATGTGAACAGTGTTGTTGTTGTTTTGCTTTTTGGAGGGCAAAGTTAAGTGACTTGCCCAAGGTCACATGGCTAGTTTTTGTGTTAAGTGTCTGAGGCTGGATTTGAACTCAGGTCCTCCTGACTCCAGGGCCGGTGCTCTATTCACTGTGCCACCTAACCGCCCCCAGTGTTTTTTTATTATTGATATATGTCTCATGGCCAACTATCTACTGGTAGGGTACTCTCTGGTTGTTTAAAAATAAACCATAAACATCACTGTAAGGATAACTACTTAGATTATTTAAAATAACAGAACACAACCTGGGCTAACACTTTAATGACTTTGCACAAAGCTCTGTACTCTTAATAGTTTAAAATCCTTAGCCAGTTAAGCAACATAAATGTCTCAAAAAGATGCAGTGCCATGTGAGATTCTTTTACTAAGAAAATAAATGATAGTTTATCTAAAAGAGACAAAGAATGTTCTAAGTAGTGTACAAATCTCTGCACTGGTTATTCATAAACTCATGTCTTAGATAATGCGCTGTGACCTCAAATCCTAATTTCTTTGCTTTTGAAGTTCTTCAACTGCAAAACAATACAAGAGTAGTTAACGTTTGCATAGCACTAATCTGAAAAGTACTTTCTCAGTCAGTCATATGAACTGGTTAACACCTAAATGTACTCACCTAAAATCAACCAATACCTTTTTTGGGGGAAGATCAGAAAAAAGTTCACTTTTTAATCCATAATTTGCACCATCTTCAAATACTTGTTGTAGAACTGTCTACAAAGCAAATGAAAGTAGAATTTAATTTTTTAAAAAGCACTGTGAAAAACTGATTTTAAATAATTATCTTATTAGAGAAATGAAATTTCTCCATGGAAGTCTCTACCTTTAGGAGCTTAGAAAAGTTAAAGAGTGAGAGCAAAGTCTCAAAGATAACTCCAGGGTTCAGAGTTTGGATGAAGAGGATGTTGGCAACATCAAGAGAAATACAGAAGTAAAGTAGAAGGCCACTATTTTGGAGGAAGATGAGAACCATAATTTTGGATATACTGAATATGGGGTGGGGTAGAAAGGATAGGTGGGATGTCCAAATTGAGAAATCCAGGAGGCAGCTGGAAATTTAAGACTAAATCTATGGGGAAGAGACTGGAGTTGGACATAGATTTGGGAATCATAAGAATAGGTGATAATATACGTTATATGAGTCAAGAGACAGAATGTAGACAGAGAAGGAGGTCAAACAAAAGAATCTTGGAAGAATTAAGAAGAGATGATGAAAGTATCTTGGGGGCTGAAGAAAGAAGTGGACATCCCTAAAGAGGTGAGGTAGTCAATAGCTACAGTTCAAGGAGAATAAGGTCACTATCAGAGAGCAGTTTCAGTAGAGTGCTGTGATAGAACCCAATCTTTATATACAGCATATTCTCCCTTAATACAGAGTTTGATTTAAGACAGATTTCTCCGGGAGGTGTGGAAACAGCAATGGACTTGAAGGAGATAGCTGAGTTCATATTCTACCTTCAACACATACAAACGGCCTGAATTTTTTATCTCTAAAATGGTGAGATCTGGACATGTAGTACTGACCACATTACGGTGGCAAGGACCAGATGAGACAATGCTTGGAAAGCTTAATGCTACATAAAGCATAAAATGAACCATACAGGCCATCTAGTGCAAGATCCTCATTTTACTGATCAGGAAACACAGAAGGAGGGTCCAGGGAGGTTATGTTTTGCCCAAGGTCACACTGGCAAGTAATAAATACATCCAGGATTCAAGCCAAAGGTCCTCTAACTCAAAATTCAGCACAAAATGTTAGCTAGAACATACCAGATCTTAAATTGTATTATAAAGCAGCAATCATCAAAACTACTTGGTACTGGCTAAGAAATACAGTGGTAGATCAGTGGAATAGGTTAGATACACAAGATACAATAGTCAATGACTACAGTAATCTACTATTTGATAAACCCAATGACTTCAGCTTCTGGGATAAGAATTCACTATGTGACAAAAACTGCTGGGAAAACTGAAAAACAATATGGCAGAAACTGGGCATAGACCAGCATCTTACACCATATAACCAAAATAAAGTCAAAATAGGTTCATGATTTAGATATAAAGGCTAATACTATAAGCAAACTGGGAGAGCAAGGAATAGTTTACCTGTCAGATTTATGGAGAACTAGAGAATTTATGACCAAACAAGAGATAGAGAACATAATGAAATGCAAAATGGATAATTCTGATTACATTAAATTGAAAAGTTTTTGCACAAAGTCAATGTGACCAGGATTAGGAGGGAAGCAGAAAACTGGGAAAGAATTTTTACAACCACTGTCTGATAAAAGCCTCATTTCTAAAAGATATAGAGAACTGAGTCAAATGTATAAGAATACAAGTCATTTCCCAAATGATATATGGTCAAAAGATATGAACGGGCAGTTTTCAAATGAAAAAAAAAAATGCTCTAAATCACTACTAACTAGAGAAATGCAAATCAAAACAACTCTAAGGTACCACATCATCTATCAGATTGGCTAACATGACAAAACAGGAAAATTATAAATATAAACCATATAAATTTTATATAAATATCAAATTATAAATTCTGGAGAAGATGTGGGAAAACTGGAACACTAATGCATAATAGAGCTGTGAACTGATCCAACCATTCTGGAGAGCAATTTGGAACTATGCCCAAAGGGCTATAAAAATGTGCATACCCTTTGACCCAGCAATACCACTTCTAGGGCTGTGTCCCAAAGAGATCACAAAAATGGGAAAAGGATCCAAATGTACAAAAATGTCTGCAGCAATTCTTTTTGTGGTGGCCAAGAATTGGAAATTGAGGGGATACCCATCAATTGGGGAATGGCTAAACAAGTTGTGGTACATGAATGTAAGGGAATACTATTGTGCTACAGA
This sequence comes from Petaurus breviceps papuanus, assembly GCF_028583685.1. Lineage (NCBI taxonomy): Eukaryota > Metazoa > Chordata > Mammalia > Diprotodontia > Petauridae > Petaurus > Petaurus breviceps. The sequence continues at coordinate 5,140,926 of NW_027187302.1, forward strand.
AATGATGAGCAGGGCAGACTTTAGAAAAACCTGGACTTACATGAATTGATGCTAAGTGAAATGAGTAGAAACAAGAGAATACTATACACAATAACAGCCACATTGTGTGATAACTAATTTTGATACATTTGGCTCTTCTCAGCAATGCAAGGATCTAAGACAACTTCAAAAGATTCATAATGGAAAATGCTATCCACATCCTGAGAAAGAACTATGGAGTCTGAATACAGATCGAAGCATATTATTTGTTTTTTTTTTTCTTTCTTGTGGTTTCTCCCATTCATTCTAATTCTTCTTTACAATATGACTAATGTGAAAATATGTTTAATGAGAATGTGTATGTAGAGCCTTTATCAGATTGCATGTCATCTTGGGGAGGGGTGAGGGAGGGAGGTAGAGAAAATTAAAAACTCAAAATCTTATTGAAGTGAATGTTGAAAACTAAAATTAAATAAATTAATTTGAAGGAAAAAAAATGTTAGCTAGCATCACTGTGTTTCCCAACCCAATAACTTAGTCTTATACGATTTTAGACATGGCCATTTTAGGAATTTGTTTTGCCTGACTATGGACATCTGTTACAAGGTTTTTTTCCTTTTTTTTTTTCCTAGTTGGGAGGATGATATATGGAGATGGGAGGGAAAATAACCCCCTACTATTTGAAAAAAAAATAAAATCAACATGTTCTTTAAAAAAATAAACCCAAGGTATTATTTAATAGTGTTTCAATGAAATCTTAACAGACCAACAACATATAGACTTCATTCATGAGTTCAGGTCCTCATCACCTCTTATGTGGACTACTGACATACCCTCCTAGTTAGTCTCTCTGCTTCAAAACTCTCTTCTCTTCAATGCCTCCAGCTGTCAAAAAGCTTTTTTAAAACAAAGATCTGACCATATGTCACTATTCTGCTCAAAAAGCTCCAATGACTCCCCATAGCCTCTAGTAGAAAATACAAATCCTTTTGATTAGTATTTAAACTTGGCCCTAGACTATATTTCCAGACATAGTACTCCTCTTCATGTATTCTATGTTGTGCCACATATGATGCTATCTCTCACACATACTATCTCTGGTCTCTCTGCTTCTGTTCAGGTTGTCTCCCAAACCTGGAGTGAATTCCCTCTTCAACTTTTAGAATCTCTAGCTTCCTCTAAAATTTAACTCAAGAAAAAGCTACATTAGACTTTTCCTGATGCCTACAGTTGCTAGTATTTCTCTACATCCAGAACTACCTAATATTTACTTAGTAATATTCATATGTACTCATGTGTATATGTTGTTCTCCTTCCCCAACAGAAAATAAGCTCCTTGAGGGCAGGAATTTTTACCATCATCTTTGTATACCCAGTATATAACATAGGACCTGGACCACAGCCGGTGCTTCATAAATGCTTATTAATTTGAGATGAGCTGACAGTCAAAGCAGAACTAAGACTAATTTTTTTTAGCAATACACTGCTGCATTTCACCATGAAATGAATGTTATCTTCATAACTCTTTTTATTGAGTCCCCATGATAAAACCTAAAAACACAATGGCAACAAATGGAATGCATACTGATAACACAGGGAGAAAAATAGGAGAAAGTAGGGGAATTTTTACAGAAACTGAAAATGCATTTCCAGATGTTTTATAGTACAGGCAATTTATCACATGGAACTTTGTAGTTTATAAAATTTCCTAATGATAATAATGGAATATATCTATGTGTGTCACTAATTAGGTGATCATCAGAATAAGCACAATAGCACATAAAACCCACACCTTTGGATTCTACCAGTACAGGGCTAGGCACTGTTATTAAGAAATCATGAATAAAGGAAGGACTAAGCTGTCATTACTGAAGCAACAGGCAGTAGAGATGTTCATGGGCTTTCATTACATTAGATTTTTCTCTTCTAGCTAGACAATGAAGCAACCTGGTCATCATCCCAGGAGGAGTTCTCCATCTGTTCTGTGCCAGCAGCATGTCAGAATAAATTGTACTATAAAACCTTAAGTGATCATTGAGGTACAAGAGCAACTAGAAGCTTTTCATTATTATCAATCTAAATCCGAAGTCATACTATCAAAAAAGCAAGCATCAAATCTGCTCCCCTCACATGACAGCACAAGAAAAAATCTAGCCTAAAATTTCCCTGACTAAGCAAAGGAAACAAAGGACTAAAAATAGAGTTATGCTCATGTACATTTTCACAGTTAAGGTTATCAGGCATGTGTTATGTTATAACCTTTTTGTTTACTATATTATTTCAAAGTCATGGGATTTTGTTGATATGGGAGCTCCTTCTAGTGATGTACATCACAACTCTTCTATGACTTAGTAAATAGTTTTAGAGCTTTGAAGGGAGCCACCCTGGTGATGGGTCTCTGAACTCAACCTGGATGGTTTTTGAACAACAGATATCAGGTCCTAACACCTGAAGCCTCTTTAGCTTGTAGGCCTTTGCCAGGGCTTATACTCCAGCGGCATAATTTCCCCAAACCAAAAATCCCTCCCATATATCAGGCATCAGAATAGGACTCTTGCAAAGGAAGCTTATCCATAAAGGCTGTTGTTGTGAGGATCGAATAACATACTATTTGTAAAGCACTTAGCACAGTGCCTGGCACACAGTTGGCATTATTTAAATGTTAAGCCCTTTCCCTTCCTCTCTCTCTCTGGGTAGTGAGGATCAAATGACATATTATTTGTATAGCATTTAGCACACTGTAGGCTTTATAGAAGTGCTAATTGTCTTCCCTTTCCCCTCCTCCCTGCTCCACACCCCTACCTAGTCATGACCCACTAACCCACCATATACCTTTTTTTTAAGAGACAAAAGTTCATTTATATGGCACATAAGGAAATCAATCAATCAATAAACATTCATTAAGAGTCTACTATGTGCCAGGTACTGTGCTAAGTGCTGGGAATAAAAAAAGAAGCAAAGGACAGTTCCTGTCTTCAAGGAGCTCACAACTGAATGAAAGAGACAACAAACAAATATAAACAAACAAGCTACATACTGGATGAATAGGAATAATTATCAGAGGGAAGGCACTAGAATTAAGATGGGCTTTCTATAAAAGATGGGACTTCAGCTGAGACTTACACAAAGTCAATAGGTAAGACTGGAGGAAGGAGTGTTACAGGAATGGGGGACAGACAGAGAAAATACCCAGAGTTGAGAGATGGTGTCTCATTTGTTCAAGAGCTAGGAAGCCAGTGCCACCGGATCAGGGAGCAAAGTGCAAAAAAACTGCAAAGGTAGGAGGTGGCCAGACTACGAAGGGATTTGAATGCCAAACAGAGAATTTTGTATTGGTCCTGGAGACAGTAGGGAGTCACCATTGTTTACTGAATAGGGTGGTGATATGGCTGGACTTGTGTTTTTGGAAAACCATTCAGCAGCTTAATGGAGGACAGAGTGGAGTGGAGAGAGACTTGAGGCAGACAGATCCACCAGCAGGCTGTTGTAATAATCCAGGTATGTGGTGATGAGGGCCTGCACTAGTGGGGTGGCAGTGCCAGAGGAGAGAACAGTGCATGTATGAGAGGTGTTGAAAACATGTAACTGACAGGCCTTGAAGGCAACAGACTGGCTAAGGAGAGTGAAACAGTGAAGAGTTGAGGAGGATTCCTAGGTTGTTAATCTGAGAGATTAGGAAAATAGTGTTACCCTCAAAAGTAATAGGGAAAGTAAGAAGGGTACAGGGCTTAGGAGGAAAGATGATAACATGTTAGACATATTAAATTTAAGATGTCTACTGGACATCCAGTTCGAGATGTCTGAAAGGCAGCTGAAATTATGACACTGGAGGTCAGAAGAGAGGCTGGGGCAGGACAGGTAGATTTGTGAATGTCGCATTCATGGGAACTGCTGAGACCGCCTAGTGAGGTAGTATGGAAGGAGAAGAGAAAAGGGCCCACGACAGAACCCTAAGGGACACCTACAGTTAGAGGGAGTTAGTTAGAGGAGGATCCAATAAAGGAGACCGAGCAAGAGATGTTGGATACATGGGAGAACCTATGGTGGAGTGGTGAGAGAGTAGTATCCCTAAAACAGAGAGAGAAAAGGAAGAGGTGATCAACAGCGTCACAGGCTCCACAGAGGTCCAGGAGAATGAGGACTGAGAAAAGGTCATTGGATTTTGTAACTAGGAGAGAGCATTTTCAGTGGAATGATAAAGTTGGAAATTAGCTCAAAAGGGGGCTAAGAAGAGAGGATAAGGAGAGATAGGAAAAGTTTCTTTGTAATGAGAAGATATGACTTACCATCAGGGTACTTCATATCCTAAACAATATTAGGTTAAATAAAACTACATTTTTAGGTGACTGGCAAAGATGTGTTTTTAGCATTTGGCAATAGCAGCCTAATATACCTACAACTTTAATAAGCTTACTCTTGGCAACATGTACAGCCAAATAAATTCTAATAGGCTATTTCTTTAATATCTAAGTAAGGAAATGGAAGTAGGTACAGTAAGCAGAAGTAGGAGAACACACTCATCTTTTGAGTCACATCCTGATCAGTAATTAAGCAAAAAAATAAATTCTATCTCATTGGATCTTTTATAAGCAGTGCCAACTACAGAAGGAATATAATCTACAATGCCTTGAGACTAATCTCTTTAAATGGCACCTCAAATGAAGTTCCACTTAGTTGTATCAGATTGAGTTAACAGTCACAAAAGGGCCACAGCTCAGATAGATTTCACCTTTAAAGAGAATACTAACATTCTAATGAAGAAAACTTCACTTAATGGTAAATGACTTATTTGAAAAACAAAGATTTTATTAAATTATGTATTTTTTAAAGGTATGTTATTTGAGTAGGGAATCTGACTAGAATAAATTAAACAGAAACTCTGGTGTTTACTGATTATTAGCTGAGTATATTATGCCAAAAGAGACAAAATATCGGGAAAAATCCTCAAGATTCTCTCTCTCTCAGACACTTACACTTTACTATATGCATAGCATAGTCTCTATTGGCTAGTTCACCACTCTGAATCAAATGACAAATGCATATTAACAAGAAGATCAAAGAATGAAAATAAAGTCAACATAAAGTTGTCAGACTAATTTGTAACTGTAATCAGCCATCATCAAATACAGATATAACTCAATAAAAAAGAGCTATAAAACAAAATTACATTAATTAAACACCATTTTCCCATTTAAAAAGAAAACAAGGGAATATGGTTCTTTATTAAGTATTTTGCAACTGGCAAAGGAAACTGAATACTTGCAACAAAAAAATTTACTCCTGGAAGCTCTGGCTTGTATAAATTGATCATTCCTTTAGAATTACTAAATCAGGAAAAGATTGGTTATATTGTACCTGAAGATAAAAACTTTGCTAAATCCAAAATGACTTTCTAGCCTGACTGTTTTTTGACTTCTCAATTCCTGAAGATCAAAACCCCTCAGCATAAGTTTCTGAATCTTGGAGGGGAGGGAATTATTTATTGCCTATTCTGAGCATGACACTGTTCTAGGCACTAAGTGGAGGCATTACACTGAAGTATTCTGTAATATGCTCCTCTGCATATAAGGTGTCTTTTTATTTAAAGCACAGTCAGCATGGAATGATGCCATCTTAAAATCCTCTATATATTCAGAAGGTTATCAACCCAAAAAAGTATTACTCCAAGATGTTCTGGAATGTGAAGGACAAATCAAACCAAGCATATATCAAGAGGCAAGCTAGAGGTTCTCAAACTGTGAGCCACATAATTATTACAATAAGTTCATGAATCTACTGTGAATCCATAAATTAGAGTACATACCTTCTGTAGTTGGATGTATGCTTTACACAGAAATAGGTTATTATTTTTCAAATCTATACAGATACTACTGGGATTAATAAGATACCAATCCATTTAGAAATATTACTGAATTTAGGGTTTTATCATATGTATTTTCTAAATCAACAAATACTAATAGAATGGCTACTGTCATGAAAAAGCTCAAAATGATATCCCTTATCTCTGAAGCCTGGGCAATTATACAGTTGAGAGGAAACTAGATATGGAAGTCCTGTTTCTATCACTTAATTATGGACAAATCAATTCTCTGGGCTTCAGTTTCCTTATCTGTAAAAAAAAAAAATAAGAAAGAAAAAAAAGAGGGGGTTGGACTAGATGGCTTTTAAAGTTCAGTCCAGGTCTACTCTATGATTCTATGGTATTATTTACTATTCGTACCAAATAATTTTGTATATGATCATACACTGTCTTATATTGCCTCTAATGTGGTAAATGAAATCTAATTTCTTCAATCAGAATGTAGGTTCTCCAAAGGCAGACACTTTTTACACTTCCCTTATGTCTTCCATAGTGCCTAGCACAGTGATAGCTTGTTATTTACATTATCTGCATACATGTTCTATCTCCTCAGTAAAATGTAAGCTCCTTAAGGGCAGAAATTATTTCATTTTTGTCTCAGCATCCGAGACATAACAAGTGCTTAAAACACTGGCTGAACTGAACCAAGTTGTTGAATAGTAAGCACTCAATATAAGCTTCCATATAAATTACAAAAGATATCATCTCAGAAGAGTTTCCATGACTGGAGAATGTCTTTAACCTAAATTATAAAATATGAAATACTAACAACTCTTACCTTTGTTAACAGCTCCCTGTTTATTTTGAAGTTTACTGTCCCTGGTCCAGTGCTGATTTCACTCACTACTGTATCACATTTTAGCTGAAGATATAAATAGATTAAATCAGATATTAAATGAAAGGAGACACATACAGTATTAAGATTAAAACAGCTCTTTGGTTTGCAAAGGCATCCAGTGAATTTTCTTCTTCAGTCAATGCATCTTGTCTCTATTCTCCTACTGTTTCTTATTCTATACCCAGACAAACTCATTCCAGGTTCCCTTTCTTTATTTATCCCTTTCATCACTTTCTGCCTACTCTTATATCCTAGAAGACTATTTCACTCAAGGACTCCATTTTTCTCCTCTGAAATTCTAATACTTCTGGTAGTGAGATGGTGACTTGTTATCACAACACTCCATTCATTCTGACATGCAAATTTTATACATTTTACTTCTATCTGAGCATCACAAGATACGTAATTTCATATTAAGCACTTCTATTTATGTACATAATGTAAATAAGTTAGCTGGTCTTTAGACAGTTATCTTATTCGGTTCTCATATATGTGTTGGTTCTCAGAGACTTCTAAAAACAAATTCCTCAAACTGTGCGTCTTTTGAACTTAATAAATGTATATAAATAAACAGGCCTGATTATATGTAGCTTGGGGAAATTAAGGAACTGGCAAATGTCACTGTGAAACTACCAGCCATTATTTTTGAAAAATCGTGTGCCTACAAGGCTTAAGATCCTGCATATGTATATGAATGCACATAATGCAAAACATTCTGTTGATGTTAGGACAATTATCCATATGTTTCTCTATATGTATCTGTTCATAATGACATCTAAAATGATCAGTTCCTTGAATTATGCATCTTACTTGTTATATATGTTAACTTACTAACTGCATTCAGATAACAGGCCTGGATGACATAACCTGGGGAAATTATGAAACTAGCTGATATCACTACAGAGCCACTAGTCATTATTTCTGCGAAATCATGAGTGTAAAGGATCAAAAAAGAACAGATGTTGCATGAAATGGTGAGCAAAGAAGGTAACAATCCTAGACTGTATTAATATTATAGCATCCAAAAACAGTGGATATAATAGTCTCAATTACACGATCAGGTCCCATGAAAAAGAACTGACCAATGGAAGTCTCAATATGGGGGAAGAGGTATCAATGATTATGATATAAAGACAAAAAGCAGCACTAGAAAGTTTTGTTTCTTTAATTATTTTATAAAGACTGGAGAATGATTAGCCTAGAGATAAAAAAAAAATACTTCAAACATTATTAAGGTCTTCACATGTCTGAAGGGAAATCCCAAGGAAAAGGACTAGACTTCTTTTGCTTGCCACCAGACAGCAAAACTAGAAACAATGGGTAGAAGTTACGGAGAGAGAGATTTTATTTCATTTCACCTTAATATTCACTAAATGGTTATTGAGTGAGTATAAGGCATTCTGTTTGGTGAAAACAAAATAATGCTTCTCTGCAAGGAAATTATATTCTAATTAGACTTTAAAATAAAAATTTTTTAAAGTTTTGTTTTTATTTTGGCTTGACTAAAAGGAAAATTTCTGCACAGAGCTGACTACATGCAGAAGATACTCTCTTAGGAGGCCTGAGGTCTTCCAGCAAAGGGAGGCTGGAGACCACCTGTCAGGGACACAACAAAAGGGGATTCATACTTCAATTACCGGTTAACCTAGACAGGATCCCAAGTTCCTTTCCAACTCTAAGAGTCTAATTTCTTTCACTACGAATATCTTTCCTAAAAAGAATTTGGTTTAGGTTAAAAAACAACAACAACTTGATACTTATTTGCAAGACTATTTTATCATCTTAGTTATCCTTTATTAGCTAAATCATCTTCATGTTCTATTATAAACCATTTCTTGCCCCAGTTCTCCCCTGTAATAAACTTGTTAACAGATTTGATCTAACTTCACATTCTGATACCACTATACTGATAATTTACATCATTTTTTTTCAGCTACTAAATAAACTTTAGTTATCGTGAACAAAATAGACTTATTAAATCATACAAACTCTTTCCAACTATTTTCTATTCACATCTAATCATTTTCTTCTCATTTTATGTTCATCTTCATTGAGGACTATTTTTAAATTGTCATTCACTGCTTTAATTTATCTACCTCATTCTGCATCTTAAATACATTCTCTCAAATATTCAGAAGTCTGCCCAGATTCAAATAATCTGTAAATTTAATTAATACTCTAGAGTCATCTTTCAAGCATTTAACCAGCAAATTAAAAGATGCTGGATCAAGAGCAAATCTTTTACATGATTTGAAAAATAATCCCAGTTTTCAGTGAAGTTTTAAAATGAAATCAATTTAAATTGCTCAACCTTGTTTTGGCAACAATCACTATAAATACATGATTAATATGAGATAGTCTGTTTACTACATTTTTTTGAATCCAGTAATAAATTCAGTATCTAATCAAAGAGAGACAATTAGGTGTTAAAGTACCTTCTCTGCTAGTCTTTGCGTATGAGCTTGGATATCTGGTTTTGAGTGCTCACTGCTGCTCTCCAGCACAGAATGTACAGAAAGTTGGAAATCAGCTATTTCTCTAAAAAATATAGAAAGAGAATAAAATCATTTCTTCCTATAAAAAAAGTAACAGGAATTCTAAAGGACTATGGGTATTTTTCATTTCCAACTTCTATTTACAACTTTTAAAAGCTTTTACATAAAGTAAAATAAATAAATAAAGCTATTCTGTATCTGTATTGTACTTTTTGCTCCCTCCCCCTAAAGCAATACCATGTCTATTATCTGAAATACTACAGTATTCCAGAGAGTCAGGCAGGGCAAATATTATTACTCTCATTTTGAAGATGAAAAAACAGCTTTCAAAAGGTGCAGGGACCAACAAGGGAAAAGTCTATTCCGTATCTGATTCTCACAAAGGGAAAAATTGATTGCTAGAGTAGAAATGATGGGATGTTGGGGTAGAGGAGCTTGGATGTTTCAAGATATTACAGTGGTATTGCTTTTTGTCCTCTGGGAAAATGAGAGCAACTGATAGCTCACAAAAAATAGTGGTATCTTCAGAACACAAAAGAAAAGGGGATCTATCCAACATTGGATAGATCACCTATGAGGTATGGAAAAGCTGGAGAAGCTGTACAAGCCCAAACTGAAAAGGCATGATAAAGGGCTTTACTCCAAGTCAGTGAAGGGAGTTTTCATACTAATGAAATCAACACAACACTTAAGAGATCCAACTATATGTTTTATACATATACTAGAATAGGTATATCTCAGCCACCAACTACAGCATGGCTTGAGTATAGGCTTAGATGTGTTTCAACACAATTTGACAGATGTTATGCTGAGAAAGGTATCAAATTACATTATCTCTAAGGCCCTGTTTAGTTCAGATCTTGAAACCAAACTTCCCCAGAGAGAAGTGGGGTGGGAATGAGAGTGAAGAGATACTATATTCTAGACAGTACCAGTACTTCAGCCTACCAGAATTTGGTTACTAGAAGCCCTCAATATACTCCAGTTCTTATTTGTTGATAGGAGTCACAAACTCTAAGCCTCTATTTTTACTTTGTTCTAAATTCTAGTAAAAAAAACAAACCCACAACTTTACTTTTCCAAGAGAATAGCAGTAGAGATAAAGTAAGAAAATTATTAGAACTTGCCATAATAGTCAGCATATAGGAGAATTACAGAATTTAATAGTTGGAAGGGCCTTCAGGATCTATATATTCTAAAGAATTCCCATTCTCACAGCCCAGTTTCTATTTGAAGATATCCAATTATGAGGAACATACAACCTCCTGAGGCAAATCATTCTCACTTTTGGACAATTCAAATTTGTTCAAATTGTTCAAATTTTTCTGTACATATTTCTATTTTATGTCAATGAGAAAATATTTCAATATATGAAATCTTACTTCCATAGCTAGCTCTCTGGAAACTTAACTATTTTGTATAGCGTAGCTGAAAATGTTTGTAAACACATACTATATCAACTAGAATAGTAGCATTTCAGTTTACTATGAGAAAAATAAGATACTTCACTCTTTTTTGGAGATTGGAACTGCAGATATTGACTTGATCAAGTTTTCTGGTGGAAGATCCAAAACTCTGGAAAGCTAAAATAAAAATAAAGCAAAAGCCAGTCAAAAATGACTATTAAAATATTCTTATTCCACAAGGCCATACTCAATCACATGTGCATAATTCCAATTTTAGATTGACTGATTTAAAAAAATTTCATTCAACAAGAATATTCAATGTTAACTACTTCATAGCAACTAAGTTTTATTAACATTAACAATTGAAAACCAAAAATACTTTTAATGTTCAAGGGTATGACAATAAATGCTAGCAACAAAACAATCTGGAAACCTGGTCTTTAAAAAGAAAAACAAAAGGAAAATCTCAAAAGAAACCTCACACCTCCAGATAGTAAATAAGGCTAACTTCCACCATATCACATCCAGGTAGTTTTAATAAAAGCCATCTGATTATATGATGAATAACAAATGTTGGCTTGTGAAATCACTTTAAAACATTTTGAACTTAAAAAAAAATTGCTTTAATTTATTTTGAACAAAAAACCAAACACTATTATTTACTGCCAGGATACTGTACCTGTTAGTTCTGAAATCCTCTATGAAAAACTGGCTTTATATAGCCTTACCCAAGTCAACTAGACATTATTTCATCTGGTAAATATGATGAGACCCTTACTAACAAGTGATTAAGATTTCAAATGAACAAAAATAATTCTGATAGAAAAATGCCATTTTAATTTCAAATTATTTTAATGCTTATGGTAATAACTTTTAAGTAAATGGCAATATCAACTCAAGTAGAAAAGCATTAAGTTAAGCCACCAAAGGTCTTAGGGATAAGATAAAAAAGTTTCCAACAAAAGCTATTTAAAATTCAGTTTTGGATTTTTGTCCTTAATATTTACCATCACAGATTAAGTCAAGAATAGATCTCAAAAGCCATTTAGTCTAATACCTGAATTTTACAGGTGAGGAAACAAGAGCTCTATAGGGTAAATTACTTGCCCAACATCACGTGACAAATTTCTTCCTGTGTGCACACAGACACGCTGAGACCCCAAAGGTAGTACTTTGAGAGAGGTTTCTACCCTGATCAGGTCAGTTTTTCAGTTCAATTCAACAAAAATTACACATTATATACTGAGTTCTGGAGTTACAACATGGAAAAATATTAGTCCTGGAACGAAAATATCTTATTACTTAACAGAACTAAGGAGACATATAGACAAGTATAAACATATGCTGCTGGTCAAATACCTTTAAAAGCTCACCACGATCCCCTGCTGGATAAAGTATAAAATCCTTAGTCTGATATTAAGGGCTCTAAAATTTGGATACAACCTGACTTTTCAGCCTTACCTCATACTACTTATCTACTCATTCTATGTTCCAGCTAAACAGGACTAACCATCATTTAAAATATTTTTTTGCTTCTGTGTCTCTATTCTCATTTCCCTGAACTTGGAAAGCCTTAACCATCTACATTTCTACCAATCAACATTCTACCTGTCCTTAAAAGATCAATCAGTTCAAGGGTCACTTCTTCCATACATCCTTCCCTATTCCTGTCAACCATCCATCCTCCAATTCATAACACTTTCTTCTGTACCCCTTTGTAAAAAATTTCTTGCATTCTACCTTGTATTATAGTTATTTGTAGGGGAGGTAGTTACAAATGCCAGAATGATAGTTCTCAAACCTCTACTATCTATGTGTATATCTCTCTCTATAGACACATCTATATATGTGTGAGTATGTATATATGTGTGTGTGTATATACATACACACAATACATGTATATGTCATCTTCCTTTTTGACTATAAATTGCCTAAGGGCAAGGACAGGAATACAATGTTTCTAGTTCCCTATTCTTCCTTCACTTCCCCATTTCCAGACCCCAATCACAAGTTCTTTCCCTTCCTTTCATTCAAATTTGGAGCAAGGATCAAGGATCAAATGAGGAAGCTGTTGCTTTCATGTAGAAGATAATACCTGATCTGTAGCTTAAAAGGAAGAGGAAGAGACTCTACAAAGAAGCAAGAGTGCATTCTACGTGTGTGGTTAATTTAGTCCAAAGGCATTAAGAGGCTGATAGACTGCTCCTGTTTGAAGAGCAGCGAGAAGGTCAATGTGGCTGGATAGCAGTGTAGTAAGAGGAATAATGTCCAGTGAGGCTGGAAAGAGATTAGGACTAGGTTGTGAAGGGCTTTAAAATCTAAACACTGGAATTTACATTTCATCCCAGAGACAATAATCACTGGAGTTGATGAAGCAAGTAATATGACATGGTGAGATCTAGGAGTAAGGGAAATTAGTGTGGAAGCACTATAAAGGATAGATTAGAGTGGTGAGAAATTTTTGGAGCAAGGATCAAATTAGGAGGCTATTGCAATAACCTAGGCAAGAAATGATAAGGGCCTGAACTAAGGTGGTAGCTGTGTGAACAGAGAGGAAAAGCCAAATACAAGAGATGTTACAGAGGAATCAATGGCAAGATTTAGCAACTGATGGGATATATGAGGAAACAGAAAGAAAGGAGTCAAGAATAATGTCAAGGTTACAAAATTTTGTGACAAGAAGGATAGTGGTAACTTCAGAAATAGAGAAGTCTGGAAGAGAGGGAAAGATGAACTCAGCTTTGGACATGTGTTTGAGGCATCCCAGTGATAGCTAGCTTGAATGTCTTATAGAGGTATTATGAACAGATGGTAAAACTCAGGTGAGAAGCTGATCTCATTTTAACACAACAACTTTGGGAGGCAGGTGCTATTATTAACCCCATTTTATAAGTCATACATATACATATATATATATATATATATGAGACATCTTTTGTGAATCTCAGTCATCTTTATGGAAATGATAGTTTAATCTCTGGGAGCTGATGAAGTTCCCCCAAAAATAATAAAAGTAGAAGACCTAGAACAGAACCTTGAGAAACACACTCAGCTACAAAGCATGACAGGACAGGTAAAACAAGCCAAAAAAAGAGACTAAGAAGGAATGGAAAGGCAGGAGAACTAGGAGAGAGAAGTTTCACCAACCCCCCCCCCCCAACAGGAGAGAATATTCAAGAGTGTGGTAAATACTAGCAACCGCAGCGGAAAGGCTGAGAAGAATGAAGACTGAGAAAAGATCACAAAATGTTGTAATTAAGAAATTGTTGATAACTTTGAAGAGGGTAGTTTCAGTTGAGTGATGAGGTTCGAAGTCAGATTGCAAAGGGATTAAGAAGGGAGAGGAATTGGAGGCAGTAGGTATAGACAGCTTTTTCAAAGAGTATGGCTAAGAAAAGGAGAGCTGGTTCATTGGCTTGAGACAATGGTAGGATCTAGTTAAGGATTTTTAAGGAGACAAGCATGTTTTAAGGCAAGACAGATGATCCAATAGACAGGAATAGGATGAAGATGTGAGAGAGACATAGAGGATGACTGAGCATATAATCTGTTGGAGAAATGGAAAGGAACGGGCTCAAATTCACAATTGGAAGGTTGGGCCTTGACAAGGAAAAAGGCCATTGGATTCTGGGTGAAAGGAGAGAGTGGGAGATGGTGTCAATGAGTTTTGAGATGAACTATCTCAGTGTTTTCAGTACAGAGTCAAGGACCTAGGCTAAGAGAGAGTAGGCAGGGAATGGAGGTGAAGAAAAGATGAATGGAGGAAAAAGTACCATAAGATCTTCAAGATCAAAGTACACAGGAATCAGGAATTTATTTTTCAGATATATTCAAAAGGTTTCTTTGGATGGTCCTCTTCCACCCCTCCCCACATAAATAAATAAATGTCAAACCTAACAGAATTAAGAAAATCTTGCTATCAGATTGCTTAGAATTACTCCAACAACTCACCATTTATATAGCTGTTTATAACTTCAACAGTGCTTAGGACCACAGGTTTTAGAACTTGGAAGGGTCTTTAGGTTATCTAATTCAGCCTAGTCATCTTATAGATGAGAAAACTGAAGGCCCAGAGTGAAGGGTCTCGCCTAAACAACCAACATGCATTTACTAGTCACTTATTTAATGCTAGGCATTGAACTAGGTACTGAAGATACAAAGGGAAAAATTAAAGTCTCTGTGGTCAAAGAAATTAAGTTCTGAAATGGGGGATGACACATACTCCAGTGTATGTATGTATATCTACATAGATATACATACACACACATATATAAGGTAACTTTGGGGAGGGCTGTATAAGGGGGTCTTTGGAAAGCTTTTAGGAAACTAGGGATTTTAAGAACTGAGGGTTGACGAGTATGTGAATCCCAAGCTAGGGCGATAGACAAATGTGCAAAGGAGCAGAGACAGGTTATCACACAGGTAGTAAAGGGAAGAAGCAGAGTTCACACCCGGATTCCTGGACTCCACATCCAGCACTCCTTTCATTACAATAAATCTGAGGTATGTACCACAAGGATTATTCTCCCCCACATTTAACTGGTTGAGATAATTGGTTCAAATAGGAAAGGTGACCTGCCCAGCACTGCGCAGTTGCTACACGTTGTCCTCCCCCATTACTATATAAACTCCTTGAGGACAAGAATTCTTGCTTCCTTTTTGTCTTAGTGTTTCTAGTACTTAACAGTGTCTGACACCCAATAAACCCTCAACAAATACTTATTAAGGACTGATTACTTAGCCTTTGGGTTTGGATGAAAAGCCATGTTTCCAATCTCCCAGGCTACAGACTGCTACAGTCTGAATTTAAGAGAAGGGAGCTGGCTGGAAACCGTGGTTGCAATGTTGGCCAGACAGCTGGGTAACCAGGGACCCCAGGTTCCTAACTCCAAAAGTGGGCGTTTCAACACTTGCACTCCTCACTTTCACAGGGCTGTTGGAAGAAAGCAAAGTAAAGCGCTCTAGAAAACTTGAGTCGTAATTATTGTTCCCACTACATCACGGGGCGGTCATGGCAGAGGACCACAGAGAGATGTAAACTTTGCAAACAGAAATGACGACCCCTATGCTAGTGACTCAAGAACCCTTGGCCCCCGACACCGACCTCTCCGTGTCTCCAAGAGGAGGACGGGGCTCGGGACTGGGGGAGAGGCCTGGACGTCCTGAGAGGGGCGCACTGCCACCGGTGGTCTCCCAACCCCGTGGCGGGAGGCGCAAGAGGCTTCCCTGGGGAACGAGTCCCAGCGGAGCTTCCCTCCCCCATTCTAGGGCGGGCCAGGTACCTGAGAGGCGATGGACCTGCGGAAAGCGCAGGCCATGGCTCCACAGCTCGGGGGAATCGCGACCCCAGAACGTGAGGCTGGTTGGGCCCTGGTGCGCGACGGACCTCAGCCCTCTGACCCCCACCTACCCACCCACCAACCCCGTCAAGCGATCATCCCGCCCCGCCCCTTTAAGACGCCCCGCCCCCTCAAAAAAAGTGAAGCGCTATTCCGGAAGTAGACTGCGAACCAATCACTGATCAGGAGCTCTCTTCCTCTCTCCCCTGACCTTTCGCCCCGCCCCATCCGTCTACCGCTGGGGAACTCGGGAAATGCCCAATTCCGCTTGAATCTAGCGGGAGCTGGGTATCATGGCTACCTCTTCAGTGTCCAAGGTGAGTGGGCGGAGGGGGCGCGTCTCCTGGCACGCCATGGACTTACGGCTAGCTCATTCCTCACTTCTCAGCTACGCCCTCTTCTTCCTCCTCCTCTTCCCGAGACTGGGGCTTCTTTCTCATCTTGTGCCTGGACTGTGTCCAGCTTCAGTCCGGGCTCGTGACCCGACGGGAGTTGCCGATGGAGACAGCAGCCTGGTGTGTGCGCCGCCCCGGAGGCCAGCTGGGCAAGCAGTCAAGGAGACCTGAGTTCAAATTCGGCCTCAGATGTTTGGCACCTGTGTGACCACTGTTTGTCCTTTTACCTCAGCTGTATAATGGATCTCTATTTGCAGGATTGTCGTGAGGATCAAATGAGATGATATTTTTAAAGCGCTTAGCACAGGGCTTGGCGCATAGTAGGTGCCAGATAAACGCTTATCCCCCCATCTCCTTTAAGAAGCAGAGCTTTCCGGCTAAGACCCTGACAATCAAGGCTATACATACCCCAGCTTTCGAGCCTTAACCTGAACCGGAATTCTAAAGAGATAGATATAAAACTTTAAACAAACATTAAGCAAAGCATCTTGTCCAATTCACGTTTTACAGATGAGGAAGCAGACCCATGGAGGTTAAACAACTTGCCCTAGGTCATAGGTAATAAGTGGACGTGTTAGGTTTTGAACCCAGGGCTTCCTGGGTTCCACTGTACACAGAGAATAAAAAGCAGAGTTCAATTCCTACCTGGCTCTTGGCACTCTTAATTTGGTGCTATCTCCTTCAGGAAGCCTTCCGATAACCTTCCATTAGACTGTAAACTCCTTGAGAACAGGCACTGCCTTTTGCCTTTGTATCCCAGCAGTTTACAACAGTGCCCAGCACATAGTAGACACTTGCTGCTTGTCTCTCCTTCTAGAAGAGAACCATGACATTAGGAAGGTGATGCCATGGCTGGCAAGTGAATTGGATTTAATCAAGGAAGGGCTGTGCAAAGTCATCAGCCTCACTCTCTCCTTCAGAGTCATCTGGGTCCATATATAGATTAGGGTAACTGGAGATGTCCCAGGATGCAGTGGAAGATCTTGTTTCCCAGGTCTCAGTTTGACTTAATGATTAACAGCCAGATGAAGCTCTCCTCAAACTTCTTAGAGGACTTTCCTTTTACCTCCTCTTCTTTACCCTCTTCTCACAGCCCAATTGAAAAGTTGAATTCTGGGCATGTATCAAACTATACCAATTATAATTTAGGTAAATAGCCATCATAACCTTATTTGAGTGACATGAAAGGGAGAAGAAGAAAGCAGTGTGAGTGCTAGAGTGTTGGAGATTGAAGTAGGGAGGGAGTCTTTTATGAATGTGAGAGAAGAGGAAATTTTAACTCTGTTCTGTGCCACATGTTTTTTTCCCAGGAAGAGCAGAAAGTGTTGGCCCTGGTGACTTGGGTCAAGGTTCAAATCCTGCTTGTGATGCTTGTTACATATTTGACATAGGGCAAGTAATTTGGGCCTAGGTTTTCTTCTCTATAAAGTGAGGGAATTGGCCTCTGAAGTCCTTTCCTGCTCCAGTACTTTTGAAATAAAAGTACTTTGATAGGTCCTAACTACTCTAATTTCAGGGCCCAGTATTTACTATAGAAGGTGTCTTAGGAAATAATATAAAATAGTA
>NW_027187302.1:5158813-5188448 GCF_028583685.1 Petaurus breviceps papuanus
AAATACTGGTTTGGGGTGGGAGTTGGGGATTGATAGGTATGTCACACATATGAAGAAACAGGATCCGGGAAAACCCATTTGATAACTTTATGCCATTCTCCCTTCCCTGTTTGCTCTTGCCTCTTTCCCCAATTCCCTGGCCTGCCTGGTGGAAGTCTTTTCCTGGGATATAGTCTAAGCTCTTCTTTTGGTAACTGGTGTTCTATATCAGTCTGAAGCATTGTGTGTATAGCATTATACTGGGTGATGACAAATAGATGCAAATACTAGAATAACTGTACCTTGCTTTTAAAAATATTTTATTTTTAATGTAACTTCTATTTTAACTTTTGTCAACTAACAAGTAATATTTTTTCTATTATTTTTAAACAAATATGCATAGCCATACAAAACACATTCTTACACTGGTCATATCAAAAAATTTATATTTGATACTGAATTCTGAGTCCATTATCTCTGGCAGGAATTAGATACCATGCTCCATCATTATACTTCCAGAATTGCTTTGTTGATTGAATTGATAAGAGTTTTAAAATCTTTATGTCAGCCAAAGCACAATATATTTTGTTCCCGCCCCTTATTTTACCTCTGAGTGAATTGTGTTTAAAGTTTTGGATCCTGCTTTCTTATTCTTTCTGCTATCCTCTTTTGTTTTATAGGTGAATTCATCCCATCCACATTCATGATAATGACTATTACTACTTTATACTTCTCATTTTCCCTGTACCTTCTTTATGAAAAATAGGATGATAAGGGAAGAGTATCAGTGCTCTAGGTTTGGTACAACTGGATTCTACTTCCCTGCCCTACTTCTCCTTTCCTCACCCTAGAGCCCACTTATAGTTTCTTATCTTTTCTTTTAAATCCCACTTTTTCAATCTACTCTCCTTTGATTTTTTTTTTTTTTTTTGCTTTTTGGAGGGCAATTGGGGTTGTGACTTGCCCAAGATCACATGGATAGTTTTTGTGTGTGTTAAGTGTCTGAGGCCAGATTTGATCTCGGGTCCTCCTGACTTCAGGGCTGGTGCTCTGCTCACTGCGCCCACAGGAAATGATTCAACAAACCCAACTCCATTTATCTATTTATTTATCTATTTGTGTGCGTGTGTGCATGAGCATCCGTGAGCAAGTATTCTCCCCTCCTTTGACTAGTTCAGGTGAGAGATTCCAGTTGTCCCCTTCCTCCTTGTCCTGTAGTCATCTATTTGCCCACTTTGATTATGCTTTCCTTTCTCTTCTTTTTCCCTGATGGTATATTCCTCTTCTTCCTTTAACATCATCAAAACAACAGAACTACTCTCAGTCCCTATGCCTAATTAGACTTTTTCTTTGGCCATCCAAAATGATGATAGACTTCTGAAGGGATATGTCAATTATTTCCTCATGTTAAAATGAAAATTTGTCCTCTCCCCATATTAAAATGAAAACAATTCATCCTTGTTTGTTCTCTTAGGATCTGTTTGTGTTTTCCTTTTTATTTAAAAGTTTCTCTGCTGCTCTCATCTTTTCATCAGATATGCTTGGAAGTTCCGTATTTATTTAACCATCCATTTTCCCTTGCTAGGAATTGTAATGTTAATGGAATTTAAGATCTTCCCCACCTTTTACCGTGTTTCCCCGATAATAAGACACTGTCTTATTTTTTTTTTTTTTTTGGAAAGAAAAACACCAGAGGGCTTATTTTCAGGGGAGGGCTTATGTTGTCCTGCCTCAGCTCTCCTCCGAGGCACTGCTCTCAATGGCACCAGCAAGCAAATCACTGGGGGAGAACAGGATGACGCGCTCACTGCTGCAGCTCTGATTGGATGCAGCTCGGAGCGCGGCGTGCGTTTCACCCGGGGGAGGGGATGGTGCATACAGAGGGTACCGTAATGTAGCGTGTAGCGCAGGGGATCACCTTCACTACAGTAGCAATCTCAATAGGGCTTATTTTAGAGGAATCTTACACAGTAAGGGGAGGGTTTATTTTCGGGATAGGTCTTATTATTGGGGAAACACGATAATAGTCCTCCCATGGAGTCCATTAAGGGAAGCTTGCTTAGGGGAGGCTTGCTTGTAGGAAGGCTTTCACACCTTTTGCTAATTTCTAATTAGGCATTGACTCTGATAAGTGTATATATACCCTGAGTTGGTATTTTGCTTTGGGGGCTTGCTTATGAGAAGGATCTTGTGATTCCCTGGTTTCTGATTCTGAGTGATTGTATGTTCAGAGCTGCCTGACTGCTCAGATTTAAAGGCTCTCTAGATCCAGGGTTGTATGTAAAATGTATAGTTGATTCAGGCAGTCAGAGCCCTGTCTGTTGGTCTTTATTTCTTTGCTTGTATTTTCTCTTTGTATTTTCTCTGAAGTTCAGGGTGCTGACTTTTCCTCTGAACCAGTGAATGTAATTTAAAAAGATTGTTAACCCCTTAAACAGCTATCTTTCCTGCTAAAGGAGATCTAAGAACCTGTGCTAGCAGCCATCCTGGGTGTGCCAATGTGTTGCTGCTACAGGATTATACTCAGTGTTTTGGGGTAAGTTATTCTTGGTTGCAAACCTATATTCCTTGCCTTCTAGGATATTATATTCCAAACTCTCTTCTCCTTCAAAATGGTGGCTGCTAAATAATGGGTGATTCTAACTGACTCCTCAGCACTTAAACTCTTTTCCTGACTGCTTGCAATATTTTTTTCTTTGACCTGGAAGTTGATTTTCCTGGGAGTTTTCATTTTCAAGTTTCTTTCAGGAGATGACTTGTAAATTTTTTGTGTTTCTGCTTTGCTCTCTTGTTCTAAGAAGTCAGGGTAGTTTTCTTTTAAGATTTCTTGAAATATGACTCTAGCCTTTTTATTGTCATGGTGTTCAAGTAATCAAATGGCTCTCTTCTTGATCTGTTTTTCAAGTCAATTATTTTTGCTATGAGATACTTCTATTTCCTTCTATTTTTTTTCAGTTTTTTCATTTTGTTTAACTATTTCATGTTGAATGGAGTCAGTGACTGTCATTTGGTCAATTTTAATTTTCAGGTAGATATTTTTGGGAGGGATAAGGTTTTGTACCCCATATGCCAGGCCACTTTTCCAATTCTTTCTTCCACAATTTCACTTCTCTTCCATTTTAAAATTTTCATTCCTCATAAAGACTTATTTCATTCATGAAAAATATTTCTTAACTCCCTTTTTTATACCCTTGCTTCATCTCTCCTAGGAATTCTAATTGAATTTATACCCAAGCTGTGTTTTTCCCTGAAGCTTTAGAGTTTTGGAGTCATTCTCTTTTTTTAGGTTTGTGTCTTAAGCTTTCATATCACTGTAATAGCTCTTTATGGTGTGACACTTATTTTGTTCGCTCAGTCTTCCAGGCTACTTAATGACTTTGGACTTTATGGGTTCTGAGCACTCCTGGGGAGAGTGTGTGTACTTGTCCTGCTGCTGCTTTCTTGGGGGTATTCAGTGTTATGTTATTCCGGGATCTCAGGAACATGAGATCTGGGGACTTAAGCTTTCAATGCTCCCAAAGTAGTCTAATTCTATTTGTTTGTTCATTCATTCATTTATTCAGCAGTCAGGGTTGACTTGTGCCCAGGGTCACACAGCTAGCAAGTGTCAAGTGTCTGAAGCCACAGGTCCTACTGACTTCAGAGCCGGTGCTCTATTCACTGTGCCACTTAGCTGTCCCCAAAGTCTAATTCTTTCAGCCACACCCCCAACCCCATCATCCCTGCTGTGCTTTTCAAGTTTCTGATCTGGGCTTGCATCTGAGCCACACACTTGTGGCCTTGCCCCTGGTTGGAGTCATGGTAGAGAACTCAGCTGTACTTCTTTCTACTTCTCTACCATCTTGGCTTCCTCCTCACTTCAAAAGAGTTATCAATCAAGTGAATTTAACTAAGAGAAGATACCTGGGGAAGTGAGCTTGGAATCCAAACCCAGTTATAAAACTCTAATTAGACTTGGAAGTCTAATCCTAATCACTTGGGTTAT
This sequence comes from Petaurus breviceps papuanus, assembly GCF_028583685.1. Lineage (NCBI taxonomy): Eukaryota > Metazoa > Chordata > Mammalia > Diprotodontia > Petauridae > Petaurus > Petaurus breviceps. The sequence continues at coordinate 5,162,778 of NW_027187302.1, forward strand.
TTCCCTTACAGTTTTTGTTTCTCTCCATTGAAGAATTTTTACTTTAAATCCACTTTTACATTTGTATAGTTCTTTTATTTTTTACATTTTTTCAACTCTGTTATTGAGTTTGCTCTTCACAATAGAATTCTAGAATTTTGGAGTTGGAAGGGATCATTAATATTTTCTTTTTTCAAAAATTTCCAACCCATGCTTGCATCAGGAATTCCTTCTGCAATATATGATCACCTTATCTCTGTCTAAAAATATTCAGTGATAAGGAGATCACTACCTGCTGGGACAGCCCATTCCACTTTGGGGAATTATTTTTGTTATTAAGGACTTGGATTTTTTAATATCAAGCTAAAACCTGAATTTTCTCTGAATCTTCTCATTGCTTCTTGGTCTGTCCTTTAGTTCTAATCAGAACAAGTATAGTTCTTATTCATGAAAATATTTAAAGATAGTATCCACATCTCCTTTCTACCCCCCTGGGGGAAAAAACAGCAACAACAATCCAGTCTACTCTTTTCTAAATATTCTTAATTCCTTCAGCTGATCTTCTTAAGTAGTGATTTCTAGTCACCTCACAGTCTGAGTTGCCTTAATTTGGATACATTTCTACTTTTCAATATTCTTTTTAAAAAGTGACAAGCAGAAGGGAAAAAGAGCATGACTTTAAGCTTTGGCAGATTTGTGCAGAATGATTTGGAAATGGAAAGACTACAAGAGGACTTGCTGCCTGAAGAGGGGGCATAATGCCTAGCCCTACATACCTTCTCATCCATGAGAAACTATAGTAAGTGACTTCTTCCATTCCAAACTTGTACAGTACTTCAGCCAGAAGTCCATTGGCAGCAGATAAGGGAGTGCCTCTAGAAAGTGTGATCAGAGACAGGACATGTATAGCCTGCAAGACAGGAGGCAGTAAAAACAGCAGGATCCCCCTTTATTCCTCTCCTCCTCCAGGAAAGTCCCAGGATGAGGATTTTCAAAACCCCATAGAGTGAGGACCTTCAAAACGCTGTAGAGAAGCAATAGGTAGCAAACAGTGTGGTACCACAGAACCCTGCTGACCCAGGGGCTCTGAGGTCCTCAACATGCTATACTGACATTCCAGGGCCCTGAAGACCTAATACTGTTAACGTCAGAGATCTAGGAGAAGCCTGATCCTTGGAGGTGTAGGTCAGTGAGAGAATCCAGGGGACCGAGGAGTAGACCAAGCATAAGTTCAGCAGGGTATGATCTGGCCCTTGCATAAAGCCACAGTTCAGCAACTAAAGTTGGAAAAATGAGTAATTTAAAAAACCATGAATATTTCAAGAATTATTCCAAATCTACAGATCTGCAAAAGGGAGAATGTAACTAACATTTAGGCAGAAATTCAAAGAAAAAAATTCCATAAAGATGACATGAATACCTAGAAGACAAGAAGAGGTTAAAAATGAAATAAAAGCTCTGGAGAAAAGAATTGGAAGGAAAATACATAGCTTAGAAAAGAAAATGGTAAACCTTTTATCCATGGGGTAGCTAGGTGGTACAGTGCATAGAGTACTAGAACTGGAGTCAGAAAGACCCAAATTAGAATTTGGCTTCAGAGACTAGCTGTATGACCCTGGGCAAGTCATTTAACCCTGTTTGTCTCAGTATCTTCATCTGTCAGATAAGCTGGAGAAGGAAATGGCAAGCAACTCCAGTATCTTTGCCAAGAAAACCCCCCAAAAAGTAGTTCTAACAAAGAGTCTGAAACAAACAACAACAATAAAATTTTACCCAAGAAATGGGTTTCCTGAAAACTGAGGCATATCAAACAGAAATTAATGACTCTGTGAAATAGCAAAAAATGTTACATCAAATTCAAAAGACTGAAAAAATATAAGAAAATATGTTATCTGATGTTGAAACAAATGACTTAGAAAACAGGTCAAAGAGATATTTCAAGAATCATTAGACTTCCCAAAAACTATGATATTATAAAAGGTAGAATAAAGATTTGACACCTGGTTGGATATTAAGGTAAAGGAAAAGAAAAAGGGATGATTTCAGGGCTGTATACTTCAGTGATTGGAAGGATGTTTAAACTAATAAGGGACATTAGGAAGAGGAGAGGGTTTTGGGGGGCCTAGGGATGTTGTGAAGATGACTTTTGTTTTGGACATGTTGAATTTGAGATGTATATAGGAAATATACATACATATAATATATTTGAATACATATAAATATATTTGAAGTCTAAAAAGTAGTTGGTCATGCAGGATTAAAATTTAGGGGAGGGACTAGGGTTAGGTAGAAAAATCTAGAAGTTGTATGAATAGAGGAAACTATGGAACTTGATGAGATCACCAACAGAGAAGAGAGCCCAGGACAGAGTCCTGGGTACATTTGTGAATATACAGGATGATAAGCCATCAGAGGAGACTGAGAAGAAAGAAGGAGCTGGAAAGGTTGGGGGAGAACCAAGAAAAGTCAGTGTTAAATGCAGAGAAGAAAGAGTATCCAAGGACAAGGTGGTCAACAGCAAATGTTCCAGAGGGATCATGAAGGATGAGGACTAAGAAAAAGCCATTGCATTCAGTAATTGAGATCATTGGTAACCTTGGGAGAGAGCATTTTTCAATTAAGTGCTGTTTTCAGAAGCCAAATTGCAAGGGAGGCAGGCTAGACAACAGTTCTTTTGAAAAAAGAACTTAAAGTTTTAAAAAAGTTTAGTTGGTTAAGAGCTCATTATGAGTTCTTGATGTGTTGGCTTGTAGCTCTTGAAACCATGCAAGTCATGGTTTTCAATAAGGCACTCAGAAAAGTCCATATAATATCAAGTAACATTGAGACATAGTGTTCATTAAAAAAGGAGGTAATAGTCCTACTGTATTTTACCTTACCTGAACCGCATCTGAAGTATTGTATTCAGTTCTGAATACTGTATTTTCATAAAGACAATGAAAAGTTGGAGGGTATGTCCAGGATGATATAGGAGACAAGAATATTAGTTTAAAGAACTGCAAGGATCTAGACTGGAGTAGAGCTGGGGGAGTGGAGAGCATAATAGCTGTTTTAAATATCAGTTAAGAGGCATTAGTTTATTGTACTTGACCCTACAAAGCACAGAAGTCCTAGAGAGTTCAGTTTCAGTTCAGTGTAAGGAAAACTTCCTGATGATTAGATCCCTCCAAAGTGGAACATGCTACCTTTCTAAGGTAGTCAGTTCCCTTTCACTGGAAGTCTTCAGGTGGAGGCTTGTATAACTATTTGTTAGTGATGTTGGAGTGGTAATTATACTTCAGGTGCAAAGATCCAGTAAACTCTCAACTGAGAAATTCTGTGAAAATACTAAATTTACCTTTCACCTTCTACCAGCTATCTCATGTACTATATGTAAAAATTCATTTTGATGGGAGAAAAAAAATGAGCTTATAAGAAAGGAGGAAAGGGGGCAGCTAGGTGGCAAAGTAAATAGAGTACCCGCCCTAGAGTCAGGAGGACCTGAGTTCAAATCCAGCCTCAGACACTCAACACTTACTAGCTGTGTAACCTTGGGCAAGTCACTTAATCCCAATTGTCCTGCCTTCCCCCATCAAAAAAAAAAAATAAAAAAAGATGAAGATTTGAAAGCCAGATCAGACATGGACAAGAAACTATTTGCCTCTGATCAATTCAGGAGGTTTAGTTTATGGCAGGTATGAGATTTTTAGTAATTATGTCTAGTGGAAGAGAGAGAGCCTGGCTGATAAGAGTATGCTCTAGTAGATATATAGTTGCTTAGGGGCACACATAGGGCAAATAAAGTCAAAAAGACTAAGATGTTTCTGAAATGAGGGCCTAGGAGAGACAATGGAACCAGACAGTCTATTCTGAATCATAGGGTGAAAATTTAATAAAGAGGGTTTTCAGGAAGATGGAAGAATGGAAAGCCACAAGAGTCTCTAATGTGTCAGCATTTCCCTCAAAAATAGCAAAAGAAATGACAGAAATCTTTAACGTGGTTATATTTTGATTCTTCAAAGATTGTACTGTTCCATAATTTGCAGCTATATAACATTGTTCAGAGAGTACTACTATTATTAAAAAGGTGAATTTTGTGCCTGAGAGCAGCTTGGGATCAGTGAAAATACTGTGCACATTACCAAAAGCAATCCATCATGCTTTCTTCCTCTTACTCATTTCTAGATCCTGCTTTTTGTCTTGTGTGACTGTCTTTAACATTTGAATCGATTCTCCTATGAGTTTTCTATCCAATTACATAGTATAGTCTGGATAATATTCATTTTTTATCTACTTGGTTTTGCCTGTGTGGATAATTAGGCCAATTCTTTTGAATGATTATGAATCTCACGAGATAGCAGGGTTTAGGGGCAATTAGCATAATGCCCTCCACAAATAGCATTTGAAGATATCACCATCTATAAAGAATTCCTCTTTCATTTGCATTTCTTGCCTATCTTTTATGAGAGTAGTGAACAATTTGGCAGTTATGTATCTCTGTTTCATACCTCACTTGATGCTGACAGTCAAGATTCTTGAACAAATTCTGTCTTTTACATTTATCCAGGGATAGTATATGATTTTAATATATGCATGGGAGACACCCTGTTGGAGGAGAGTTTTTAGGATTACATTTTACTTCACCAATGCAAATGCTTTTAAAAAATAATCAAGAGTAAATACAGTGTAATCTTGGATTATCTGCACTGCTCATGTTATTAAGGATGCTATAATTTGCAAAAGCTTATTTTCATCAAACATGTCATTGATGCATGGGTAGATCATTCTCATAAGGAGTTTATAGAGTTGAGATAGTAGGCATATGGGTCTGTAGGTCTCTCAATTCCATTCATTTATTTTTTGTGCAGAGGGAGTGTGTTTCTGAGTGGTGTGATACTTTTCATGCTTTACCTTCCAAGAAAGCTTTCTTCAATTCAAATTTAGTATATGGAAATGTATTAAGTGTGACTAGTTGAACTTGATGAGGTTAAATAATGTAAACTTCCTTCTAAGACTCTTGCAGTGGAAAGCATGAACATCCCCTTTAATATTATGTTGAAATAATTGAGGACATTCCCTTGAGAGAGTATGGGGAATATCCTTAACTTGGGTACTATTGATAATCTCATTAAGGATGATTTGATTGTCAGGCTATTGACCTCAACACTTAGATTTAAGCCTTTAAAAGTGAGCAGAGAGATAAATGAATGAAAGTGCATTTAAGTACTTATTATGTGTCCAGTCCTGTTCTTGTGGAAATCTGAGGTCCAGAGAGAGTTGAGCATAGTTACTGACCAGTGTATGTTTGGGCCACAAGGAGGGAAAGTCTTCTTACTCATAGAGTCCTCCCTAGAGAGCTCCTTCTGCCTCAAAGATGATACTTGTGAGGCAGAACAGTAAAGGAGTTCTCAAAATGGGAATCACATATTCTAAAGGAGAGCAAAAGCCAGGGGGATGGATGGAGTGGTACACATTCCGGGAAGCAGCCTTCTGGAGATTGGAGAGTAGGTTTCCTAGACAACCCTGTGTTGCCTCCTTTGGACAGCTGAGGCAAAGTCATTTCTTGGGGGAAGGTTATTCTTCTGGATATACCTTCTATATATACTTGACCTCATTCAAATGCTCTTTCTTTCTGTCTTTGTCTCCTTTATTTCCATTTCTTTTTTTTCCCATAGCATATTGGAGACTGACATGTTAGTACTATTTGTAGTATTTTCTTTTCTTTTTCTTTTTTGCCTTTTGGAGAGCAGTTGGGGTTAAGTGACTTGCCCAAGGTCACATGGCTAGTATGTGTTAAGTGTCTAAGGCTGGATTTGAACTCAGGTCTTCCTGACTCCAGGGCCAGTGCTCTATTCATTGCGCCACCTAGCCGCCCCTAATTTGTAGTATTTTAACTCTTGAAGAAATAAATTTTGGGGTATAGAAATCCTGACAAATCTTTTGTTGTTGTTGTTGTTTTTTGATGGTGGTAGTGGAGGGTTGTTACGTTTTATTTCGTGTGTGTGTGTGTGTATGCGCACTTTCAATTTTATCTTTAAATGTCTTTGGAATAGTTTGGCTTAATTGGATCTCATGCCAGACTTTCTACAAATTAGTTTTTCCCTTCACTCTTTATTACTTTTGAAAAATAAGATTTTCAAAATGAATTTATACTAATAATAATAATAGCTCACTTTAATATAGCATTTTAAGGTTTACAAAACCCTTTACATACATTATCTCATTTTATGTATACACTAACCTTGTGAGATAAGTGCTATTATTATTCTCATATTGCAAATGAGGAAACTATGAAGAGGTATGCTGGTAAATGTTTAACAACCAGGATACGCTTTTAAGTTTAATATGCATTATTGGCATTTTCACCAGCACTCACTCTCTTAATTCTAGACAACCAATAAAACAATAAAGCCCTGATTTTTGTAGCATTTGTTGATTTTTGAGGTATTAAATGTCTGCACGTTTAAGTTCAGATGTAAAATGTAACAAATAGCTCCTATGAGAATCTGTTTGAGCTTGCCCCAGAACACTCCAAAAGCTAAGGTTCAGAAAGATCAAATGATCTCCTACACATATACACACAGAGTATATATGTCTGATGTGGGATTCCAGTCTAGGCCTTCCTAATCTACACATCTAAAGTCTATCCCCTGTACTAAACTTCCTCCCAATTTATATTCTAAACTGATAATGCTCTTGAGTGCCATGTTTCTTTTTTTGAAAGGCCCTCAATAATTATTTAGCATCACCATTTTTTTCCTCTTTTGACCTCATTGTTATAGCATTTGCTTTTCGTGATTAAATTTAGGAAGGAAATTATTATATTTTTCAAATCCAGCGATAAACCTCAAACTCCATTTTGTTTTATAGTTTCAGTACTACTGCTCCACTTCCCTTACAGGAAATCCTAACAAGAAATAAGATTTATTTTCACTTTCTTTTATCATGAGTAGGTTATTAAACAGCAAAGTATTATATAAAGGAGGTTAAAGCAACAATGAATGATCTACAAATTAGATAATTAGAGAGAATATTATCCCTCCAAAATATAGAGGGGAAAAGGTTTTGGCTTTCATATGTGATTTTTTTAATTGGCTAATTAAATTCTTTAACTATATAGATGTATGTGCTACTTTTATACTTGAATTTCATTAATTTCTCACTTTTTTCTATAGGGTTGCTTTGTGTTTAAACCAGATTTTAAGAGGAAAAAGGTCTCTTTTCCAATAGGTGAGTTAATAATTTATTTGTTTTTTTTTTGTCTAAGGAGCCTGTCAATCTTTTCAGCCCTAACCCTAGGCATACATACCAATTTTGTTCCAAAGTGACTGTCATATAGAAAAGGTAAATTCTTGGGACTTTGACTTAAAGAAGAATCTAAATAGATCTTCACAAATCAAGATATATAATAAATATCCTGTAATGGGTGTGTAATGTAATACCAAGCAAAGGCAACTTCCCAGGTTCGAAATACCAGCATAGGTGCTCTCTATTTTATTCAGTAACAAACCCAGAACAGAGAAGATCAAAACATGACATCATTCAAAATACAGTATTTACTAAGTATGATTAAATAATCTCCAAGTACTACCCCACCCCAGGACCTTCCAATCATTCAATCAATTACAAAGTCTCTGTTCTAAATACTTCTCCACCCCTAGGCTATACCTTAATTAAGTCCACCACAAAGCCCCTCTTCTCAAATGGAGATTAGTTTCCAAACATAAGTAAAATACATTCATTTGCTCAACCATAGAACACAAAAAGGTCAAAAGTTCCCCACCCCTGGATCACAATTGAATCTACCCCAGAGTTACATCAAGTTTAAACACAGCACTTAATACCCAAATGGAGGTCTTTTCTTCATCTTGACACGAGGCAAGTTCTCAGCAATCTTAGTTCCTGGAGAGACAAGGCTTAGCAAGGCCATAAGATACATTGCCAGTCCCTTCATGAATTTATCCTCTGTCTGTAGAACAGCCCTAGAACTCCTGAACACATTAGCAAAGCCCTCTCCCAGGATTTCTGTAAACATACAACAAGAAAATCCTTCTTCAGGGCTTCTGAACCAACAGAAAGGCTCCCAGACCCCTGCAACAACAGTACTGTCCCTCACCAGTGGACAGTATTCATTCTGTCTGCAGGACAGTCTCCAGACCCCTGCAACAACAGTACTGTCCCTCACCAGTGGACAGTATTCACTCTCTGTCTGCAGGACAGTCTCAGGCCTTCTTAACCAAATGCCAGGTTCCAGGACTTCTTCAACAGGACAGTCTTTCACCAGTGGACAAATCTGGCAAAATAACATCAAAACAGACAGACAAAGTACCAGCAAAACAGCCATGTCTCCTCAGTCCTTGGCAGCTCAGGGGGCAGGTCTCAAAAGTCCAGGGCAATTCAAAGCGGCCACCAGCAATCCTCTTAGCCTCTCTCTCTCCACGAGGTGCTGCTTCCAAAAAAAAAAGATCTTCCGCCTCTCTCTAGTGTCTCTCCAAATCTACGTCCCCAGCTCCTCCCAGTCAGGACTTTCTTTTCACATCAAAAAGTCCATCCCACAGGTGGGATTAACAAGCTCTGGGTTTTAATACAATCAATTTGAAAACCAAGCCCAATACAGGGGAATCTCCACATTCCATTACTATCACAGGGTGTTCTCAATTTTTAAAAATGTAATGACTGCTTACTTTTTCTCTATGTCAACAGAGAACTATTTATTTTGAGATAGATAAATAGATTTACTTTACTCATGCAAACCAAATTTCAATTAATCAAAAAAAGTATTGATTAAGTATTGCTGTGTGTTAGCACTGCTAGTTGTCATGGGGTAGAAAAAATAATATATACAAAATTGTGAGGCAGAATTTGGCAGTGAAGCACATGTACCCTTTACCTCATTTAGGATGAGTGAATGAATGAATGAGCATTTATTAAATGTTCACAGTGTGCCAGCTCCTGTTCTGGGGATACAGATACAAAAGCAAAGATAGTCTCTGCCACATGGGAACTTAAAAGACCCACATAGTCAAGAAATTATTGAATTGAGACAAAAGTAATAATTTGAACGTGGAATAGGACTTTTCTCAAGGATCAAAGAGGTCAACTCTTGACCCTGTTCCTCAGAATCTGAGGCAGGCTGATATGTAACCAGATGCTTGAGAAGAAAATAATGATCAATTTAGGGGAAAAAAAAGTAGAAGATATGACTCTAAACCAGGGGTGGGGAAGCTGCAGCTTCAAGATGTAGCCTTCTAGGTCTTCAGGAGTGACCTTTTGACTGGCTCCAAACTTCAGATTTTGTTCTGTGAAGTTTAGAGTCAGTAAAAGGGCTGCACTTGAGGACCTACAAGGTCACATGTGGCCTTGATGCCACAGAAGAAAAAAAGTGATTTAGGGCTTCTGGGCTTTATTAAGTTGGTCTCAAATTAGAGTACCCTGTCTTAGTTTTTAATTATTTTTTTCCTTGAAAGATTGAAAAGTCATAGAGATAAATGTGAGATAGTAAACAGTGAGTGTACATTAGAAATAATTCCTTTTTTCAGGGACTGGTAAGTAATAAAAACAAAATCCTTTAATGTTAGAAGTTGCTTTTAGTAGTAGAAACTTTTAATTTAGACTTGTAGACTATTTTTTCTTCTTTCAAAAAAGTAAATGATATATGGTGATAAATTTCTTTTTTTATTAGCTATAGAAAGTATATTATGTAAAATTATTTTACTGGATTTTAGCTAAAATTCAATAAATAATCAGTGTTACTGATTTATGTACCAATAAACCTGCCAAATAATAAGTCACATTTACATAGCGTTTCATGGTATACAAAGTAGTTTGTAAAGTATACAATGGAAGTGTTTTATTTTTGTCCAGATCTATGATTTCATGAGGAACTTTCTGTGCAGAAATTCCTTCTACTGATACAGATGAGCAATTTATCCATAACTTTTTTTTCTGTATAAATTTTGCAGTGTCAGGAACTGCCAAATAACAGTAATAGCAGTACAGTTGTCCCTGGACCCAGTCTCTAAGGCTGAGACCAGAAACAGGGACCATCATGCCAAATTTCTTAGCAGGGGTCAGAAACTAGCAGGAGCTTGGTTGTTCCAGGGAGTGCCACTTATCACCAGACAAAAAGTAGGTCAGAGCCAGAGAAGGAGCTATGTCCCAGGTTTAGAAATACAGGTCAGCAATGACAAAAGTAGGAATTTAAAGAAGCAGCAGGCCAGGTTAGATGTGTTCTAAGAACCAGGTATCAAGAAGGATAATTGAGCTCATCCAAAAGGTGGTAATTTACCAATTTGACACTTGACAGCCTATTCCATAATTCTATTAAACCTGTACCTTTTATATTTTGCCAGAATTTTATTAGTTTACTGTTTCCTACTACTGTTAGAATTTTTTACATTGGAAATAGCTACATTCTTATTTAATAACTCTGGGTCCTATCCTTTTGTGTTACAGTTTAAAAAGAAATGACAAATATGCAAAACAGAAGTTCTTTAGGACTGCAAATTTATATGGCATTGGATAATGTGCTTTAGTCCATGTTTATCTGTAGACAATGACCTATACATTGAATAGGAATGATATACAAAAAAAAAAAAAAGGAAAAAAGACTTGACATCAAAAGTTTTAGCTTCTCTGTTTCCTCCTTTTTTTTTTTCAAGTGGTCTCAGACAAAGAATTTAACTGCTGTGTCTTAGTTTGTTCATTTTCCTGACCTGTCTCATAGGGTTGTTGCAAGGTGAAATAATGTATGCAAGTACTTTGAAGTCTATAGGATGCTATGCAAATCCAAAGTGATAATTGTTTATTCCTTTAATTTAATTTATTTCATTTAGCATAAATCTTTTACCTCTCTCTCCTCTCTCCAAAATCCTACCAAAAGAACAAATATGCAGAATCAAGCAAAATAAATTCCTGCATTGGCCATGTACAAAAAATTTATGTCTCATTTTGCGTCTATCACTACTCTCTTAAAAGGTGGGTAGTATTGGCCAGGATACTTAAGTCTTTCAAAGTCATTTGTCTTTATAGTGTTGTTGTTATCATATAAATTGTTCCTGTGGTTCTGCTCACTTCATTTTGAAACCTTTCTCAGTTCCTTTCATTATTTCTTTTCGTCCCAGTAGTATTCCACTGCATTCGTATGCCACAATTTATTTTGCTGTTCCAAAGATATTATGTACAGTGATGTCATATTTATCTCAGGTTTGATGTATCTCTTTTCTTGATATTCATGGTAAATGAAATTAGAAACACTGAAGGTAACATTTCGGGGCTATCGTTTGACTAGCTAACTTGTTTTAAACTAATAAACAGAACTGAAGTATTGAAAAGTGAATTTAGAAATCTGAACTCATTTCATACACTATGTAGTGATTTACCATTTTAAAACTGGTCTTTATCTGGTGCTTTGAAAAAGTGGCAAGCAACATTGATCTTTTGTGATGCTTAAGATCATAGAAATTTAGAATTAGAAGGCATTTATTTTAGGGATGAGAAAACTGAGACCAAAAGATCTTGTTCAAGAGTACACAGCTGGTTAACTTAAGAGTAGCTAGACTTGAATTGAAGTCTTTTGAATTATAATTTAGTGCTTTTTCCCCACCTATAGTTTTTAGAGGTCACCGATTTATTGCTACACCCAGTCACAGGGTTTGATGTCAAGCCTGTGCCCACCTAGCTACTCTGTAACTTAATTGCCAAAGCTACCCAAGCTTTCTAACAGGTAGAATTGCTCCAGAATGGAATGGCCTGCCATAGTAGATGGCCTCCAGATGTCTCTGGAGCACTGAAGGTTGTTACATTATCATGGCAGAGATAATGGTTTTTTTTTTTTTTAAATTAATGCTTTATTAACTTCTGATTTACATCATTAGTTTCCGCCGGCAGAGATATTGTTGAGGGGATTTTGGTTCAAGTATTGGTTAGATCAGATGACCAGTGAAATCCTCTCTGATTTTGAGATTCTGTGGTTTATGATTTTCCAAAAACATTCTTTTTTTTTGCCATTTCTTAATATTTTTGGGAAAGTGTTTATCATCATGTATATTCCTGAGATGTGTTAAGATTTGAAATTATTTTATACCCCCCTCCTATGTGGTGTTTTATTTTTCTGTGACAAGTGTGCTATATGACTAACATTTTAGCTTGCACTTCTGCAAGTTAGGGTGATTTTTAGTCTCAAACCAAGAGAGGTTTTCTATGAGGAGTTGCATTGTGTTTTTTCATAGTTAATATAAAAAAAATAAATTTAAAAAAATTTTAGGTTCTTATTTCTTTTCTGTGTTCTCAGCTGACTATTTCAGTGAAGGTGAAGGTCTTTCTGAAGATAGCAAACTACGCTTTGATACTTGTCAGTTGTTATGGCAACAGATGAAATCTGAAGCTGAGGTAGGTACTATTATAATGACTCAAAGTTAGCTTAATATTTTAGATCACTTCTAGTTCTTCCCTTCCTTGATAAAATATTTGAAATAAAACAAAATGGTCAAGTATAAGTTGTATACCTTTCATGGGAAAATCTCACACACCAACTACCAAGGAGTAATAACTTTCAGACTTTTGGATTGTATTCATACTGAAAGCACTTTGTGACTAGCTCTTTGTATGTAATTTTACTTTTATTGTACCCCATGTACAGTCTTATTGCTAGGCTTTGAATATGCCTGTTATTTATACATCCCATGCCTACTCCCTAAGGTTGCATCAGCAGTCTGATCAAGGGTTTTGAAGAGATTTATACAAGAAGTGATCTGTCTTCCATCTGCATAGTTCCCAAAGGAAAATAATATGGGAAATAATGGGTTGGTAACTGTGGTATACATTATTAAATGAATTTGGTAAATGATATCACCCTCTTTGAATTAAAAGCACTTCTCGTTGATTTCTCTTTTGCTTTTACCACATGTCCTATTTTATATTATATTTGTAGAAATGAACATATCTCACTATTAGATTATAATTCCTCAAGAGTAGAGATGCTATTGTCTTTTATGTCTTTATTTTACCAATGAAGCACAGTGTTTCTCAGGTAAATAAATCATTTAGTTTTAATCTGCTGTGCATTCATACAGCAACTGTGTTTTGAACGTTTCTTTAATTATTGAATTAAATTGAGATAGAATGAACTGAAAGGGAAGGAGAAAGTAATGACATTCTATGAAAAAGTTCTGCACAGAAAATGGATATTCACTGCCTGGAACAGACTAAGAGAGTGGTTCCTTTAAAATCAGAAAGATGAGGGGGGAGGGGACTTCTGGGAGCCAAGATAGCAGAGTAAGCAGTAAATCACTATAACTCCCATTTTCACCTCCAAACAACTATAAAATAGCACCCCCAAACAAAGCCTGGAACAATAGAACCAGCAGAAAGATGGGGTGAAACAGTCTTTTAGCCTAAGAAACTTGGAAAATGAGCAAGAAAGATCCATCTCACTTAGGTAAAAGGGGAGCTCATTCTAAGACAGAAAACATCCCAGCAAGCCTCACCTCAGCAAACCAGCCCCAGTGTGGTGGAGTAGGTAGATGGCAATACCAGGACCCCCTCATGTGTCTTAGTATTGTCAGGGGAACTGGCAGTCTCTAGCTCTGAGAACTACTTTGTGGTTCAGTATAGCCCCAGGCAAACAGGCATCCTCCAGCAGCCATACCTCCATGTGCTTTATCACAGCTCCAGGCAAACAGGCATCCTTCATGAGCTTCAGTGTAGCCCCAGGGAAATGCAGAAACACCCCACTGGGCCTTAGCACATGCCAGACACCACCACTAGGACCCCAGCTAAGTGCCAGGTAAGCTGCCAGACCCCTATGGCCTCCAGCAGTGCCAGCCACCCCCCACCCCCTTAGCACAGCACCAGGGATGAGGGTCCCCCAGGGGGCCTCAGGGCAACATCAGGTAAACAGCAAGGGCCTGTAGCAACTAGCACAAGAAGCCTGAGATAGTGCCCCTTCCACCTTGGGTGTAGAACTCATATTTAAAAGAAAGGAAAAAGGCCTTCACCCTCCCAACCCCCTGAAAAAAGATGAGCAAAAAAACAAGAAAAAAAAAGAATCTGACCATAGAAAGTTATTATGGTTACATAATCAAGATATAAATTCAGAAGAGAACAGCAATGGCAAAACACCTGTGGGCAAAACCCCAAAGAAAAACAGGAAGTGGACTCAGGACCAGAAAGAACTCAAAAAGGAGCTTAAAAATCAATAGAGCTAAAATAAAAAATGAGAAAAGAAATCAGAGTGATGCAAGAGAATTGTGAAAAAAGTCAACAGTTTGGAAAACTGCTTAAAAAGTAGAATTGGCCAGATGGAAAAGGAGATACAAAATCCACTGAAGAAAAAACAAAACAAAACAACTCCTTAACGAGTACAATTGACCAGATGGAGAAAAAAAGTATGAAAGCTAATTGAGGAAAACAATACTTTAAAGGTGAGAATTGGGCAAGTGGAAGCGAATGGCTCTATGAGACATCAAGAATCAGTCAGATTCAAAAGAATGAAAGAAATGGAAGAAACTCTAAAATATATCATGGGAAAAACAGCTAACTTGAAAAATAGTTCCAGGAGAGACAGACAAGAGACAGTATCAGAATCATTGGACTACATGAAAGCCATAATCAAAAAGAGCACCTGGTCAATATCTTTCAAGAAATTATCAAGGAAAACTACCCCAATGTCCTGGAACCAGAGAGGAGAATAGGCATTGAAAGAATCTATCACCTCAGAAAAGAGATCCCCCCCCCCGCAAAAAAAACCTCCAGGGAACATTATAGCCAAATTTCAGAACTTCAGTTCAAGAAAAAAATACTACAAGTGACCAGAAACAATTCAAATATCAGGGAATCATAATCAGGATTACATACAACTTGGGAGCTGCAGCATTAAAGGATTGGAGGTCATGGAACTTGATATTCCAGAAGGCAAAGATGCTAGGCCTACAACCAAGAATCACTTACCCAGCAAAAGTAAGCATAATACATCAAGCGAAAAAGTGGTCATTTAATGAAATAGAAGGCCATAAGAAGACCATAAATGAACCAAAAATTTGACCTCCAATATCATGACTCAAGAGAATAATAAACGGGTACAAAGGGAAAAGAAAACAAGAGATTCAATAGAGCTAAACTATTTAGATCCCTACATGGGAAGATAATACTTGTAATTCTTAGAAATTATATCATTAATAGTATAGCTATGTATGTACATAGAGGGTGTGGGTATAAGGTGAATTTCAGGGAATGACAAAAAAATTAAGGGATTAGAAACAGGAATACACTCTGTGCAGAAGGAAGGGAGAGGTAGAATGGTGGTAAATTATTTTACATGCTGAGGTGCAAAAGACCTATTATAGAGGAGGGGAAGATGGAAGGGTGATCAGTGAGCATCAATTGAATTCTCTCATCAGTATTGGTTCAAAGGGAATCATGTACACAGTTGAATATAGAAATCTATCAGGGAAGTAGGAAGGGAGGAGATCAAATAAAGTGGGTGTGGGGGGTGGGGTTAGGACTGACAGAAGGGAGGGCAGACCATGGCAGGTGGTAGACATAAGTAAAACACTGGTGAGGAGGGAAAGGATGAAAGGAAAGAGAGGACAGAAAGGAGGAAAAATAGGATGGAGGGAACTACATAGGTAGTAATCATAACTGTGAATGTGAATGGGATGAACTCCCAGATAAAACAGAAGAAGATAGCAGAATGGATCAAAAACTGGAATCATACAATGTATTATTTACAAAAAATACACATGAGCAGAGATACACACAGTAAAGGTAAGGGGTTAGCAGAATCTTATGTTTCAGCTAAAGTAAAAAAAAAAAAAAGCAGGAGTAGCAATCCTGATCTAAGACAAAGTAAAAGCAAAAATAGACCCAATTAAGAGATAAGGAAGGAAACTACAAATTTCTAAAAGGTACCATAGAAAATGAAAGCAATATCAATACTAAATATATATGCACTGAGTGGTACAGCATACAGCTTCTTGAAGGAGAAGTTAACTGAGTTACAGGAAGAAATAGAAATAACAAAACTGTACTAGTGAGGGACTTCAACTGTCCTCTCTCAGAATTCAATAAATCCTACCAAAAAATAAACAAGAAAGAAACTAAGGAGGCAAAGAAAATATTAGAAAAGTTAGATATGACAGATCTTTGACATAATTTAGACATAAAGGGTGATACCATAAGCAAATTAGAAGAGCAGAGAGTAGTAGTCTACCTGTTAGATCTATGGGGAAATGAATTCATGACCAAATGAGGTGGGGAGCATTACAAAATATAAAAAAGATAATTCTGATTATATTAAATTTAAAAAATTATGTATAAACAAAACCAGTGCAACCAACGTTAGAAGGAAAGCAGAAAAATGAGAAGCCATATTTACAGCAAGTGATAAAGGCCTCATTTCTCAAATATATAGAGAAGTGAGTCAAATTTATAATAATGCAACCCAAGTGAAAAATGGTCAAAGGATATGAACAGACAGTTTTCACATGTAGAAATCAAAACTATCTAAAGGTATATGAAGAAGTACTCTAAATCATTTTTGATCAGAGAAATGCAATTCTGGAAGTCAGCAGACTTGTATTATTGTCCTGATCCTGCTAGTAAGGAGCTGTGTTTTTCAGACAAGTCACTTTAACCTTGTTGCCCTTAGTTTCTTCACCTGAATATCAGTTACAACATTTCATGAGTATATAAAACCATTTCTACTAATGTAGATACAAAACATATGATAGGGTTTCTGCTTGTTGTTATTGGTATTATTGTTATTATCATTTACAGTTATTACTTGTTGATAATAAAAGTACAGTAGTGAACATTACTGTTTGGCAATAAAGCTGTTAGGAGGTGCTCAATAAATGTTTGTTGAATTGGTTATTAGCACCCAATGGTACAGTAGAAAAGGCACTGAATTTGTAATCATAGGACTTGAGTTCAAATTCTGGCCATGTTATTTATTGTCTATAAACCTTAAGCAAGGAGCTTCATACCTCTGAGTCTTAGTTTCTCACGTGTAAAATAAATGGGGGGTTGGACTAGATGAACTTTTTAAGACCCAGTTTAGCTCTAGATCTGTTTTCCTAATAATATTTTAAAAAATGAATAACAAATAGTACCACTTGAAACCAAGACAGTTGAAGTGCCATAAAATCTCAATTAACTGTAGCAAGTCTTTAAGTTCTAATTAAAATTGTTGGAAGAGAATAGGAGATAGAACAGTCTTGCATTTTTAGTTAAGTTTTATCCAATTTTTCATATATAGGTCAGTGGAAGTTGAAGAAAATTAATTCTTATTTACCACAGGGAAGTCTTAAGTCTCAGAAAAGGCCTTTTATACCAAAACACTTAGTTTTTTTCCTTTCTGCCAGCAAAAGGTGAAAGGTTACCAGGTACCAATCTTAAGAGAATGGAAGGTTGCTGAATTCAGGCTAGCAATTTACATTGTTGTCAGAGGTGGTGTTTGTTGACTGTCTCCGGAATAGAAGGAAAGAATGCCACAGGGCTAAAATTGGGCAGGATTCCCAGTCATCTAAGATCATATCTTCAAAGCATAATTTTTGTTACTTAACTTAAGAGTTTGTAAATTCTTGGAGCCCTAAATAGACATATTCTTAATTGGTATTATAATATTCAGAAGACAAATTATTTTGTATTATGTATATTTTTTAGATTATGCATTCCACAAATCTCCTGTTACTAGTAAGTTTTTTATTAAGCATGTGAAAACTTATGTTTAAAAGATTTTTTTCTGTATTTCACATTTTCTGAGATGCTTATTAGGAACCTTCAAAATGAATAAGGCCCTGGATTATTAACTGTCTCAGAGAATGATCGAAACTAATATTTTTCTGTCTGCCTTCTAACAATTCCCATCTTGTGTTCTGATGATGTGAAGCTACCCTGTTTACTTGGCCAAGTTCACATAGAGAAACTTCTTTTCATCTTCTTGGAGGGAGAAAGATAATCCTGTCAAAACTGCATACTAATCTCTCATCAAAATACACTATCTAGTTACTTTTTCTTTTCCCTTTTGGTTCATATTAGTGGACTGGCAAACCAAGCAAACTAATTCAAAAGAACATTAACCCTTAACCAAAGGAATTCCATGGGGCTTTCTTTCCCTGTTTTGTTGAACCAAATTTTGACAAATAATGAGTATTTGGATAGCCTGTTAATCCTTGTGGTTCAAAGATATTTTTATAACTACAGAAATGAATTCAATGAGTCAATTCTCAGTCTTAGAGTAAGTCATAGTTAATTTCTCCTAATTGGAAATAGAAAATGGAAAACTAAGTATGATAGAGGTCAAATTATTATACAAAAAAGTAATATGATAAAATAATTCTTTTTTTTTTCTGCTTTGCCCTGGAATCATAGTTGTTGTTTTTAACCCTTCTAAGGTCAGAACAAGAATGGTAATTTTTTTTAAAAAATAGAACCCGTATTTTTTCTTTTGTTATTTTTTAAGGCAATTTTTAAAAAATTCTTCTGATTTGAAATAATTAACCAGTTTTTTTACTCTCTAGGGTTGAACTGTTGAATGGCACTAGAGATTGTGTCATTTCTTTCATAATCTAATGGGAACTATTTAGAAAAAGACAATCTGCCAGAAAGTAACCACCGAGTTACTTTCTTTCCTCCACTTTGTCTTTGAGATCTGCATTTCATTTTTGGGGAGTGGGTTTTTTGTTTTGCTAGTTTTCTGTGCTGATCAGCTAAACAATTAAAAGGAAATGTAGAGTATCTTTGCTTAATCATATAGATGATTCATCAGCATATATAGTGAACAGTAATAATAATGATGATGATGATAATAATAATAGTGAAAATTTTGTAATACTCCAAGAAACAACATTTCTAAACAGATAATCTGTTTCAGCTATTCTCTATCAGCAAATGAACACAATAAAGATTACATATAGATCTTAAGGACAGAAGTGGAAGAAATAATAAATTCTTTTTCCTCTTGGTATTTATCTGAGAAATCAGAATTTTTACTTGGAAAGAAACTCATAACAGTTTACTTGGTAACTTTCAGAACAACTAAATGTTCTTTATACTTGGAAAAATGCTGGGTTTTTTTCCTTTTATTTTTTTAGGAACTACAAAAGGAATTGAATAAAAATCTATTTGACAATCTAATAGAATTTCTGGGAAAATCTCATTTGAAGTTTCAAAAGAAGTCAACAGACTGGAGCTGTCAGATAAAATCCAGAGAAATTCCAGCTGCTGCTCTTGTTCTAGGTATTTCTAATTCATTTGTTGGCATATATTTTAGGAACAAAAAAAAGCATAATGAAGTGCATGAGTAATCTACAAAAAAAAATTGAGGCGAGATTAGTTTATAATACTCAGGTTCATGTTAATTTTCAGGAAGGCCAAGAAAGTTTACTTGTTATGGTTTCTTCAGCCAGGTTATGTTAGGTTATGTTCTATAAGTATCTGCAATAAAGGTTTGGCAACATGGAAATTAGTCAACTGTCTTAGTGGAGTAGAACGATAGGTATCTTGGATTCCTGGACTCTATTTTCAGCTCTTCCATTTAATTTGTTATCTTAATTTTATTTCTGCATGCCTCAGTTCTTTGATCTTAACGAAAAATGATGGTTGGATTAAGGACAGCCTTGTGGATAGAGTACTGGGGCTTGCAGTTGAGCAGACCCGAGTTCAAATTTAGCCTTGGATACTTTCTAGTTTTATGACCCTGGGCAAGTCACTTAACCCTGTTTTTTCCTTAGTTTCCTCTGTAAAATTAGCTAGAGACAGAAATGGCAAACCACTCTAATAATGTTGTCAAGAAAACACCAAATGAGGTCATGAAGAGTTAGGCATAACTGAAACAACTAACAGCAACAACCATCTGGTTGGACTATATCAATCTTGTCTCCATGAAATAAGATTTGGATGAATTGTCTATAAAATGATTTGATTTATTGTTTATCCTTATCATGACCCCTGGGTCCTTGACTTAACTCTATTATCTAAGCTTTGTTTAACCTCCATCCCCCAGACCTCATCCTTCTTAATACTTTACTAATTTCTTAATGCTTTACTAGATACTACCCTAGAATTTCTTGACTCCTCTTGATCTTTCCAAATTCCTGACCTGCTAATCCTTGTTCCTTAATAATCATTGTTATTCTCAAAGGATAGGAACAGGCA
Source organism: Petaurus breviceps papuanus (assembly GCF_028583685.1). Classification (NCBI taxonomy): domain Eukaryota; kingdom Metazoa; phylum Chordata; class Mammalia; order Diprotodontia; family Petauridae; genus Petaurus; species Petaurus breviceps. The sequence continues at coordinate 5,182,893 of NW_027187302.1, forward strand.
GTTTTCAGACAAAGAAATCAAAACTATCTATAGTCATAGGAAAAAATTCTCTAAATCAGTATTGGCTAGAGAAGCACAAATTAAAATAATTCTGAGGTACCACGTCACACCTATCAGATTGGCTAATATGATAAAAAAGGAAAATGATACATGTTGGACGGGATGTGGGGAAAATGGTACACTAATGCACTGTTGGTGGAGTTGTGAACTGATCCAATCATTCTGGTTAGCACTTTGGAACTATGTCCAAAGGGCTATAAAGCTGCATGTCCTTTGATCCAGCAATACCACTAGATCTGTATCCCAAAGAGATTAAAAAAAAAAAAAAGGAAAAAGGGCTCACTTGTACAAAAGTATTTATAGCAGGTCTTTTTGTTGTTAAGAATTGGAAATTGAGGGGATGCCCATCAACAGGGGAATGGCTGAATAAATTGTGACATAGGATTATGATGGAATTTTATTGTGCTATAATAAATGACTGGTAGGATGACTTCAGAAAAATCAGGAAAGACTTATATGAACTGATGCGAAGTGAAGTGAGCAGATCAGGAGAACATTGTATACAGTAATAGCAATATTGTAAAATGAGCAACTGTGAATCACTTAGCTCTTCTCAGCAATACAATAATCCAAGACAGTCCCAAAGAACTCATGATCAAAAATGCTATCTGCTTCCAGAGAAAGAACTGATATTGTATGAATACAGTTTTGAAGCATAATATCTTCCTTCCTTCCTTTTTTAGTTTGAATCTTCTTGTACAAAATGACTAATATGGAAATGTTTTATGTTATTGCACATGTATAACCTATATCAAATTGCTTACTATGTCAGAGAGGAGGGAAAGAAGGAAGGGAGAGAGGGAGGTAAGGGAGAGAGGGAGGGATACAATATGGAACTCAAAATTTAAAAGAAACAACCCAAAAACAAATGTTAAAAAATTGTTTTAATTGTAATTGGGGAAAAAAACATCATTTAAAAATAAATAAGTAAATAGATAATCACCATTATCTAATTCTCCCCTTCTGTTCCCAGGCTGTTCAGAGTTCAGGGAGATAGTCATCAAATACAGTCAAGTTTTCCTACCTCAAGCTTGTGGTGCACAACTTCACCTGGCCTTTCCCTACCATTGACTCTCTATTTCATTCCCCAAATAACTTCCAAAACATTTCCTCTCTTCTCAAACCTCCAACCTCACTCCTATCCCACACACTCATAGCAGATGAGTAAGCCTCTTCACTTAAAACCTTCTAGCTAACTTAGCTTACTTCTTCTGTTTATCAATACTTCTTAATATTGTCAACAGCCCTTTCTTCATTCCTTCAAGTCACAGATGAAGAGTTATCCCAACTCCCTGCATCAGATATGTCAACTCCTCTACTATCCCCTGGATCTCATTTACTCCTTTGGAATTATTTTTCAGTGGCTAGATCCTCTCATGCATCTTCAGTTTTTCTCTTTCCACTTGCTTCCTGTTATCTATCCCCAGAATGATCAAGTCCTAAAGACAAGAGTCCTTTGATCCTTCTATTCCATATAGTTACAGTGCCCTCTTTTTCCATTTCTTTACACTTCTTGAAAAAAATTGGCTTTTTTTTTTTTTAATGAAAAAGTTGGCTTTTCATTACACAATCTCTTTCTAGACCCTTGTAATCTGGCTTCTATTCTTACCATTTCATTGAAACTCTTTTTTCTTATGTTAATAATCAACAAGTTCAGTGTTGTTATTTTTCTGTCATAGTCCTTCCCATCCTGTCTGAAGTATGTCACTTGATATAATCATGTCCAGGTGATGGGAACCTGTGGCATCAAGGCCACGTGTGGCCTTCTAGGTCGTTGGGTGTGGCCTTTTGTTCAATTTCTTTTTCTGAGATGAAGTTATTTAAGTATTTTACTTCCTTTTCTGTTAATCTCAGTAATTTATATTTTTGTAAATATTTACCCATTTTACTAAGATTGCAAAATTTATTGGCATACAGTTGGCAAAATAATTTCTGATTATTGTTTTAATTTCCTCTTCATTGGTGATGAAGTCACCCTTTTCATTTTTTGATACTGGTAATTTGGTTTTCTTTTTTTAATCAGATTAAAGGTTTATCTATTTTATTGTTTTTTTTTTTCATAAAATCAACTCTTAGTTTTACTTATTCAGTAGTTTTCTTAATTTCAATTTTATTAATCTCTCCCTTGGTTTTCAGTATCTCAATCAGGTTTTGAACTGAAGTCTTCCTTAATTCCAAATCTAGCATTCTATCCATGACAATTCTTTGCCTTTTTATCTTTGCTCAGGGGGGTGCCCTTTGTCTGAAATGCCCGCTTTCCTCATCTCATCTTCTAATTGCTAGTTTGCTACAAAATTCAGCTTAGGTGTTACCTCTTATGTGGGGCCTTTCTTGATTGAAGTCAAGAAGACTCATCTTCCTGAGTTCAAATCTGACCTCAGACACTTACCAGCTATGTGTTCCTAGGTAACACTTAACACTGTTTTCCTCAGTTTCCTCATTCCTAGCTGGAGAAGGAAATGGTAAACCACTCCAGTATCTTTGCTAAGAAGGGGGTCACAAACAGTGGGACACAACTGAAAAATGACTGAACAGCTGAATATTTATACACACACACACACACACACACACGTGTGCGCATATATGTCTGTGGGTGTATTTTTTTTAACTTATCTATGTGCTTATACTTCCCAACTAGAATACAATCTTGAAGGAATCCTTTTGTTCTTTTCTTTACATCACCAGTACCAAGTACAGTCCCTGGTTTACAAAAGGTTTGATTAATTTAAATTGCCCCACTGTGAAGACTTTGAGTGCAGCTTGGTGATGAGGTGGTGTGCCCTTTGTTCTACATTAGCACAGCTAGCTTCAGATATACCTGTTCCCAAGGTGGCCTGAGTGTAATGGATTTTTCATCCATTTAAGTAAAAAATGGTTTTGATCTACCTCAGTGGAAGGAGTACTTCTAAATATATTGTGTTTCCGTTGTCTATGTATTTGTCTTATCACCCAACTAATCTATTTTTATTGGTTGAGAAAGGACTATATCTAACTTTTTATGTCTCCCCCAGAGTCTAATATCAAGTACATGTTTGGTAGATAAATAAATATGCTTTAAGTTGCCCAATAACAAACTTACTTTACACATACTCAGTTAACATAGTGCAACTGGCTAAATAATAAAATATTTTTGTCTCAAAATATTCTTTTTTTTGTTCCTTCTCTGTATACCTTTCTTTAAGAGTATTTTGAGATTCTAGTCCAGAAAAATAAGACTGTTTGCTTCTAGATAATCCAGCACTATTGTGAAGTCTTATGGATTACTTAAAAAAAATCTATTAGCAGGAGTGTACTTTTTATTTCTTTATAAAGTTCATTTGACATGTTGATTCATTATTAGTGATAAAAAGAATCTGACATTAATTTTTTCCCCCTGCAGGTGTAAATGTAACAGATCATGATTTAACATTCAAAGGCCTAACTGAGATGCTCAAAGATACAGTTACTCCATATGTTGTCTCATTGCAAGCTAAAGAATGCCCAGGTAATGTATAAATTTTGTAATGACTTTGGTAACTGGTTTAAAGATATTATCTCATTCTTAGAGTATACATTCTCAAAGTTCTCTCATATCTGAAAATAATTTTCTGTAACATAGTGATAATAAAGAGGGACACATTTACTTCTTCCTTCCTTCCTTCCTTCCTTCTTACCCTTCTTCTGTCAGCCAGAGGAAAATAAGGCTGAATTGGGCCATGTTGAGGTTTTCAGTCTCCCCAAATCCTGTAAATGGGTTGTGTCTACCTTGTTCAGTAAACATGAATATATATACATATTTATATTTATATATATATATATATAATATATAAATATATTTATATTTTTATATATATATGTATTCACTGACTAATTAGGAGAGCAATTTAAAACACTCAAAAATCTGATTTTTCTCTTTCTTTTGTATTCTTATTATATTCAAATAGATATAATTGCTAGGATTTGGCATAACAGAATGTTAATCCATGATGTCTTTAAGTCATTCTTAAAAGTTAATGAATAGATATTTTACTTTAGGAACGTCCCATCTACCTAATAGGGATCTCAACCCCTTCACTTCTTAATAGGTGGGCTGGGAAGAGCTGACAAGGTCACCAAGTTTATCACACTGTTGCCACTGTGGTGATGATCGTCTTCATATTAAGCTAAGCTTGGAAACCAATATGAAGTATATAACTGAGCCATTTTCAAAACTTTCCTAACCTGATAAGACTTGACAGACCTGCTTTGATGGTGTAGCCTTTGAGAATCCAGCATCACTTCCATATTAGTGTGAGACCCTAGAAGAAGACTGAGGAACCAGTGGCTTTGAGGCTACATGTGGCCCTCTAGGTCCTCAAGTGTGGCCCTTTGACTGAATCCAAACTTTACAGAACAAATCCCCTTAATAAAAGGATTTGTTCGTAAAACTTGGATTCAGTCAAAAAAAAAAAAGGCAGTACCTAAGGATTAGGAAGTCACAAGTGACCTCTAGGCAGCAGGTTCCCCACCCCTGCCTTAGAATAAGACTTTCATTGAGGATAGAATAAAGTTGTGGAAGCTAGGTGGCACAGTGAGTAAAGTGCTGGCTCCAGAGTCAGGAGGACCCGAGTTCGGTTCTGGCCTCAGACACTTAACACCCACACAAAAATACTAGCCGTGTAACCTTGGGCAAGTTACTTAACCCCAATTGCCCTCCAAAAAAAAAAAAGAACAGATAAAGCTATTCTTGGTTGTTAGCTTATTTCTTTTGCCTTCTGGACTGTTGTGTTCCAAAGTCTCTGTTCCTTTTTGTGGTTGCTACATCATGTGTGATCCTGACTGTGGTTTCTTGGTACTTAAATTCTTTGTTTCTGGCTGCTTGCAGTATTTTATATTTGACCTGGAAGCTCTGGATTTTGTCTGTTACTGAGATTTAAAGTTTGGAATTACTTTCAGGAAGTGGCTGGTAGATTCTGTTCTGTAGTGCTCTTGGACTCTAAGAGATCTGACAATTTTCTTTTAAGATTTCCTGTCATTTGATATGTAGGCCTTTTTTTTTTTCTTTTCTTTTCTTTTTTTTTGGTCATAGTGTTCAGGTAGTCCAATGATTGCTAAAATTTTTTTCCCTGAATCTGTATTGTAGGTAGGTTGGTTTTGAATGAGATAATCTTACATTTTCTTCTATGTTTTCAGTCTTTTGACTTTGTTTTAATATTTCTTGCTTTCTCATGGAGTCTTTGGCTTCTAATATTTATTATTATATTATTATATAGAATATTTAATATTCTAATGTTTAGGGAATTTGTTGCTTGGGCAAAGTTTTGTATCTCTTATGCCAAGCTTTTAATTCCATTTTCAATTCCTTCTTCCATAGCTCTCATTTGTTTTCCAGTTTTTCCTCTAGCATTCTCATTTCATTTATGAAAAAATGTCTTTTTGGGGGGCGGCCAGGTAGCACAGCAAGTAAGAGCACCGGCTCCAGTGTTGAGAAGACCTGGAGATCGAATCCCGGGCTCAGACACTCAGCACCACACCCAG
>NW_027187302.1:5188458-5294519 GCF_028583685.1 Petaurus breviceps papuanus
AGAAATAACTGGCCGGGTAACCTTGAGCAAGTTACTTAACCCCAATTTCTTAAAAAAAAAAAATGTTTTTTGAACTCTTAAAAAAAAAAACAACAGCATTTATCTCTCCACAAATTCTAGCTGAATTTGTGCCTGAGCTCTGTGGGGTGGGGGTGGGTGGGGCAGTTTTAAGGCTTTGCTTGGAGATGTTTTAGAGTCATTCTCTTCTGGGTTTGTATCTTGATTGTTGTTTTTTTCATTTGCTCAATATTCCACCTTGCTTCCTTACTTTGAACTTGATGTTAGACTATATCCTGTGCACTTCTGGAAGTTCTGTTGCTGGAAGGTTCTGTTGTAGATTTCTTTAGGTTTTGAGTTATATTATTCTAGGATCTCAGGGACAGCTCAGCCTTGGGATCTCTGAGCTTTTAGTGCTTATAAGATGGTCTGATCTAGAAAAAAGTCTGATATCTGCACCTCTGGTCTGAGCTTTGCAAGTTCTTGACCTGCATTTGTATCTGAGCAACAGTTAGACTTCTGCTTAAATTCACTAATATTAGCCAACTGAGAAGCTTTGCTGGTTCATAGTGATAGAAGTACAGGTTCCCCTTTGGTCTGGAATCCCTGCCCTGCTTATTCTATAGCAGGCTGCTGACAGCTAGAAGCTGAATGTGAGACCCAGCTCGACTTTTGGGATTTGAGTCACACTGCTTTTGCTTCCTTCTGTACTGGCTCTTCTCTGAGTACGTTTCCTAGACAAGGGGGGTGATGTGGGGGAAGGGGTATATGTCACCTCAGTCCTTTCTGGATTTGTGGCCCAGAACTGACTAGGGAACAACAAAGCTGACATTTTGTACTTATTCCCATAGCAGTGACCCAGTGGGTCTGGGACTTTCTCATTGTTCACTGAAATGCTCTTCACAGTGCATTCCTGGCCAGACTCTATTCCCTATGTCGATAGACCTCTCTGTCACCCTATGCTGACCTATACTATAAAAACTTAATCACTGACTTTTTTTGGATTTCCCCAAGAAGATTCACTAAGTACATTTTCTAGATTTATTTGGAGGAATTTTGGATAGAGCTTGTTGTCCCATTTCCTGCTACTCTACCATCTTGTCTCTATCTCCTACCAATAATTACTTTTCCAATAAAATTCTACCCCATTTCTTCATTTTAGAATGAAGGTGACCATTAGTTCTCAAAGGCCACATCAACAGAGTCCAAACTCCAGCTGATTCTGTTAAGCCAGAGAGACTTTAAGTTCAGTCCCATAGCCATCTGTCTTCCAAGGACTGTCCTAATTAGTTTATCACTGAGTTTTACCACCAAGTTGACTAGATAATGAATTTTTTAGCTCCAGTTATCCTCTGTGATTGTCTTCCAAGTTGTAGATGGTTTCATTATGTTTTTACAGAGGGAGATCTACAACACCAAAATCATAGACCCTAGAAGTATTGAGATATAAAAGAGATAATCATTGTTACTTTGGCAAGAATGGCATCTCTAGATTTTGAAAGCTATGCTCCTTCCTACTCTATTTTGAGTCTCAACAATTTACAAAACCCTTATCTATTAAGTAAAAATATATCTGATTCTTCCCCAAAAGTAGCTCGGACTAATATTATGTTAAAATTCCATGTAAAATATGTGGGTTGAGAAAACGGGAAATAAAATATACAGAAATAAAGTAACATTCTAGCAAATAGAGTTTTTCATCTTTTAAACTGTATAAAGTGAATTGAATTTCCTTATTTTTTTTGTTCCTTAGATGTAAAGCATCTTTTGCAAAAGCTGGCATCACAGCTGATGGGATCCTGTATAGACATAGAATCCACAGAGGAGGAGTATGTTCAGTCCTCCCAGAGAAAGATGCATTATTCAATGGCTTTTCTTTCTACTTGGTACAGAAGTGTCACACAGGTATGTATAAATAAGCAATTTTCTGTGAAGCAATTGATTTATGATTGAGGGGTTTTTGAATAGTAGGAGGTATAGCAATATTTTATTCTAATAAGGACAACACAGGTGGCATGAGTTTTAATTGAATAGGAGCCAAGATGGCTTAATAAAAGCAGAAACTTACTTGAGTTCATCCCCAATTACCTCAAATACCTGTAAAAAAATTACTCTAAACAAATTTTAGTTTTAATGGAATAGCTGCTACTAATTTCCCTTGAGAGTGATGAAATTTAAATATGTCCTTTTATTGGTATATAGATTGATTCCTAGTAAGTGTATGGTATTCTTATATGAGGATGTTCTTTTTTGAATATTTATAATCTAATGGTTTAAAAAGAATATTAGGAAGGAGACATCTTCTAAAGTATACAGTGTAAAACAAAGCCAAGTGCTGTTTAATTGTAATGACTAATCTTGGGCCCAGGAGAAGATCAGAAAAGATACCTACCTCCTTTTCTTGGAGAGGTCAGGGAAAAGGTGTAAGGAATGTTGTATACCCTATGAGACAAAAGTCACTATTTTTTTTTAAGTTAGTTTAAATTAACCACTTTTCTTTGCCCTAAAGGAAGACTAATTGGATAGGTAGCTGAGGGTATATTGGGAAATAGCTGTGGTATAAGAACAAAGTATTGATGAAATTTTAATTTAAAACAGAACACTAGAAGTTAGCAGTGCTTGGCTCTGTCACTATGATTAGTAGCTTTGTAACTTTAGCATAAGTTATTTTGTTTCCTCTGTTTTTCATTTTTGTACAATAAGACTATTCTGTCCAGTATACACTAAAGATATAATCTTGTGAGTATCAGTTCTACTTTAAAAGGCTGATGGGGAGAATCTGTAATTTGCTTTGAAATCTTTGAAAATATATGCTCTGTTAATACCAAGGATGAAAAAGTATACATTGTCATTACCTTCTGAAAATTAGTGAGACATTTCTAAAGTGCTAGGATATCCTATCCAAGATGGCACTATGGTATGATTATATGATGATGTTCTTTTTTAGCTGTTGTTATTATTTCATTCTCCAGAAGGGACCTCTTAAGAAAGCTTTCCATAAAGTTTTATTAGGAATAAGCCCAGGCTTACTTTACTGTCTGTCATTCACTAATTTTCTCCACAGATTATAATTTTGTTTTTAAATCATTTGCAGTTTGCATTTTTGTATGTGTTGATGAGGGGGTGGTATTAGATAATCTCTAACATCCCCTTGAGATTAAAAATTTCATAATTATGATTGCAGTTCTCATAATCACATTAAGTACTTAATATGAGCAGAGTACTATATTATAAATGGGTAGAAATACACTATTTACATAAGACAGCTCCTTATTGAATGGAAGGGCTCATAATAGGGACTAAGATAGGTACACTTACAAATGTAATGTGCTACTATACATATATATGTACACACACACACACATATGGGGGTTATAAAAATAAAAAAAAGTCATCTTTGTGATTGGTCTGGAAAAATCACATATAGTTATGTTGTAACGTGAATTGCGAGTGAGACCATTAATCATTTTAAGTGAAGTTTTAATTGTGGAGCATAATTAACATAGGGACTGCCAGGGATCATATACCCAAATCAGGCAACCCTGAGCATATACATCTCGGGGTTCATATAGACAAAAGCCACAACATATATGCTACCAAGGGGAGCAAGCAGGGAAAATACCGAAGCCAAAGGATAGCATTGCTTAATGATTGTTGCCCAGTGGTTAGTTTGTTGCCCAACTGGAAAGTTCCCAAATCCATTTTGAGAACTGAACAGAAGGTGGGGGCTCCCAAATGAGTGATTTGATGGAGATGCTTGACCCACTCCCTCCCCACTTCTTTTTTTGTTTAGCAAAGGAATCATCTGAGTGTGAATGGGTTGGGTGGAAGGAGGTACTGGGAAAAGGGCCAGACAGAGGAGGGAGGGAGGGGAGCCAAATGGAGGTTTAAATATTGGGGCTGGGAGCAGTTTCATTAGGATTCCATCATTCCTCCATCAAAAAGTTGGAACCCAAATTAATTTGGGAGAAGGGATAGAGGTCTCAGCTTCCGTAGTGTCTTCAGGCTGAAAAAGGGAGTAGAGCTGTCACTGTCCCCTTAGGTCCTGAGGGACCCATAGATTACATTCAGGGGATGATGGGTGAGTAACCTTTCACCACAGTGAAAAACTAGGATACTTGTGAAGGAGTATGACATTCCAAAAAGCAAAAGATTTAAACTTATTGACAAGAATAACTTGCCTGAATTGAATGAGGCAGCATACCAAAATTTGGGGAATATAGCCAAAACAGTAAATAGGAGGAAATTTGTATCTCTAAACATTTTTATCAGTAAAAGAGACAAAAGAAGAAAGCAAATGGAATAGAGCCAAGATGGCGGCGTAGAGGCAGGAAGACTCTGTGAGCTCCCCCTTAACTGCCTCAAATACCATAAAATATGACGCTAAACAAATTTTAAAGCTATAGAACCCACAAAGTAGCAGAGATAAAAAAAATCTCCCCCTGAAGGCAGCCTGGCAGGCTGGCACAAAGGGTCCATCACAGCACCCTGGGAGCCGAGCCCAGCCCATAGTTTTAGTGCGGCCCTGACCAGCAGCAGCTGGAGTAGACTTCAAGAGAGTGGATCACTAGCAGCTGTTGTAGTTTCCAGAATTATCAACCCATAAATGCCAAAGACAAAGTAAAAGGTCAGTGTAGAACTCTGTTGGAACTTGGGGGGCGGGGAATACTGTGGTCCGTCCTCTGCACCTGGAGCAAGAAGTGGCTGAGGTATGGTGACCCTGGAGCGGCCGCTGGGTGGCTGCTTCAGAGCTCCTGGCCTGCAGTTTGTAGCGGGACCAAGGGACCAGTCTGAGGGGTAATCTCTCTTGCCTTAACCTGCTTGGATCTGGATCGTCTAGGGTGGAGGTCCTGGGGTGCATGACCAAGTGCCAGAGCCGGTGGAGGCTTCTGAGAGGGCAGTCAACTAATAGCTCCTGCAGCTGAGAAAACCCTAGAGTTTTGGGACAAAGCTCTCCTCTCTGGAAACAGAGTTCTACTGTGGCAAAAAGCTCAAAAGTAAAGTAAGTGAGTGGCAACATGAGCAAGCAAAGGAAGCAAAGCAAGCACAACAGTCAAACCTTAGATTCCTTTTTTGAAGACAAAAAGGATCAAAGCATGGAACAGAAGGAAGAAAACAAAGTCAGAACTCCTGCACCAGAAGCTTCCAAGAAAAATATGAATTGGTTACAGGCCATAGAGGAGTTTAAGAAGGATTTTAAAAACAAATAAGAGAAGAGGAGGAAAAACTGGGAAAAGAAATGAGAATGATGCAAGAAAATTATGAAATGAGAGTCAACAACCTGACTCAAGAAAATAAAACCTTAAAAAATAGACTAACTCAAATGGCAAAAGAGGCTCAAAAAGCCAATGAGGAGAAGAATGCTTTAAAAAGCCGAATTTGTGAGATGGAAAAAGAATCTCAAAAGCTCACTGAGGAGAATCATTCCTTCAGAATTAGAATGGAGCAAATGGAAGCCAGTGACTTTATGAGAAATTAAGATACTATTAAACAGATCCAAACAAATGAAAAAATAGAAGGCAATTTGAAATATCTCATTGGGAAAACCACTGACCTGGAAAATAGATCCAGGAGAGATAATTTAAATATATATGTATAGGAGGGTATATGAATACATGTGAATGTGTGTATATATGTTTACAGGTATACATAAATTAGGGATGATACTCAAAGGGAGAAATTAAGAGGTGAGAGAGGAATATAATGAGAGGAGATGGGGAGACAGAATGGGGTAAACTCTCATAGAAGAGGCAAGGGAAAATGGTTACAATGGAGGGGAAGAGCAGGAAGGCAAAACCTTATTCTCATAGAATTTGGCTCAGGGAGGGAATGACATACACATTAAATAGGGTATCTCATCCTACAAGAGAGTAGGGAGGAAGGGGATGAGAGGGGAGATGATTGAAGGGAGGGCAGGCTGGGGTGGGGAGGGAAGTTGGAAGCACCCACTTTTGAAAAGGGACATGATCAACGTAGACAAAGGAACTAGTGGGAGGTGGAATAGGAGGGAGGGAAATATAGTCAGTCTTTTACAATATATCTACTATGGTAATGTTTCGCATAGCTCGTTGTACTCATGTACAATGTTGTACTCATGTACAACCTATACTGAATTGCTTATCTTCCCAGTAATGGTGGGTGACAAGGGAGGAAGGGATTGAATCTGGAATTCAAAGTTTTAAAATCAAATGTTTAAAAATATATAAATACAGTTATTAATATTATTTTACATATAATTGGGAAATAAGATATACAGGCATTGGGGCATAGTGATCCACCATGCCCTACTGGAAAAGTCAAAGGGGTTATGGGAGAAGATATGGGAGAGAGAAGTTTGGAGGAGGGGATATCCTGTGGGACCACTATTTTGGGGCAGTGGTTAGGGGAAAAATGGGGAGAAAATTTGTAACTCAAAATCTGGCGGAAATGAATGATGTAAACCAGAAGTTAATAAAACATTTGGAAAAAAAAAAGAGGCAAGGGAAAACTGTTACAATGGAGGGGAAGAACAGGAAGAATAAAGGGAATGGGTCAATCTTAACTCTCATTGAATTTGGCTTAAGGAGGGAATAACATACACACTAAATTGGGTATATTACCCTACAGGAAAGTAAGGAGAAAGGGGATAAAAAGGGGAATGATAGAAGGGAAGGCAGATGGGGGGGGGGGGGGTAGTTAGAAGCACACACTTTTGAAAAGGGAGAGGATCAAAGTAGAAAATAGAACAAGTGGGGCACAGGATAGGATGGAGGGAAATATAGTCAGTCTATCACTATATATACATTATGGAAATGTTTTGTCTAACTACACATGTACAATCTATATTGAGTTGCTTGTCTTCCCAGTAAGGGTGGAAGACGAGGGAAGAAGGGAAAGATTCTGCAATTCAAAGTTTTAAAATTAAATGTTCAAAAAAAATTATATTTAAAGAAAAACAAAATAGATAAACCATTAGCTAAACTTGATTTTTAAAAAGAAAGAAAACCAAATTATCAATAACAAAAATGAAAAAGATGAATTCACTACCAGTGGAAAAAAAAATAAAGCAAATTATCAAGATCTATTTCACCCATTTAAATGCCAACAAAATTGTCAATCTAAATGGAATGAATGAATGTTTAGAAAAATACAAAATGTTCAAATTAGTATGACAGGAAATAGATTTAAGTAGCCTTCCCTTAAAAAAAGAAATTGAATAAGCCATAATTGAACTCCAAAAGGGGTAAAAAAATCAGCACCTGATGGATTTACAAGAGAATTATGTCAAACATTTGAAGAATAATTAATTCTAAGTCTATATAAACTGTTTGAAAAAATAGGAAAGGAAGAAGTTCTACCAAATTCCTTCTATGGGAGAAATATGATCTTGATATCCAAACCAGAGAGACTCAACACAGAGAAAGTTATAGACCAATATCCTTGATGAATATTAATGCAAAAAATTTAAATAAAATATTAGCAAAGAGAGTATAACAACATATGATAAAGATTATGTACTCTGACCGGGTTAAATTTTTACCAGGAATGCAGAACTACTTCAATTTTAAGGAAAACTATAAATATAAATTGGCCATGGTAATAGCCAGGACAATAAAAAATATTATGATTACATCATAATATTCAGATAAAGCCTTTGACAAGCTGTTATACCCATTCCTGTTAATAACACTAGGAAGCTTTCCTTAATATGATAACTAATATCTATCTAAAACTAACACCAGGCATTATCTAATGGCAAAAAACCAGAGACCTTTCCATTAAGATCAGGAGTAAAGGAAAGATGTCCATTATCACCATCACTAGTCGTATAGAGTTAGAAATGCTAGCCCTGTCAAAAATAAAAAGTAAATTAAAGGTATAATCATAGGCAAAGAAGAAACAAAATGATCACTTTTTCCAGGTAATATAATGTTTTGCTTGGAGAATATTAGAGAGTCAACTAAAAAAATAATTGAAAAAACTAACAATATCAGCAAAATTGCAGGATATAAAATAAACCCACATAAATTATCAGTATTTCAGAATATTGCCTATAAAATCCAGCAGAAAGATGGAAAGAGAAATTCCATTTAAAATAATTAGAAAAAGTGTAAAATACTTGGGAGCTAATGCTGAGACACATAGAACTATAAGAACATAGCTACAAAACATTCTAACATTAAAAACAGAATTGGGGGGAGGCTAGGTGGCGCAGTGAATAGAGTGCTGGCCCTGGACTCAGGAGGACCTGTGTTCAAATCCTGCCTCAGACACTTAACACTTACTAGCCATGCGATCTTGGGCAAGTCACTTAACCCCAATTGCCCTGCCTTTTCCCTTCCAAAAAAAAAAAAAACCAAACCCACCAGAATTGGAAAAATATTCATTTCTATTGGGTAGGCTAAGTCAATATAAGAAAAATTATAATATTACCTAAAATTAAATTACTTGTGTGGTGCCATGCCAGTCAAATTACCAGAGGATTACATTATTGAATTAGAAAAAAATGATAAAATTCATCTAAAGGATCAAAAGATCAAGAGTATTGGGATTAATGAAACAAAAATGTGAAGGAAGGGGCCCAATAAGACCAATATCAAACTGTACTTCAAAGCAGAAGTCATTAAAACAGTTTGGTAACATGTAAGAAATAGATTGATCATTGGAACATTTTTGTTAGACAATATATAGAAGTAAATGAGCACAGTGCCGTAATTAAACCCAAAGATCTCAACTCAGGAGCAAGAACTCAATATTCAACAAAAACTGTTAGTAACATTCAAAAGCAATCTAGCAGAAAGAGGAAGAAGGTATATACCAATATTTCACAGTATAGACCAAGGCAAGTTCCACATGAGTGCATGATTTAAATATAAATGACAACCCATAAAGAAATCAGAAATGCATGGAATATATTATTTGTCACATCTATAGAGTGAGAGTTTATGACCAGATAAGAGAAGGTGTGTTCAGGAGGTAAATATATAACTCTGATTACATAAAATTAAAAAGTTTTTGCATAGGCACAACCAGTTCTGCTAAATGGGAAAAATATTTACAACAAATTTCTCTAGTAGATTTCTCGTTTCTAAGATACATAAGGAATTAAGTCAAATTTATAAGAATAAGACCTATTCCTGAATTGGTAAATGGCCAGAAGTTATGACTATGTAGTTTTCAGAGGAAGAAATACAAGCTATCAGTTATATGAAAAAAAATTCCTCTAAATTATTAAAAATTAGACAAATACAAATGAAAGCCACTTTGAGGTACCAACTCATGTCCATCAGATTGGCTAAGATGACAAGGAAAATGAAAAATCCTGAAGGAGTTGTGGGAAAACAGGTACCTTAATGCATTATTGGTAGAATTGGAAACTAGTCTAGCCATTTTGGAAAGCAGTATGGATTTATGGCCAAGGAGCTATTAAAGTAGACATATAATATTAATCTATTCAACATATCCTTCAACCCAGCAATACTACTACTGGTTCTGTACTTAAACTGCACATACCCTATAATCCATCAGTACCAATGCTAGATCCATATCACAAAGAGATCAAAGAAAGAGAAAGACCTATAAATACTAAAATATTTAAAATAGTTCTTTTTATGTTAGCAAAGAATTGTAAACTGAAGGGGTATCCATCAATTGGAGAATAGCTGAATAAATTATAAAATGTGATGGAATACTGTTGTGTTGTCAGAAATGTTGAAGAGGTTAATTTCAGAGAAACCTAGGAAGACTTGTATGAACTGATATAAAGTAAAGTAAGTAGAATTAGGAGAAAAATATGTATAATAATAATAACATTGTAAAGACAAACAACTTTGAAAAGTTTAGGAATGTTGATCAACACAATGATGTACCATAATTCCAGAGGACTTGTGATGAACCGTGCTAGCTGCCATCTGATAGAGGGGTGATGGACTCGAGTGTATTTTGAGATGTTTTGGGGTTTTTTTGGATATGGCTAATGCAGGAATTTATTTTGCTTGACTTTACATGTTTAAAACCAGGATTTTGCTTTTCTTGCTTAAGAGGGATGCAATAAGGTAGAAAAGAGAGGATGTGAACCTTAAAATAAAATTTAATATTTTTAGAAAGGAATATATATAGAAGATTAGCTTTATTTATTTATTTTTTTTGCAGCAATCGGGGTTAAGTAACTTGCTCAAAGTTACACGGCTAGTTATTTCTGAGTGTGGTGCTAGGTATCTGAGTCCGGATTTGATCCCCAGCTCATCCCGACACTGAAGCCGGTGCTCTTACTTGCTGAGCCACCTGGCCATGCCTGAAGATTACCTTTATTGAAGAGTACTGTTGTTACCTGTTCTTGACCAGTGGGAAGGAAAATTGAGAAGTTTTAAGAAGTGTAGGAGGGAAATTGAAGGAGTTTAAAATTTTAACAAGCTAGAATAGAATGCTATCATTTTCTGAAAATATGGAGAATGGACCATGTAGAGGTTGGGGGCTTGAAGAGGAAGATGGAAAGGTTTGAAAATTTTGTTATGTATCATTAGGGTGTTGAGATGAATAATGGCAAAGAATGATAAAAAGTAGGGTCCATCTGAAAGAAATATGTATAAATTGTTTATGTATGAATCAGTCAACAAGCATTGATTACATGCCTACTATGTGCTAGGCACATTGAATCAATTTTATATCACTACTTTTTCTAGCTGGAGTAGCAGTATTAGGAGTTACCAAGAGTTAGGATTTCTGGACTAAGAATAGGGAAATGTTGGAATGCAAAAGATTCTAGCGTAGCAACTAGTGAGATATGAAAGTGGCAGACCATGGAACCAAGACTGGATATAAGAGACAAATGAATCCAGAGTTGAAAGAATAAACTGCATTAAGAGATTAAGGTTTTTTTTTATGTTAGCCAACTTTATTAAATTGTAAGATTTCACTAATTCTCTCATAGGAGGAAAAAAATCAGCTCTAAAGTGAATATTTTGTAGAAATTCATCCATTTCCCCTCAAAATCTTTCATCTCTTTCCAATATGTACAGAAAATTTTAATATGTGATATAAATTTCAATTCACATCTGTTATGGGAGGGAGAAAAGGAATAAACATTTAAGTGCCTACTACATGCCAGGTACTAAGTGCTGTACTAAGATATTATTGTATTTAATCCTCACAACAAATCTGATAGGTGGGTGCTATTATTATCTCATTTTATACTTAAGGAAACTGAGGCAGATGGTGGGTAATGACTTTGCTCAGGGACATAGAACAAATCTGAGGCCAGATTTGAACTCAAGTCTTCCTGACTCTATGCTTAGCACTCTATTCACTGTGCCACCAGAAACGAGAAAGATTTTGCTATTTATTATTCTAAATGCATTTCTCTACATATTATGTGGAGACATAAAAGAAACAATAATACTGCAAACCAGAGGTGTCAGATTCATGCAATTCTCTATTGTGGCCTGAACCAAATTAAAATACAGTTGGGAAATGTTTAACAAAATAAAAAAAATGCAATATATAAATTTGTATAAATAAATTTTTGTAAGTCAACATGTAGCCCCCTGGAATCTATTTCTATTTGAAGTTGACACCACTGCTATAAGCCATATCAAGAGATTCATCAGCTGTTGACATCATAACTTTGTGTAAAGCGTATTTTTAACCCTTTTTCAACAATTGCTTTTAATTTTCCCAATATCATTACAGAAGACAGGCGCTGAAAGTGTAAACAAAAAAATGACTTATTTCAGTCATTGGAAGCAATCACCTCCTGTTGTGATCATCTTGAAGGACATAGAAAGTTTCTCAACCAAAGTACTTCAAGACTTCATTATTATCAGCAGGTAACAGAGTCTATGCTTGTGTCAACACTAAAAATATCCCATTCCTTCCTTTCTTCTAGCTTCTAACATCAATTAAAACAACATATTTTCTTTTAATGAAGAAGAAACCCTTTTTAGAGAGGGTTGGTGATTAAATATTTCTTCAGTTTTTAGAAACTGGAGAGAATCCAAGCTTCATATGCTGAACAAATTGAATATTGCTGTCAGATTAGGCATTTACTCCCTATCATAGTAATGAGAATCAAAAAGAGAAAGTTAACCAGTTCTTAACTCACTAAGTAAGGCAGAACCCCCAAGAGCCCATTTGTCTCACAAAGACTACTTCTTACTTTGCTGGATAAAAAGCTAAATTGTATCTTCTGCATGATGTCCATTTCTGTCATTAGAACTTGCTAAAACCTATTTTCTGATGTCTCACCATTTTCTGAGTCTCTGAACACTTATGCATTCTACTTGTCAAGAATGATACCTTCTTGAATGCAGACAGGTCAACCAAATGAAAATGAACTAGTGTAAGGAGATTTGAAAGAAACATGTTCACATGTTAAAATACATTACATACATGTGCAAGTCATGGAACAAGGAAGAAAATGGGAGATTCAGGTATCACTGTGTACTTTACTGTTGCATACCACAGTAACTTATCTCAATTCTTTCTGACTCAAAAATCCTATAACCCTTGACTCTCTTTATAAAAAAAATTTTGACCACATTTTACCAAATGCTTGATGATCATGACCACTCTTTTATTTATCTAAGGCTAGAACCAATAGAAGTTAATGCAGTGAGAAGTTAGAATTAACAGTGGGTGAGAATACAGTAGGAAAAAAACGGAATCATTATATCTAAAGCAACAGCTCCTATGTACTTATTAACCTCTAAGCCTTAGAGACTTAGATTATTATAGTTTGATTACTGATGTTCATAGGCTTGACCCTGAGTTATCAAAGGAGATAACATAAGTAAAACACTGCAAATCTTAAAGCACTATATAAATGCTAGCTACTAGTACTGTTATTAAAGTTATCAATAAAAAGTTAGTTTTGAATATATAAAATGCAAAAAATAGTACCAGAGCTTCCAATTTTTTTAGTTCCCATACGCCTTGGTTTTCAGCAAACCTTCCCATAACCATTGTTTATCTTAAACTTAAATAAATTCTAGAATTTTCCACTTACATACAAATAAGAGAGAAGTAGCATTACATAAAAAATAGAGAGCCAGCCTTGAAGGTACAGAGACCTGGCTACCATTCCTGCCTCTGACACATATTGCCTTTGTGATCCTGGGCAAGTACTTCCCCTAATCTCCTAGTGCTCTGGGCCAGGGGTATCAAGCTCAGATAGAAACAGGGGTCACTAAACTCTACATAAGGACCCTTGTGGGCCACATATTGACTCAGAAAGCCATATTAACATAATATATTTTCTATAATTTTTATCTATTTTGTTAAATATTTCCTAATTACATTTTGATCTCATTGAGGCTACACTTGGACACATTGTAGGCCTGGCTGCAATGCATCCTAATGGCCTTCATGACTCTTCTACACACAAAAGGAGCTGACCTGCATTGGGAGAGAGAGTTTCCTCATCCAGGGGTTTCTTTGCCAGTGAAATCACAGGTCCAGTCCCTATGCCTCTGAACATAAGAAATAAAATCAGTTGATTAATTTTTCATAATGAAAACCTTATTCAAAACCAAACATCATTTTTTGGTATAAATTTGTTAAATGTTTAGTAAAAGTAAAAAAAAATTAGTGAGATCCTTGATTCTGTGTCTTTTTGACTTGCAGTTTATTCTCAGTATAATTTTTGAAAGAGCTGCTCATATATCATGTTCAGCCAACATTTTGTTTCTTGCTTTGGGGAGGCTGTTTGCTGCAGTAAAAAGAGCATTGAATTTTGGGTCATGGGACATAATGTATCGAATCCCAGTTCTGCTGCTTACTGCCTATATGACTTTGAGCAAGACACCATGTCTCTAGACCTCAGTTTCTTCATTTATAAAATGAAGGTGGCACAGTAAATAGAGCACCAGCCCTGGACTAGATCAGAAGTATCAAATGTGGCTCCTGAATGCTGCCTCTACTAGCTATAAATTTAATTGGGAAATATTTTTAAAACAAATAAAAATGCAATAAACATAGATAACATTACACTTTAAAACTAAATCAACATGTGGCCCACAGTGGTCCCTGTTTTTGTTTGAGTTTGTCACTACTAGATTAGATGACCTCTGAAGTCCTTTCTGACTCTAAATCTATGATTGTGTAATTAAGAACAGAACTGAGAATCTTAATTCACAGAGATATTATTGTGAGTACATTTAGTAAGAATAAGATCTTCTCCAAAGAGTACACCAAAAATTTTGTGACTTCATCAATGGGGAATCAGGTTTTTTTTTTCTACCTCACCATGAAAAAATTTTGTATCCAAAATCCATTTGGTTTTGGTTCACAAAAATTATTCCTTCAGCTGATTTTTGAAAATTTTCATATGTACTTTTTAATATTCTCTCTCTTGTTCCCCCTCCCCCCATACTATTCTCTAATTCACAGATTTTTTCACTTAAGGTATTACTTTTGGAATTACTCAGTAGGATAATACAGCTATTTGCTAAATCTCCTCCATATCTACTTGACAACTTTCTTGTATCCTATGTTGGTAACCTTGGCATAAATCTTCCTGGATCTCAATTTTTTCATCTGCAAAATGAAGAGAGGCTTAATTTACTTTTAGCTTTAAGAATCTAGGATTTCTTGTTTAAATATGATAACTTCTATTATTCTCCATTATCAGATAAGGGAAGGATGTTATACTTTGTCTCATTCAGAAATATCAAGTACTGAAATATATTTAACTACTTAAAGACTATTTTTGTTTCTTTTTTCTCTTGGGATCTAGTCAGTACCTACATGAGCTTCCAATAGTACTTGTTTTTGGAATTGCCACATCTCCAATCATTATCCATCGATTGCTTCCTCAGGCAGTGTCTTCTCTATGTATAGAGCTACTACAGTCGTTATCTTGCAAGGAACACTTGGCTAAACTACTGGACAAGGTAATTTTTTCCCAAGATAAAGAGAGTAACAGAGAACATGGTTGTGCCATGAGTGTATATATCTAGAAGAAAAATGCTGTACATATCTCAGAATAACACTTTTGAGCACATTCATTGATACAATTTTATATAATTCTTTATTTTTGCTGGATTATTTTTGTCTTTAGATAAGAAAGCAAGTTTAAGATATAGTTGCAGCTTTATATTTTAGTAATCTAGCACATAGTAGGATTCAGTGCATTTGTGTGTGTCCATATCTCTATATATGTGGCTGTGTATGTGCATACATATATGTATTTTATAAATGTTTTGCCTTTTATATCTCATTTTAAATGATTTAAAGTTTTCAATGGAATATATCTTGACTGCCAAGCCTGCAGTTGAGTACTATAAATAATTATAAAAGTTTTATTAATACAATTAAAAAAAAAACTAACACAGAAAAAAAAAACAATTGAGGCTTTTTAGCTAATGCTACCCAGACAAGAAAATAAAGATTCTTCATGGGGCAGCTAGGTGGCACAGTTAATACAGCACCAGCCCTGGAGTCAGGAGGACCTGAGTTCAAATATGGCCTCACACGCTTACCACAAAACTGGCCATGTGACCTTGGACAACTCACTTAACCACAATTGCCCTACTTTACCCCCTCCAAAAAGCAAAGCGAAAACTCCAAAAAAAAAAAAAAAGATTCTTCAGGTCATTAGCTAGTCTTGTAAGCAAGGGACTTTTCTGTAGAGATATTACATATTCTGAGTGATTGTCCTTAGTGTACTGATGATAATTTGACATTTATTTACTGACCATCTTTACAATTTTTTTCCAAAAGGAAGGCAAGATGTATGTCTAAATTTATCAAAAGCTATACTGACAGTTTTTCCTGTCCTCAAATGTGAAATTGTTTTGCAGTGGCCTTATTTACTTGGTTTTGGAGTGAGCATGGCTTCTTGCAGTTACCAAATTTTCTTTGAATGATGGAGCATAGGTTAGGTTTTCACTCATTCACATATATGTGTGAGTGTGTGTGTGTGTGTACCATTGAAAACTATTTGTATTTTTCTGTTAATATTATCTAAATATATTTTATATTTGAGAGAAGTAGACTTCCTTTTGTTCTGATGGCCAGCAGATTATCAGTATACAGACCATCTTTAGTAGAACTTTATTGATTTTCATTAATTACATAAACATGAGGAATGAAGGAGGAAACAGTATATCCTGTATTCTACCATCCAGAGATGAGGTATAATTTCCTGGGTAATTCTTTTATTTTTGCTCACTTTGGGAAAACTCATTCCCTTGTTCTTTATATCTGCTGTTTTCTTCTCTTAGAAACAAAAGAGTCAGGTATCTAATTCTCAAAGTAGTTTCTTCCATTGTATTGTCAGTCTTAAGAGGAATCTGTCTCAGTAACAGAAACTTGGCAGACACTACGCCATTTATCTTCACTGATTGCTTTTTTAAAAACCTCAGTAATCATTTAACTAATAGACAATATTTGGAGAAATAAGAAATAGCATTTTAGTACTATCTTTTTCTTACAGGATTAGTAAACTTCTTTCATTGCTTCTGAGACTGTACCTTGGGAATGGAGCTTTTCTTCTACTTATGGAATGAAACTAAGAGAAAATTGACAGATATTTGACCCAACGGAGAATTAGCTAATCTCTTTAAACTAGCTCTCTCTTTAAACTAACAAGTAATACATTTTTTTATTTTTCTTTTAGCTACTTCTTACAACCCGGTTCCCCTTTAAACTCAATGAGAAAGCATTACAAGTTCTGACCAATATATTTCTATACCATGATTTTTCTGTTCAAAACTTCATCAAAGGACTCCAGGTAAGGGGACGCTGAAAAAATTTTAAATGCAGTATTCAGTTGTTTTAAAAAAAGGTGAAAATACTCAATACAAATTGTCTGAAATTTTTAAGATCATAAAACTGTTGCAGTGGGGGCTTTGCCCACCCAAAAACTGTTTGACTTTTTTTTTAATTTTATGTTTTTTATTTTTAGTTTACATCATTCATTTCCACAAGATTTTGAGGTACAAATTTTCTACCCATTTTTCCCCTACCCCCCCCCAAAACAGTGATCCCACTGAATAACCCCTCCTCCAATCTGCTCTCTCTCATATCTTCTCCCATACCCCCTCTGACTTTCCAGTAGGGTACAGTGGATCTCTATGCCCCAGGGCCTGTATATCTTATTTCCCAGTTACTTGTAAAATAATTATATGTATATGTATTTAAACATTTGATTTTAAAACTTAGAATTCCAGATTCTTTCCTTTCCTCCCTCGTTACCCACACTTACTGGGAAGATAAGCAATTCAATATAGGTTATACGTGTGTAGCTATGCAAAACATTTCCATAGTGGAAATATTGTAAAAGACTGACTATATTTCCCTCCATCCTATCCCACCCCCTACTTATTCTGTTCTCTACTTTGATCCTGTCCCTTTTCAAAAGTATGTGCTTCCAACTTCCCTCCCCCCCAATCTGTCCTCCCCTCCATCAACCCCCCTCTATTTAGTTTGTGTGACATTCCTTCCCTAAGCCAAATTCAATGAAAGTAAGGTTGACTCATTCCCTTTTGCCTTCCTATTCTTCCCCTCCATTGTAATAGTTTTCCCTTGTCTTTTCTATTTGAGATAATTTTCCCCATTCTGTCTCTCCTAATCTGCTCTCATTATATTCCTCTTTCACCTCTCAATTTCACCTTTTAGGTATCATCCCTTCCTATTCAATTGGTCCTGTGCCCTCTGTCTGTGTATACCTGTACACATATATACACACACTCATATATGTATTCATACACCCATATACCCTCTTATATAGACATATACATATATATGTGTGTAATATATACATACATACATATACACACATATTTCTGTTCCCTTCAACTATTCTCATACCAAGAAAAGTTTCATCAGTTACAATTATCATTTTTCCATGTAGGAATGTAAATAGTTCAACTTTGATAAGTTCCTTGTGATTTCTTTTCCCTGTTTACCTTCTCATGCTTCTCTTGCTTCTTGTATCTGAATGTCAGATTTTCTATTCAACTCTTATTCTTTCATTATGAATGCTTGCAAGTCCTCTATTCCATTGAATAACCATATTTTCCCCTGAAACATGATATCAGTTTTGCTGGGTAGGTGATTCTTGGTTTTAATCCCAGCTCCTTTGCCCTCCAGAATATCATATTCCAAGCCCTTCAGTCCCTTAGTGTAGAAGCTGCCAAATCCTGTGTTATCCTGATTGTGTTTCCATAGTATTCAAATTGTTTCTTCCTGGCTGCATAATATTTTTTCCTTGATCTGGGAACTCCAGAACCTGGATATAATATTCCTAGGAGTTTTCTTTTTGGATCTTTTTCAGGAGGTGATTGGTGGATTCTTTCAACCTCTATTTTGCCCTTTGGTTCTAAAACATCAGGGCAATTTTCCTTGAGAATTTCTTGAAGGATGATTTCTAGGTTCTTTTTTTGATCGTGGCTTTCAGGTAGTCCAATAATTTTTAAATTATCTCTCCTCGATCTATTTTCCAGGTCAGTGGTTTTTTCCCATGAGATATTTCACATTGCCTTGTATTTTTTCATTTGTTTGGATCTGTTTAACAGCATCTTGATTTCTCATAAAATCATTAACTTCCATTTGCTCCAATCTAATTCTGAAGGAATGATTCTCCTCAGTGAGCTTTTGAGATTTTTTTCCATCTGGCAAATTCAGCTTTTTAAGGCATTCTCCTCATTGCCTTTTTGAGCCTCTTTTGTCATTTGAGTTAGTCTATTTTTTAAGGTGTTATTTTCTTCAGTCAGGTTGTTGACTCTCATTTCATAATTTTCTTGCATCATTCTCATTTCTTTTCCCAGTTTTTCCTCCACTTCTCTTATTTGTTTCTCAAAATCCTTCTTAAGCTCCTCTATGGCCAGTAATGAGCTCATATTTTTCTTGGAAGCTTTTGGGGCAGGAGTTCTGACGTCGTTGTCTTCCTCCTGTTCCATGCTTTGCTTCTTTTTGTCCCCAAAAAAGGAATCCAAAGTTAGATTGCTGTGCTTGCTTTGCTTCCTTTGCTTGTTCATGTTGCCACTCAATTACTTGACTTTTAAACTTTTTGCCACAGTAGAACTCTGCTACCAGAGTGGGTAGCTTTGTCCCAAATCTCTGGGGTTTTCTCAGCTGCTGGGGCTATTAGTTGGCTGCCCTCTCTGAAGCCTCCCCATGATCTGACAAATTCGTCACGCATCCCAGGACCTCCACCCTAGACAGTGATCCAGATCCAAGCAGGTTAAAGCAAGAGCGATTTTCCCTCAGACTGGTCACTTGGTCCCGCTACAAACTACTGGCCAGGAGCTCTGAAACAGCTACGTGGCAGTGGCGCGCTGCCTCACCTGCTTCTCCCTTCAAGGGACAAAGGCTGGACTGTACTCCTGGACTACCGGTTCCCAAAGTCCACACTGTTCTGACCTCTCACTTTGTCCTTAGCATCTATGTGTTGATAATTCTGGAAACTGCCACAGCTGCTGCTGATCTGAAGTCCCTCCAGCCAGCGGCTGGCTATGGTCACCTTGAGGTTAAAACTTGTGGTTCACACAGGGCTGGACTTGTCTCCCAGAGCACTGTGCTGGCCCCTTCCTACCAGGCTGTCTTCAGCAGGAAGTTAGCTTCTCTGTGTCATTTTGTGGGTTTTGTAGCTCCAGAGTTTGTTCAGAGTAATTTTTTACATGAATTGGAGGAGGTGGGAGCAGGAGCCGCATGGAAGTCCTGTTTCTACTCCACCATCTTGACTCTGCCCCCGACTGTTTGTGGTGGAACTATCTCAAAGAATTCGGAGTAGACCACCTCTAATCCGAGTATAGGCATTTATTGAGATTGATGCCTCTCATGAAGTGGGCTAAATTCCAAGAGGAACCAGCAACTTCACAGAAAGCAAGATGGATTTTTACAGGGTAAGGATGCAATTATATAACACAAATTTACATAGAATATAGGAATATGATTACTATTAAAAAGGCAGAAGGAGTTTTTTAAGGGATTAGGTAATGGAGGAGAGGTCCTATCTATGGTTTAGTGGTTAAACATTCTGGTCATACTCCCTGCAATTAGCTGGGTGTTGTGGTCCTGTTTGGTCAAGATAGATTGTTAGGTATTGAGGTCCTGGCTTGGGTTAGAAGGGTGATGTGATTGTGGATGAGTACAAGAACACACCTATTTTTGTAAGAATGGGTCTGGGGGCAATGACTAGGTAGAGGCAGTAGCTGGGTTCCCATCACATGGACACACCTACTGTTTCTGTGGGAACTAAGAGTTCAGGGACACATATGTTCCAGTGAGCAGTGAGGCTTATATGAAGAAGTTAGAACATTGGCAGCAGGGCTAGGAAGGTATAGTGGGTTTGTAATGAAGTTAGAATATTGGGGCTGGTGGCAGCTTTATTAGAGTTCCATCACAATGATAGCTTTTGAATAAGTTATGTCAAGTTATTTTGTTCTGAAATATTATAGTTATTTATTGCTGCATAATGTTTAAAATAAACATGTATTAAAATAACATTAAGGCAAAAAACCTTAAACTTAAAATACAACTCTTTCTCTTGCTATTTGCTGATGAAATACTGAAAATATCTCTTTGTAAAATGTAATCTAGGTGAATGAAATTACCTGGATTCAAGTTCTGGCTTTGCTATTTACCAATTTTGTAATCTTGTGCAAGTCAGATAACTTTCTGAATTATTGCCACAATGACATGAAGATAATTCCTGTACTTACAAAGCTCTCCATAAACCTTAAACACTATAAACATGTACTGCTTGTTGTAATTGTTGCTAACTGTATGACCTTTGGAAAGCCGTCTAGGCACTCTGAGTTCTAGTTTCCTGAGGAACATGAGGCGATTGGATTACATGATCTCTGAGGTCCCTCAGATCTTACATTCTGTTATTTTATGTCTTTTGAAATGAAGATATTACTGTTCCATTGACAGTAAAACATGTGTCTTGAATGATTTTTCAACTAGTTTTCCATAACACCTCCAACATCCTCTTACCCAATCTCCCTTATTGACCAGTGGTACCTTTTAATAAGATCATTGGCCACAATGCAATACATGGCCACAGAGCTTATAACTGGCTGGTGTAGTGATTGAACTCAAGAGATTGCCTTCATAGGAATTATGGGGTAATCAACTTTTAGCTGACTAGATATTAAAAACCTACTTGAAAAGTGACTTAGTTTCCTAAGCAATTTTGAGGTTCCTATCCTAGTTCTGGCTCTGCTACATTGAAGCAAGTCCCTCATTTTCTTTGGTCTTCTATTTCTTCATGCTGAAAAATATTAAAGTTTGATCAAAACTACATAAAATCAGTCTGAGAGACAACTGAAGGTTCAAAATAATTTTGTAGAAATAAAACTAAATATTAATAATAAGCATTTACTTATTATTGGAGAAAAATAATGGTCTTCCATTATCTTATTCTTGTAGTTGAAATAGAGCCTGGCTGTTTCTGATAAATCCTTACGGGACTTTTGGATAATTCCTTGGTGGGGTTACTTTATATTCATGATTTAGCTTCAGCTTTTCAAGCTCTGAAACTTAATTTTCTCCCTTTACTCAATAGTGATCAGACTCTGGAGTACTAACTCACATTAACTACTTTCCAGGACTCCTCCTTCCTGTTATCAGCATACCTGGGAAATCAGATTAGTAGTCTTAAGGTTCTTGATGGCCATGAAAATCTTATCAAAGGTGGTTTTAAGGAATATTTCCTGCAGACTAATAAAACCTAGATAGGTATCCCTGTTTCTCTATGAAATTTATCTTTCTAGTAACCAGGATTCTTGTTTTCCCTCCAATATTTCTCTTCCCTTGGACAATGTTAAATAAGCTGCCAAATTCTTTACTCTCCATTTCTCTTTGCTCAGTCACCAAGAGTGTCTGTCATTATAACATTGTCATTAATTAAAAAAAAATCTATTTCATTGATTCCTTTTGTCTTTACATCACTCACATTTTCCTCCATTCCTCTCACTTCCTCTTCCAGAGAGCCATCCCTTACATCCTAGGAAAAATTCCCTAGGAATTTTTCAAAGGAGAAGAAAAAGGAAGTGCTGCAAAACTAATCAGTATGTTATAAAAATCTGCCCTTATATATAGTAGTAATGTCTGATAGAAACAAGTGCCACTAAACTGTCCAGAAGGATCCCTGCAGACCACATATTGACTTGGAAAACCACATATTGACTATTTATGTATGTTCCATTGTATTTTTATTTATTTCCCCAATTACATTTTATTCTATTTCAGTCTTTTGGTGTATTTGACACCTCATTTATCTCCTCCTCTGTCTAGATTGAGAAAATACATAATGAAAAAGTAACAATCCTTGGTACACATATGACTTTGTAATATCCTTGCAATAATTCCTTGTCTCTCTATGTATATAAAGCCCACAGTTTGAGAACCATAATACAGTATTCCATTTCCCTCCCTCGCATTTCTATAAAGGAAAAGAAGACAATCTCTCATATCTCTTCTTTGGGGGCAGGCTTGTTCTTTATGATTTTACATTCATTTTTCATTGTGGTTCCATTTACATTGTATAATAATGATGTATATTGTTGTGTATAGTCATGGTGTATATTGTTTCCCTGGTTTCCATTACTTTACTTTTCATCACTTCATATGGCTTCCCAAGCTTATCTGTTTTTGTCAAGTTCATAAATTCTTATAGAATATTTCACTGCCTCCCAGGGATGTTGTGAGGACCAAATGAAATAATATTTGTAAAACTCTTAGCCTGGTACCTGACAAATAGTAGGCACTTAATAAATAATTATTTCCTTCAAGTACCACAATTTTTTAACAATTTCGCAAAAGACAAATATCTACTTTGTGCGTAGTTCTTTGCTACTGCAAAAAAATACTGCTATAAATATTTTGCTGTATATGAACTGTTCTTGTCACAGACCTTCTTGCAGTAGTGGAATCTTTGGATCATAGTAAGGACATTAGTCACTTTCTTTTCATCATTTCAGATTTCTTCCCAGAATGATTATACCAATTCATAACTATATTAAAAATGCATTAATGTGCCTAGCTTTCCACAAAACATTATAATGAATTAAATTGCAGCTTTTTTTTTACATTAATTATATATTAGATTGTTGGCTTTCTTTTCAACATTGGGAAAAACATTAATTAATCACTTACTGTGTACAGAGCTCTACACTTGCCAGTAGGGGAAAAAAAGAGTTTGGATAAAACTGTAATGTAGACCAGTAGTTCCCAACCTTTTTGGTATTTGAGGCATTCTTTAAACATCACATGCATATCTCCACATGACAGTAGTCATATCATTATTCACCGACTGAAAATACAAAAAAAGATAGTACTTGCTTTCTGTATGGATCTGTGTGGTCCTGGTAATAATTCTTTTCCTTTCCCCACTCCTTCATGTTCCTACATAGGCCTAAAGCCTTCCATTTGGGAACCAGTGGTATAGAGGAAAACACACTATATTTTAGTTCAGAGGACTTGAAATCTCCTTCTTAAATCTGGTCCTGCTACTCAAGACTTGAAGCACTTTAGGTAAATCACTGCACCTCTATAAAATGAGTGAGTTGAATTAGATGATTACTAACTAATGTTCCTTTTAGCCCTAAACCCTGTGCTTTTGTGTATTAATGGTCCTAGTTCATATGGAGCATTATCTAGTAGGGGCATAGACACAGACACAGGCATGATTCAGATTAATACATAATCAATACATAAGTGAAAAAAAATAAAAATATTTTGCAAGTTCTGAGGAGCAAAGGGTCACTACCAGCTGGGGGGGGGGGTTGTTGCTAGAAGGGGTGTCTGAGTTTGTCCTAAAAAGTGATAGGAATTCAACAGGTATAAAGTGGACTAAAGACATTCCAGATATAGGGAATAGCGTAAGCAAAGGAGCAGAGGCAGTAAACCATAGAATGTGCACAGCAGCTTATAGTTACTCCATTTTGGCATGATTACAGGGGGTCTCAGAAGTCTTAGTTCAGTTCTAAGCTATTAAAACTTAAAATACTTAATAGCCTGAGACTTTACTATGCCTTTGGGACACCCTACATGTGAAAACAAGAAATATGAGATAAGACTGGGAGGATCTAGTAATGCACGATTGTTAAATGTCTCAAATGTCAGATTAAAGAGGTGAAATTTTACTTGGTAGGCAATGGTAAGCAGCTACTACTATGTTTTAAATAAAGAAGTTATATGAAAAAATCTTTATATAAGAAGATTGGTCTGGCATTGAGGGCATAGAGACAGAAAAACCTGTTAAGAGACTATAATCTAGATTGGGTGGGACACCTATAGTCTCAAGGTCACATGTGGCCCTCTGGGTCCTTAAGTGTGGCCCTTTGAATCAAACTTCACAGAACAAATCCCTTTAATAAAGGGATTTGTTCTGGAAAGCTTGGACTCAATCAAAAGGCCACCTCAGGGTATCACCCAAAGTTCAGTAGGTCTTCCACTGAGAGTACTAGTGGAACACTTTGACTCTCAACCTGTCATCCATCACTTTTGCCACTTGATCAGCCCAGAAAGAGAATACTCTCTTTCTGTCAATTTCTTGATGATGTACTTTACTCCTGTTCTTCAGAGTTCCTCATTGGTTACACATTGCAGCACTTACACTTACCATGTGGCTCTCCATTACCTTCTGTTTGATGCTTATCTTTAGTTCTTCTGACAGTGATATTCTATGTCTTGCTACCATATAAGAACACTAATCAAGGTCAGTAAAAAAGGCTTTCCACATTATTTATACACTTTGTCTTTCCTGCATGGATGGACTGGTCAGATTCCTTTGAGTGACTACGGATCTCTTCCAGGAGGCTCTGTAGTGTGGAGTAACTTAATGCAATCAGCACAATGTCATCTGGAACCAAAAGCATCTGGAAGACCTCACTATCTATAGGGAATCCCTCCTTGACTGGACTCTGATGGATCTCTGCACATAGCATATCTCTCTGTTTTATACCTAGCTTGAGGTTTGTTATCAGAGTGTCATTGAACAGGGTGCTTTCTGTTATATCTTTGAGGAATCCTGAGTGATTTTGATGTATGGACAGGAGATACTTAGCTGTGTTGAGCCTGTAAGGTAGCACTTTGTTTTACTGAATCAAATGTCTTTATTTTTTAAATAATCAATAAACAGTAAGCATGATGGATCTTATGTTTATGTTCTCTGCATCATTCAGTGAATTGTAAGATGGTAAAAATGTGGTCCCTTTTTGAATATGACTTCTGAAATCTTGTCTGTTCCCTACTAATGGCCTTATTTAGTGAGTATATCCTCATTCATATAGAGTTGACTCTTATAAAGGTTTGTATAGATAGAAAAATAGGCATATAGGTTGATAGTTACTGATATTTTCTCGATTCCTTTCAGTGTTAGGGTGCTAACAATTTCTGACCTTGTTCCCAAAATCTGGGTGTATAAACTGTTCACGTCTCCTTATTTAGTAACTATAGTACCATTAATAGCATTTCATACAAATCCATTATCTGTCTATCTATCTGAATATGTAATCAAATCTTTATATATGTGAACATAAGCTCATAGGTCTGATCTAAAAATAGTCATGTAGGCATTTCTCAGGGAGGAAGCTCCTTCTACCAGTACAGAGTTGATACCTAAAGATTACATGATTTGTCCAAGGCCACACATTTAGTATATATCAGAGGTAGGACTTGAGCCTCATAACAGCCATATTGGCTCCATAAATATTATAGGGTTTTTTGTTTTGTTTAGGTTTTTAACCCCAGAAAATTGAATTGATGTAAGGCAAAAGATTTGCTGTCAAGACATTACAAATACCTTCCTTCTTTTTTCCAGCTGGCTGTATTAGAACATTTCTATTCTCAGCCACTCAGCATTTTGTGCTGTGATCTTCCAGAAGCAAAGAGAAGAATACATTCTTTATCAGAAGACCAATGTGAAAGTATTCGGCGCCTTCCCTCTTTTATGAGGTAAAAAAGAAATGCATATTTAACACTTGTATGTATGATTCAGAAGATCTATAGCTTCATCATGGGTGCCCCCCACCAATGCAGACTGTAGCTCCTCCATACCTTACACTTTGTGTATAAATTTCTTTTCTGTTGATATGTAAACCTTTCCACACTTAGCTAGTCTGGGTCCCAGGACTATAGACATATAGTTCATCACCACATCTGAAATATTCAAAAAAGCATATCTATAAAAATATCTCCTTTTTACAGTGTGAAAAACCTCTTAAATTATTCCACAGTTCACTTTTTTTAGTAGTCTGTACAGCAGTTCTGGTGTTTTCTGCCCCTAACAAAATCACATAAGCTCTGAAACACAACTGATTATCTAGAACCTGTAGCAAGTAAAGGTATGAATATAATGTAAATATAAGTAAAAATAATAATAGAGTTATGGAATCTTACACTTGGGTGAAGTCACCATATCTCCAGGTCTTTCTTCATTTTACTGCCACACTAACTGGATTTTATCAGTTCCCATGGTTATGGGATCATAGAATCATGGATCTAGAGCAGAAAGGGACCTAAGAGGTCATGCCTCCCTCAGCCTCCTCTTGTCATTTTAGACGTGGGAACTGAGGTATCAGTGTTCTGCTTACTGTACCATATACTTTAATTAGTGAGTGATAAGGCTCAGGGATGCTGAACCATGCTAATCTCACTCACAGGAGACTAATTTATAAAACCAGAATGACAATTCCTTTATTTGCCATGGAAGGACATAAAAAGTACCTACCAGAGAAACCTAATTAATAATCATAAAGGTGGTTGCTCAACTTGAAATCAGAGAAGTGGGCGAGTTGACTGATTTTAAAGGATACTAGGAAACTAGATGATTCAGTGGATAGAGCAACTGGACCCAGAGTCAGGATGTCTGGAATTCAAATACAGCCTTAGACACTGACGTGCTTTGTGATCCTAGACAAGTCACAACTTCTGTTTACTTGAGGTTCTTCATCTGCAAAATGGAGATAATAATAGCAACTCTCTTCTCTGGATGTTATGAGGATAAAATGAGATAATATTTATAAAGTGCTTTGTAAATATTAAGGTAATATATAAAGGCTAGCTGTTAGTAACATATTATCATTTCATATAGATAAATGGTAAAACATGGAGAATTATTCTTACTTGGCTAATAGAACACACCTTTCTAGTGACTGGAATACTTGTCTTTAAATAGTGTCTCTCCTTTGAACAGGATTGGCATTCCTATTTTTAGAATCCATACCAATCAGGACTCTTCAATTATAACAGTATTGTCTTGGCCCTGTTACAATTAATTAGGTCACATTTTATCTTACATAAATTACATTTCAGTCTACTTGAGATTTTTTTAACTTCTTAAATTTTATTATGAACTTAATCAGTGACAAAACAAATAAACATATACAATAAGGAATAAAATATTTCATAAAACCTCTAACATATTACACTACATTTTATCTTGATTTTTAAAAGTTATTAATATCTTTTATTTTTGTATTACCTTTATTTCCTAATATTTCCCTACCCCATGCAAAGGGGACAAAATTTTTTTAAGAAGGAGGAAAGAAAAATTCAACAAAAGCAAACCATTTATCCCACAATAGTGTTCCATATCCTCAGTACCCCTGCTAAGTAAAGAAGGGAGGTGCATTTTTATTTCTTCCTCAGGAACAAGCTACATGTGAAACCTTAAGTTTCAGTTTTCATAATCATTGTTATTATGTGCATTTTATCAAAATAGAACCAAAATGTTAAAAAAGAAAAAGAAAAGAAAATCTTTTTTAATCATTGGCCCTTCCTGAGTCTATCTACAGTTTGTTTATGTTGACTTTGTAAGTATGTCCTTCTAATTGTCTTTATTTGCATCATTTCTTGTAGATATTCCCCCTTAATGAGATTTATTAGGAGGAACCCTTGTCACCTTAAGAGATACCCCTTACTCATCAGCATTCAGTTTATTAATAAAATGATAGACTCCAGGGTTCTAAGAATTGGAAGGAAATCTCCAAGATTATTCAGTACAGCTGTACCTGACAAGAACTTTTCTCCAACAGCATTCCTAACAGTAGTCAGTTACTAAGCAGAAAATATCAGGAACATCCACTCTCTCATTCTGGGAACCAGACTTATATCAATGTAGACTTAGCTCATGTTAATTCTTGACTAGTATGTCAGGTGGCTAGTTAACTCATATTGTTTGGTTACATTTCCAAATGGATAATTCAATCCCTTTTCAATGCCAATTCATATTATTTTCCATTTTAGACAGTTGTGTTTTTTTCCACCTTTCCCACAAATTCTCTGGCAAGCATCTCATACACTAGATGTAGAACTCATTGAACCTTGACCATCATCTTGGATTTGTTTTTAGGAAGAAATACATGTTTATGGATTTTGAGCTGGGAAGAATTTGGGGTTTTTATTGGTTGCTATTTCCATTGTTTTTTTACATGATGGTTTTCTGGGTTGTGTGTCTATGTCCCATGTGCTAATTTCAGGTATGTAGAGGAGCAAACTCCAGAAAAACAAGTTGCGTCATTGACAGATGAAAGATTTCTAAAGGTAAGAATGGGGAAAAAAAACCCCAAAACTTCTTCAATGTTAAGACTTGTTGTAGCTCTTTTTTTCTGCAAAGAATTTAAAAGCAAGATTTTGTAGGTCAGACTTTCCTTACTCATTTCCTAAATTGGCACAGTGCAGTTTGCTTTGTGCAATGATGTTTCAGCTCTTTTAGTGGACTTATTATTTGAATATCAGTCTATGATGATAAAAAGCCTAGAGGTGATGGATCAGAAATTGTTTTATTGAGAGAAAAACCTAAGCCAGAACATTGGTTTTCTTCTAGTCTGTTCTGAAAGTACTATTAGATCTCAACTTGATGTTCACATAGCAGTTTTAGAATCTGTAGGTAGTCTTATTTTAAAATTTCTTTGTAAGGGCCATCTTGCATCAAAACATAAAGAAACCAAGAGGCTCAAGTGTCAAACTCTTAGCTTTGCAAAACATGTATATCAGAGATGAAGTAATGAGCTTGAGGAAATTATGAACTAAAGCACATTACATAGATGGGAACTTTTAATTTTGCATTAGGTGCTTTTCACTCATCTTAATAATTCTTATACATTTCTTTGGAAAAAGAAACAATGTAAGTTACATGTTTTACCCTAAGAACTAGATATTAGTTTTATGAATAGCAATTTTTTTGGACCATACCTATGATTCCAGCCCTTGTAAGGAGCTTCTAGTGAGGAAACCCTCTCTACCAATGCAGATTTGCTCCTACTCTACAAGTTTTAGGCTTATCTTGTTGTCTGTGTCACGGAAATGTTGGAATTGGACTTGAACTCAGTTCATCCTTACTCTGAGATCAGCTCTTTATCCTCCATGTGACTATGTCTTTTCTGATACTATACAGGATACCCCCCAAAAATTCTTAGTTCAATTTTAAGCTTTAATAGCTTAAAGACTTCTGAAATACCATTTACTATTTTAGAAATTTGGATAGAATAATATTATATCCAGCAGCTAAGAAAAAAAAATGCCAACATTATTTTTTGCACCAAATAGTTTTCTTCAGAAGTGAACAGTATTCTGAGAATTGGGAGATCTGCTTCCTAATTCCAACTGTTCCATTAGCTATTTTTGTGATCTTAAGTCATTTAAACTCTCTGTGTCTTATTTTCCTCATGTTTAAAATGAAAGAACCAGAAAAGATGGTCTTTAACATCCCTTTCAGCTTTAAATTGTGCTATTTTTTGAAATATTGAGATAATGGTTTATTTTTAAAATATTATTATTTATTTTCAACATTCTTTTTAAATTTTGAGTTCCAAATTCTTTCCCTCCTTCCCAGCCATCCTATGTCCACTTAGAAGGCAAGCAATCCGATATCAATTGTACATGTGAAATCATGCAAAACATGTCCACCATAATATCTATATTATGTATATGTGTATATACACATAATATCTATATTATATAAAAGCAGTAAAAATAAAGAGAGAAAACTATTTTTCAGTTTTACTCAGAGTTCATAATTTCTCTCTCTCTGGAGATACATAGTATTTTTTTCATCATGAATCCTTTGGAATTGTCTTTGATTATTGTATTGATCACAGTAGGCAGATTTTTCATGGTTGATCATTATTACAACATTGCTATTACTATGCACAATGGATCTCCTGGTTCTTCTCATTTCACTTTGCTTTAGTTCAAATAGGTCCAATTCTTAGCCACCTCAAAAAGAGCCACTATGAATAACTTTGTACATATGGGTCCTTTTCTTTTTTTCTTTGATGACTTTGAGGTACAGACCTAATAGTGGTATTGCTAGGTCAAACAGTATGCACATTTTTATAAGCCCTATGGGCATAGTTCATAGTTCCAAATTGTTTTCCAGAACGGTTGAAATAGTTTACTGCTGTACTAACAGTTCATTAGTGTATATATTTTCCCCCGTCTCCTGTAGCATCTGTCATTTCTGGTAAGTATGAGGGGGTAACTCAGAGTTGTTTTAATTTACATTTCTTTATTCACTATTGATTTAGAGCATTTTTTCATATGACTAAAGATAGCTTTGATTTCTTCTTCTGAAAACTACATGTTCATAGCCTTTGATAATTTATCAATTGGGGAATAGTTCTTATTTTTATAAATTTGATTCAGTTCTCTATATATATTTGAGAAATGAGACCTTTATTGGAGAAACTTGCTATCAAAATTTTTGATATTACTTCATTGTCTCTGGTATCTTTGAGCAAAATGTAGTTTCCCTGTTTATCTCTTTTAATTGAATCTATTTTTGCTTTGTCTGAGGATGTGATTGTTATCCTTGCCTTTTTTATTTCAGATGATACATATTAGATTCTGCTCTTACACTGGAAAAATATCTCAACCTGACCTTTTGTTGACTTTGCTACTCCAAAATTTGACTTGAGGTGTTATTTTAAAGTAGTTTGGAGGGAAATGTTGAGAGAGTTCAGCTGTGTTGCTGCCTTTAGCCCACCATCTTGGCTTCTGCCAGATAATGGTTTATTGAAGAAGAATGTTGCTGATAGAGAATTTTCACAGGGATATAACCTAAAATACTTACTGAATTAGGTTCACTAATCATTTTAATTAATCTTTGTAGTTCTTAACTAATCATTTTAATTAATCTTTGTAGTTCTTTGAGAACCTCACAAGAAATCCTTAAATCAGAGTAAATTATAGGACAGACAGGAAGTTTATAAACCAGAAGAAAGAGAAGTGTCAAAGATTGCTGTGAGTATTTTAAGAATGGCTAGATTAGCTTATAGCTGGTGTCTAGCAAAACTTCAGTAGCCAAAAGGTTTTACTGCTAGAACATTCCAATCAAAGTATCTTTTAAAAGACAAGAAAGGAGGATTTGAAATACCCATTAAAGCATTGAAGTGTTAGAGAAAGGAAAGGAAGGCCCTATTACTTGAGTTTACCATTAAATCACTTTTAGATAGCTCTCTAAAGCATACTGTTACCTAGCACTTAAAAACCTCTTTCTTTTGGACGTCTTTTACTATTGATCTATCTTGATTTGTACTTGAAGGGCATACTTGTTCTTTTTGACTCTAAAATACACAACCGGGAGCAATTAATTAAAAGGCATATTAAGAGTTGATATCAGAAAGAAAAAAAACCTACCTAATAATTAGAGCTATGTAAAAGAAGAATGCCTCTGGAGGCCACAGGTTTCCCCTCTTTGAATATCTTCAAGAGAAGGCTAAATAACTTTCTTGTGGTTTTATGCAATCAGGGATTGCACTGCTGGATCAGATAGCCACTGAAGTCTCTTCCAACTCTAAAATACTATGATTCTGTGTTGTGTGACATAGAAAATTCAAAAGACATAGTTTAGGGCAGTTAGTGACCACTTTATTAATTATTGCTGGAGGATAATTAATAAAAGGTTCATTTGGCTATCTCTTCTAAACCAAAGAGGGATCCTGGTGACTTCTTGATGCTTGTAAGCCCTTGGTAGAGTGGGTGTTCCTGACCACAGTCAACTCTGATTAACAATTAATGAGAAGGATAACTATTATAATGAGAAGTGGACCTATTCTAATGGGGGTCTAGGGACTGACTTTAATTATGTCGCTTTTACTTTTAGATCACCCCTATCCCTTAGCAATCTAGAGAAAGGATCTGAACTCCCCCTGTCCCCCACCCCACAAAAACCTGAGTATAACACAATGAGTTTCCCCACTTGGGTGGGTTCTGAACAAATTTGAGGTGAAAGTTAATCCAATCTCATTATCTACAATGTCTTTCAGATACTGACTAAATAACCTACTAGGGGCTGATTTCTGAATGAAAAAAGAAGGGAAAAAATCCTGAATCTCACTAGTAGTAAATGGTTATTAACATAAGAGAGAATTATTTTTCTCTGTTGCTACAGATTCAGTATATTTACAATTATGTTACACCATGAAAAGTTTCATCTTTTGACACATAGGAACACATTTTACTCAAAAAAGTATATGATTTTGAAATATTTTTTGTCATGGAAAAAATAATGTAATTCTGGTATTTCTTTCCAGCCTTGAACAAAAGTCATCTTCAAGTTATTATCTAGGAGAAGAAAGGGTGTAAGATACATTTTGGGAAGTTTTAATTCAACTTGGTTGAAATATTTAAATATAATTAAAATTCCTAATGTTTTCTAGTTAAGAATGAAAGAATCTTTAAATATGTTCTTTTGTTTACTTCTTACATTTTTCCAATGGTTACACACTCAGAAATCACCAGATATTTATGTGAATAACTATGAAGAGAGCAAAATTACATCAATGGAACATAATTGTGTGGTTTTAGAGATTACATATGTGACTGTATGTACACACAAGTTACAGAGTCGTAAATCAAAATAGCTAGAGATTAACCTGTGTCATGAGGAATTAGAGAGATTTATCTATTAGGCATGCAATGGGTTCAAACATAAAGTAATACACAACATTATTGACTGCCTTAGGCCATATTATGGGTCTGGATCCCTAAAGTAAAGGATCCAAGAGGAGGTATACAAACTGTTGATCAAAACCAGCAAAGAGCTATGCCTAAAACAAAGTCACTTTTGCTTAAGTGATTACTCAGAATATGGTTTCATTTGGAGTTCCTGTGGAGTCCAAGTAGCTTTCTGATTAGAAGGTGAGATTATCACAAGTGGATTACCACATAAACACTGGGGAAGACTTGTACACTGGCTTGCCCTGTATTAATTGTGTTTTTGTGGGCACAAGTTACCATCAGACCTAAACAAAAATAATATTATTGTCAGCCGGGAGATTTTCAATTCTACAATCATTTATTAAGCACATACTATGTACAAGAACCTGTGCAAAATGTTATCTCACCCTTTTGAATCAGTATGATATTAACAACAGTTCCTCATTTTTCTCAACAAGCCATTATATCTGTACTTGATGTTGGTCCGTGTTGGTGAGGGTAGTGGATAAATTCACCCTTAATGTCACCAGTAGGTTAATCTTTCTTAAATGCTATTTTCAACATTTAATGTTCTTGTTCAAAAACCTTTATTGACTTCCTATTCCCTATAGGATAAAAAGTCCAGACTCCAAATCTTCTATACTTTGGTCCTGATTTATTTTTCCTACTTTCCCTTTCACTATTTTGTTGTTCAGTTGTGTCCCACTCTTCTTGACCCCATTTGGGATTTTCTTGGCAGAAATACTGGAGTGGTTTGCCATTTCCTTCTCCAGTTCATTTTATAGATGAGGAACTGAGGCAAAAACAGGGTTAAGTGACTTGCCTAGGGTCACATAGCTAATAAATGTCTGAGGTCAGATTTGAACTCAGAAAGACTCATGTTCCTGACTCCAGGCCTGGCTCTATCCACTGGGCCATCCAGCTATCCACCCTTTCATCATGCCCCATCATAATTCCTCCACTCTAGACAGACATTTCAATTCACTGTGCCTTCTAAGCATACCTAAACATTTTCCACTTCCATATTTTTGTTCATACTTTTGCTGCCTGGGATGACTTCCTATTCCTTTACACCTAACCAAATCATACCCACTTCTTCAAGGCCTGGTTTAAACCTGGCCTCTTCCATTCATTCTTCTCTAACTAACCCAGTCAACAGGAGCCTCTGGTTTTGAATTCCTAGAGCATTATTATCTCTTGTTTTTCTGCCTTTGTAATAGA
Organism: Petaurus breviceps papuanus; assembly: GCF_028583685.1. NCBI lineage: Eukaryota > Metazoa > Chordata > Mammalia > Diprotodontia > Petauridae > Petaurus > Petaurus breviceps. The sequence continues at coordinate 5,222,548 of NW_027187302.1, forward strand.
CCCACATGCCTGAAATGTTCTTCCTTACCTTTACCTCTTAGAATCCCTGTCCTCTCTTTCAAGACTCAGCTAAGATGCCATCTTCTGCATATAGCCTTTCCTGGTTTCACCCTCCTCCTATTCTGTTAGTCTTCCCACTAAGGTTGTCTTCCATACGCTTTGTATGTATCTTTGTCATAAATTTTGAAGAGATTCTGAATGGGAAAGTCCTATACAGGGGAAGTTAAAAGACTTTTTTATCTGCCATTTATGTTGCCCAAAAATCCCCTACCCAGAAAAATGAAAAGTCAGAGGTATAGAGGGACGAACAGGAAGTTTATTCAGTTCTCTTGAGAGAAGAGGGAGCCCCTTCCACCAGTATGAATCGGCAGGATGAGACTTATTACAAAAGACAGAACAAGAATTTATACCCTAACCAGTCAAGCTCCCTCCCCCTCCCTTCTCCCATTGGTTGAGAGGTGGGCTCTCAGTCTTTGCATGAAATCTAACCCAATGGCGGATAACAAAGAAACCCACCACTATCTCCTATTGGCTGGGAGGCGGGACAGGGAGCCAAAGTATTTTTTCATGTCCTTGTTTGGCAAATGCCAGCTAGGGTGGAGGTTGAAAACCCCTAAAGGGCCTAATGTTAATAAGTGTGTGGCAAATTCCTCCTGAAGAGGCCTCATGCTGATGAGGCAGTAGGAAAGAAGAGGGAAGGGGGAAGCCAAAACTCTGACTGGCTCCCACAAGAAAACTTATGAGCTGAGAAGTTTCACTTTTCCCATTCACAGGGAGGAAAATTGAGGGATGCTCAGGAAGGAGAGTCCTTAGTCATAGCCCTGGTGTCAGGAAGTATGGAGCCTTTGCTATCAGGCATGTGGTTTCCAATTCTTCCCTTGCTTTCTATATTTCCTAAGTCAAGGACTTGGAAATTAGGTGAAGCTAGTTATAGATTTGGGCTTTTGCTTATGTTTCTAAGGAGATAACTAATACCCATTTCTAAGGAGAGGACAAACCAAAAAAAAAAAGGCTTAAGAAGGAGACTGAGCTAAGGTGGTGCAGGAAGGAAGTTTTATTGAGGGGGCTGAGAGATGCATATTCCCCAGGGTAGTCCTGGAGGATATAGATTCTAGGTGGGTCTGCTGGTGTCCTGGATTGGAGTTAGGCCTTTGAATTTGAAGAAAGTAGGCTGAATTTTTTTAGGGTTTTTATATGGATTTAACTGAACTATACCTTGGGGCCAAGGGCTTTGGTGTGTGGGTCAAGGTTTAGTACTGGTGGCTAACTAAAGCTGAGGGGGAAATTGTCAGCTAATTGATATTCAAACTTCCTAGCCAGTTGGGAAAAAGGGTGTTGGACCCTTATTGGGTTTTTCTTAAGCCTCCACTAGGCTTTTTTCAGTTAGGCTAATAATGCATTCCTTATAATCTTGAAATACTGTATAACTATTTACGTGTTATCTATAACTCATTAAAATGAAAGCTCCTTATAGTCAGGGACTAATTTAGCCTTTCTTTGTATCCCCTGTATAGCTGCTAAAGACGCCATGCCTAGAATGTAGGGAGCCCTTAATAGTGAGCTTGTTGATTGTTTTTTTTTTTAATCAAATGCAATGTGACCTCTGCAATCTGACCCCAGGCCTCTTAGAATTCTTAGATTTCTGGAATGACTCTAAAGGAGGGTCTGTGGATAGATTTCAGCAGTTCCATGAACTTGTATTGAGAAAAAATTATATCTTTATTTTCACTAACTTCTAACTGAAAATTAGCATTTCCTTCAGTTATTTTTAAAATACTTTGGCAATGAGTTTCACCAGACTGCTAAAGGTTAAGATAAAGATAAGAGTCCCTGTTCTGAATCTAGAAGATAAGCCCCCAGAAGATGGTGGGTAAGATCCTTAAGGTCAGGGACTATTTGGGTTTATCCCCAGCTCTTAACCCAGCACATTATACATAGTAAGGGCTTTAATACGCTTGGATTATTGAATTAGCCAGTAGAAAACAAGCAGAGTTAGTGTCAGACTGTGAGGTTTTATTATATTGCCTTTTACTGCTAACTTTTCATATGTATATGTCTTTTCTGCTCAAATATGTTGTAACCTGCTTGAGAACAATTAGGTCTAAGAAATCCTTTTGCCTGTCTCCCATCCAGCACTTTGTCTATTTTATGCCTTTGCTGTTTTTCTTCTGATCACTACTACTTCTGCCTGTTTCTGGGATTGGAAGAAAAGCCAGATGGGTTAGGAAATTGTTGTAGGAGAAAAAAATAACTAAGGGAGACAGGGAGAAAGTGGAAGCAACTACAAGATAGACAGTAAGGTAAAATGAATTTTGCCTAGAGAGTTAAGGATTGAACCCTCTCATCCAAGTCTCATCACTAATTGTTTAACATATTAAAACTGAAGAACCCCTGCCTTCCCTAAATCAAAACTGTTAATGTTGGGGTGGGAAAACAAAAGACAGATCCAGATTTAGCCAAGATTCATTCCACAATGGAACAAAGAGAAAGTGGTGCTTTGTAGCTGTCTATCTGATGGCTAGGGTAAGGTGTATCAAGCATGGGACATGTTGCTGGCCAAAATTTCTTCCTAATGGGAAAAAAAAGAGCCATCTGATATCTAGAGAGAAAACAAAAGGAAGCAGAAAAATCCGGACTTTTTGGCAGTAACTAACATCTTAATCTCCATGATCAGTACAAGCTTGTTTTTAATCACCATAAAAAAAAAAAAAAAGACAATGAATTAACTGAAAACAAAGGCCAAGGATTCAATATTAGTTTCTGTGTATTTTCTTCTCTTTTCTCTTACATTATTGTTCATTCTGTATACAGAATTCCTAGTTACAATGTTACAATTCCTAGTTACACTCTAAGAGCAGGAAAAAATATATACAATATAACTACTTCTAGATCCAGTTTGACTCAGATATTTTCTTTGTGTGTCTGTATTAAACAAAATCAAATAAATAATTAGGATAAAGAGAAACAGTGTAGATATGACTAGAGAGGACCACTGAATTAAGATAAATCATTCAAACGATAGTACTTAATATTCTATCATATCTATATCTGTATCTATACATTTCTCTTTGTCTTCATTCCTACTTTTCATTGGTAGCCACCATGGCCAAAGACAACAGACACCAGCAGATTCCCACCTTGGAATGTTTATAATCCCATTCTGATCATAATGTCTCTTTCTTCCTTAACCTTGTCAGGTATCCACTATGTTGTTAGACACATGCTAGATTATTAGACTAGACTATTCCTTTCTAATTTACCATAATTCTTAACTACCTTTCATCTTGTTTGTTCCATTATAATCAGTCTGTTTGTTTTTAATTTATTGTTCACTGTAGTTTATTCACAACTCTTTGTGGCTCCTTCTAGATGTAGTCTTTTAATCACCCTCTTACTCGTAGGAAGAATTGGCTATTTACCTTCAACAGTGTTTTTTTCATTATTGTTCTAATATTCAGAATGTTTGGTCTATCTTCTCTAATTACAAATAGAAACTTCAGACTCATACTAAAGGAGGGGAGACTAGTTAGGAGACTATTAAAATTACCTAAGCATGAAACAGCTATGGATTGGATTAGCATAGCAGAAGTAAAAATGGAAAAGAAAGACTAGATATGAGAGATAGTAAAGATAAAATCTCAGAACTTTGTAAAATAGTAGCTCATTGTTGGAGGGGGGAGAGAAAGGTGAAGGGTGAAGGGAGGCAAGGCCTGAGGACAATAAGTTTGCTTCTGGACTTTTTCAGTTTGGAATGGTAATGGAACATCCAAGTGGAAATCTCTGGTAGGTAGTTGGAGACACAAGACTAAACCCACAGTTTTCACTGAGTTTCTTTTCTGCTGCCTGTTTATTCCATACTTTGCTCCCTGCTCTCTGCCTTATTCCAAACCACTGTAATCTTTTGATCTCATTTGGATTGCTGGTTCACTTTGGCCTCATCTTAAGGTATTGACCCTTTGTTAAGCCCTTCTACTCTGCAGAGAACTTACAGAGTGGTAAGGAAAGGGTACCAGCATGGCAACAGATTAAGAAGAGTCAGAGCAGGGATGGGACCCTGGCTTCTTTATCATGTGGCATCCTTCCCTGGCCCTTTTAGAAATTTCTTTTTTTTCCTCCCCTCCTTTAAACCACCCTGACCTCTGTGGCAGTATTCTGTTCTTTCATGCCCTTTCTAATGACTCCTCTTAACAGCTTCCTTGCCCTTTACAAAATAGGACTGCTATCAAAAGGTAGCTTTCCCAGCATATATTTTGAGGCTCCTTGGAGCAACTAATTTCTGATTCTTCTACTATAAAAGCAAAATCTGCTGGAATTCTAGACTTGCCCTTAAGGGCTGCAGATGTGCTTAATGATTTATATATTTTGAGAGGAAGCACTTAAAAAATAAAATCATATGTATATAATGATATGATGTTTTTTATATAATGGATATTCTTGTATGGTGGTGATGAGGGACAGAATCCCAATAGGTTCAGTAGGAATTCTGATCTTATCTAAGACCAGAAAACCTGCAATAGCAGTCTGGAAAGAATTCAAGGTCTCAGGCTTAATTGGAGTGAGAGTTGTAGAAGTTTATTGTTATGCTTCTATGAGAAGCGGGCAAGAGTCCTTTAGGGGACCTGCAAGTGAGAGGGGTATATGCTTTTACCTTTAAAGGGTAGGGCTGCCATTGTCAGGGCGGACCAGACGGGAGGGGCCTCAGTGCATAGACAAAGGTCAGAGCTGACCAAGAGGAGCATGTGAATAGATAGTTTAGATAAGATTTGGTCCAGGCCAAAGGAGACAAAAGGCAAGGACAAAGGAGGGTGTGGGCCAGGCCTGAGAAGAAATGAAGAGATTAAGTAAGAACAAAGGGGTCACTGGGTGTTGCCTAGGCAGCGTGTGGGATAGGGGGAAGGGGCAGAGCTCAAGGATGGGAAAGGACAAATTGCAGTTACAATTTCAGACTGGTTTTACAAGTTGGTTTCACAAATTGATCTAGACCCCAGGTACCCCATCAGTGGTGGTCACCTTATTTAAGATTCTAAATACCATAAACATTTGTTTTAACAGGAATAGCCTGCCATTTGTGAGTTGTATTTCTCAGTTTAACCATGAGCTATGAGATAATTTTGGACCAGTATTTCAAATGCTCTGTCTTATCTGTGGTTTTGTTAATTATTTATTTTTCTAAGTGCTTTGAAATAAGATTAAACAGGTTTTCAGATATGGTTCTCAAGAGCAAATAAAAATTTTAAAGGAGTCTCTACCTTTTTGTGTTGATTTGTATATGAGTTATGTCTTGCCTGTGTGCCATATCTTATCGCTTGTCCCACTTTTACTAAAGAAAGTCTGGTAAAAAATATTTTTATGATCTTTTACATTTGTTTTATTTATAATTAAAAGTTATAAGTTATTTTGAAATTAGTGTAGTGAGCGTAATGTAACTAAACAAGGAACAGAATGTGCCTGAGTACTTTGGCAATTGGCATTCTGTATTACAATATAACAGAATGTTAATACAATTCTTTTTCAGTTGGTAAGTGAGAAAGGTACTGCATATAGTTAGTATCTTCACATAGAAGAAAGATAAGTGGAACCCAACAATTAGTGTTTGCCTTTAGAACCATTGGCATAGAAGACTCTTAAAAGAGAGTGTCCTGGCTTCTTTCAGAATCTTATAGGTCCAGATTTAAAGCATGAAGAAACAGCTCCCCTAAGGTTCATAAGTACATCTAAATTTCTTGAGCAGAGATTGTGCTGCTCTGTCTAAACCATAGACTTATCATAATTTCTAGGCAGACACCCTTATCCTGCAAAGGACTGTATCCTGTCTTATAAGGTCATAGTTTTAACGGTCAAAGAAACTTTACAGGTTGTATTTTATACATGAGATGAGAATAAAGGGGTTCAATGGCCTGTCCAAGGTCACCTAGGGAATAAGTGGTAGAGCTGGGATTTTGAATTCAGGATCTCTGATCTAGCCCTCATTTGATTATACTTTGCTACTTCCCTACTTAAGTGTCCTCAGATTTTTATTTATGTTCTGATTATTCTACTGTTAATTTCTTTTTTAAATTTAAAAAACTAAAATAGTCTTATATTTATTAAAAACTCATTCTTCCATATAGGTTTTCTTATTTTACCTCAGCTAGTAGAAGGGGCAGCTTGGTGACCTGGAGTCAGGAAGACCTGAGTTCAAACCTTACCTCCAACACTTAGCAGCTGTGTGACCCTGGGCAAGTCATTTAACTTTGGTTTGCCTCAGTTTCCTCATAGTAAAATGGGGATAATCAAATGAGAGGAATTGTAAAGCATTTTAAAATTATTCAACACATAAGCACAAGCTTGCTGCCAAGAGTCTGCAATTTGGCCACTTTGTACAAACTGGTAGGTGAGAGATATTTCACAATCAACATCCTCAAATCAGTGAATTACCAAGCAGATGTTGATAAGAGTACAGCAGAGTGTGTCCTGGAGTGAGGTTGAGGTAGGGCATGAAGTTGCTAATCACAAATTAGTTGACCTCCTTGTCCCTGTTAATGATGCTTTGTCATTATATTTAGCACACTTGCTCTTTTGTTAATGCTACTGATTGTCAAAAGCAGAGAAATGTAGAGAATCTTGAGAGTTGAATAGTATTTATATAATGAGGAAGCAGGGCACAGCAACAGAAAAAAATGGGGCACTGAGAGTCAACAGACCTAGACTTGAATCCTGTTTTCTAGTTATGTAATCTGAGTAAACCTGGACTTTAGTTTTCTCTGTAAGAGGTGATAAGATTCATTCTCTAAATTCCTTTCTTTTTTTTTAATTTTTTTTTAAAAGCAATTGGGGTTAAGTAACTTGCTCAAGGTTACACGGCCAGTTATTTCTGGGTGTGCTGCTAAGTATCTGAGCCCGGATTTGATCCCCAGGTCATCCTGACACTGGGGCCGGTGCTCTTACTTGCTGAGCCACCTGGCCGCCCCTCTAAATTCCTTTCTACTACATAAATTCATGATTCTATTTCTACTTGTTTGATAGTCTAATCACCAGTCAGTGCTTAAAATTCCATCTTTGACTAGTAAAATAAACTTTAAAAGATGAATATTTAATAAGATAACCAAAATTACTTGACAATTCTTCTATGTAAGTGAAAAATATAAACTAATAATAAAGCATTCTTTATTCTTTGAGTACCAGCCTGGCAGATGAATAAAATTTGGCCTTGGAACCAGGAAGACCTGGGTTCAAGTCCCACTTCTGACACTTACTGGCTGTATGACCCTGGAGAAGTCAACCTCTCAGTGTTTTAGGCAATTCAGACTATAAATTGCACAGAAGGGGCAAACCCCTGGTAGAGGGAGTGTCCTTATCTGGAAGTTCCCTATTCCTACTTATTCTTCAGTAAATTCATTCTTCAGAGAAAGGACCAATTTTAATTAAATCTTAGTGGGAATCATTTATAACTTCCAAGAAAACCTTTCTTGTCAGTTTGGGATACTTGCTACAGTTCTCCAATTCAGTATTCAAAGTAGAGATTATTTAATTCTCTGTCCTTTGACAAATTAACAAAGATAATTTAATAAGACGTTTATATGATGCTTTAAGATTTATTTATAAAGACTGAACAACATTGTGGAGTATACAGTGCATTATTAATATCCCACTTTATGATTAAGGAAACTGACGTTCAAGAGGATTCAAGTGACTTACTTTTGCTCCATAGATAATTTCCGAACTGATCCTCAGTCCCTAATCTTCCCACTGTACCATGCAGATCCAGTAATGTCTAAAAAATGTCCCCGACAGACAGAAAACAAGTCCTTTAGAATACAGGTGTCACATATGCTGTGGGTTTCAGGCAGAATAAGATCAAAGCATAATAGGGAAATATTTAACATTTAGATGATATTACACTTTAAAACCAAGTCAGTATGTGCCCATGGCATCCTTATGTATGGTTTAGTGGCTCCATTTCTATTTGAGTTTGACACTGTTTGACACTACTGCTCTAGAATATACTTTATTGGGGTTTCCAATAGCAAATTCCCCTGATAAAATGTAACCTCCTCTAAGGCAGAGACACTTTCATTTTTGTCTACGTATTCCCTGACATTTAAGCTAACTTGATTGATTGATTGTTTAGGATATCAATAAACCCTGCCATAAAGGTTATAAATTTTTTCTCTCTTTTAAAAAAAAGTCATTTTCACTGAGTAATGTGAGGTATAAAAGGTATAAACAATAATATCAATTCTCTAGGCATTTTTACATTGTATTAATATCAACATTTCATATATGGGCTCTCAAGAGCAAATAAAGAAATTAAAGGAGTTTCTACTTTTTTATGTTAATTGTATATGAGTATGTTTTGCCTGTGTGCCATATCTTATCTCTTGTTCTACTTATATTTAAGTAAAACTTAAAAGAAAAAAAATCAGTGGAGAATTTATCCAGTTTTCTAAACCTTAAGTGAAATGCAGAATTATAACAATTATCCATTTCATAGGGATTGTAGAAACTCAACTTTAAAATATATTATACAGAGCATATTATAAAATCTCAGGGTTGGAACAGACATCTGGTAGACAGAGGTCATCTAGTCAAACCATACTTGAACCTAGACCAGTGATCAGCCATTCTCAATATAGTTTTAAAAACCCACACCAATCATGATGCAGCATGTTCCACTTTTGAATCTCTAATGATTAGAAATATTTTCCTTATATAGAGCCAAAATCTACCTTCCTGCAATTTCCATAATTTTGTCTTAGCTCTGCCCTGTGGGACCAAGCAGAGCCAGTCTAATCTGTCTTCTATATCAGAGGTATCCAACCTGCAGGGGCCAGATGCAGCTCACAACACTCCTGTGTGGCCTGAACCAGTGTAAAATGTAATTGGGAAATGTTTGACAAAATAAATTAAAATACAATAAAACATATATAATAGATTTTATTTTATTTTTGCAGGGCAATTGGTTAAGTGACTTGCCCAAGGTCACATGGCTATTTTTTGTGTTAAATGTCTGAGGCTGGATCCGAACCCAGGTCCTCCTGACTCCAGGGCCGGTGCTCTATTCACTGTGCCACCTAACCGCCCCTCATATAATACATTTTAAAACAAAGTCAATATGTGACCCTCAGGGATCCTTATGTATGGGCTAGTGGTCCCCATTTCTATTGAGTTTCTACATGAAAGCCTTTCTTATACCTAAAAAGAGATATATGTTTCCTCTTAAATCTTTTATTTTTCAGACCAAACATTTTCAGTTCCTTCAACCGACCTTTGTATGACACGAAATTGAATTATCTCAACATTGATAACTATATACACAAAGAAAATAGGCAGCAGATTCTATTTAGTTTTGTATTAGGTAAGTACCACTCAACATTTAGGTCAGACTTCCTTATAAGCAGTTAATAAAACTGAAGCCTTACACAGAAGCTTTCTCAGCTGTCAGAGATTCCCTCTCCTTTCCCACAAGCTGGAGTTTTCATTATCAGCCTCTATTCCCTCCTTTCCCCAAGAGACTTCATTGCCAATGCTTCCCCACCTCCAATTACCATAAGATTACTGGGGAATGAAAAGCAGCTCTGCCTTATGACACTATTGAGCCTCTCTGATCTAGGTAAACAGAATCTGACTAGTAAACTCAGGGCAAAGGTTCTCTAACATAGACTCAGAGTACTTTTGAGGAAACCTACCCAATCTTACATACAGGATTGTATTCAGGGTATGAAATGTTAATTAAAAAAAAAGGATAATCTGGCATCCCAGTATTATATAGTTCTTTGAGTCTCATTCTAACATTTAAAATGTGATTTTCAATATTGTTTGTGCCTGGAATTCTGCTAAAGTCCAGACATTATAGTAGGCTTAAAGAAAGTTGTGGCCCGGTATCATATTTGTAATAGTATCATATCTCTGATAATGATTAATTTGTAGCTTTTGAAGTATCGCTTCCTCAAACACTCAAGCAAAATTTTTGAAATGGTCAGGGATAGTACTTTTCTGATCACATGAGTAAATAATGTACAAATGAGGTAAAAGAATGGGTTAAAAAAAAAACAGAGGTCTGTATAGATGCTATTATGTTTGTGATGAAGAAATCAGAAGTTATCTGATTAAATTAAATAAAAATTGTTTAAGCCTTCTCTCTACAAGGTCAGCATTGAAGATACAAAGAAAAAAAATAATCCTTGTCTTCAAGTAGCTCACATTCTGCTGTGAAGTAGCAAGGAGGAGGGGAGATACAACATATATGCAAACAAATAAATACAAAATACTCACCAGATAGGGAAAGCAACAGGAAGAGATCAGGGAAGGTCTTGTGTAGAATATGGCTCCTAATCTGAGTGTTGAAGACAGCAAGGAATTCTGAGATGACGATGAAAAAGGCAGCATATTCCAGGCACGGAGGTGAGCAAGAGACGGAGTATTGTGTATGGTAAAGAGCAAGTGGCCATTTTGGCTGAAGCATGAAATGTGTGAGGGGTAAATGACGTGAAGTAAGATTTCAAAGGTCGTTTCTAGCTAGATTGTAAAGTACAAGTGCCCAAGGAGTTTGTAATTTATTCTACAGGCTAGATACTCTAGCTAGTTCTATTGAGTATTGAGTAGGCTAGATATACTAGCCTGCTGCTAGAGTTCCTTGAACAACAAGGGACAGAGTCAGACCTATATTTTAGGAAGATTATTTCAGCAACTTTGTGGGGATGGGTTGTAGCAAAGGGAAAGCAAGGAAACCATTTGCCATTTTGGTAAGAGTCCAGGCAAGAAGTGATGAAGACCTGAACTAGGGTTGTGGCTGTGGGAGCAAAGCAATAGAATGCAAGTGGTATTATGAAGGTTGAATCAGCAAAATTGGATGTGTCATGTCAAGGATAGTGAAGAATAGAGAGTGAATCCAAGGTTGGGAATGTTTTTTAATAGTATTAATGGTCTTCTGGAGATTGAAAAAGCTAGTTTATTCTTTGACTAATTCTTTTTTAAAAAGAAGTTAGTTGTAGTTAGATCCTTGGAAGCAAATAAAGAAAATACTTTTGCAGTGCTATTGGAACACACAGGGTAGGGTAGATTGCTAGATTGCTATGCTATTGATTTAAAAATAGATTCTCTTCAGCTGTCACACTTCCCTAGACATCATGTAACTATACATACCTTATTTTTTTTTTGAAAGGCAAATGCCCAAAAAGCAGGCTGACCTCAAGAACATTTTAAAGACACTAAGTTCTGAGTTCAGAACCTGGAGATGGCAAGGAAGCCAGAGAAGTCAGCAGTATGTGTGTAGCCCAGAATGGTGGTAAAACAGTGTTATGGGACTTGTTGCAATCATCATCATGCCATCTACACATGGGAATATCTGGAAGACCTAATAATCCGTAGGGAATCCCTTTGTGATCTTGACCCTGCCCTGGATTTTCTCCATCATAGATAGCAGGAAATACCTTTGACAAGTGTATATCTCCTTGTTTTATGCCTCTTCTATCATTAAACAGAATTTTTTTCTGGTATACTGAGAAATCTTCAATGATTATAACGTGTAAATAAGAGACAGTTTCTAAGAGAGCGCACAAGTTGGCATTTTGTCCTGTGAAATAAAATACTTAAAAAAAAATCAACAAATAGTGGCATCTTATAGTCTCTACGTCATTCAGTTAATTGTGAAATGATAAAGATGTGGTCCATTAATGAATGTGACTTTTGAAAGCCTCCTTGTTCCTTACCAGTGCATGTATAGATGACTTTTATAAAGATTTTGTATTAGATGGGAGAACAGGCATATAGGTTGGTAATTATTGAGGTTCTTTCAGTTTCCCACCCCCCTGTCTTTTTGAGGGGTTTAATAAGGTCTTAGACTTTTCCCCATGCTTTTGGTAACTTTCCTTCCTTTCAGATATCTGGCATATTGATCCCTAGGTACAAAATACCTATTTGTATGCAACACTAGAAACAAATTTAAGTGACCATTGATTGAAGAAAGACTTAAATTATAGAATAAGAATGAAGTGAGATATTATTGAGCCATAAGAAAGAGTATCCAGGATTTCTTTCAGCTTTAAGTGTGAATATTTATGAATACAAAAGAATATGTGAAGTCATATAAAATGACAGTGCAGAAAGGGTAACCAAAAGAATAGTGGACATTGACAATAACTAGGTAATTAAAGGCAATGCCATGATGATAGCTACAGGTTTACTTTATATATAAAATAGTCAAAAAAAGATTGTGAAAACAAAGATACTGTACCTGCCACTGTGATAAAAATTAAAGGAATCAAATAACTAATTAATATATACCATTCTTTGTAGTTCTTTAAAATCTAGAATACCGACACATTTGAGATTACTGAGCCATTTGAATATTTGAGTATTTATTTTGTTATTCTTTTCTTTTGTTTCCTTTTAAATATTTGAATACTTGTAGTTGTCAAGGAAAGTTTCAATACAATTTATTATTTTAAAAAAGAAGGAATCCATTTCCAAGGCTATTATTGTCAGTGCTCATTCAGCCCCATATCCAGGATTGTACTGGTAAGTGACTCTCCCAGGAAAAATTGTCAACATTTCTTCCATCACTTTCTTAATTCTAGACAATCAACAGAATAATAAATTGAGCCCTCATTTGTGGCATTTGCTTATTTCAGAGATTAGATGCTCTCACTGAGTATTCTGCAGTTGGTTTTCATGAGCTGGTACAAGCTAGTTCCATGTACCAGTGGCCATATCCCCACATGGTTGGGAGGTGAAGGAGTAGCAAATTAGGAACTGAAAACGGGTTCTCTCCTGATTCTACTACTTACTAACCATGCAAGTCACTTTATTTCTCTGAGCCTCCATTTCTTCTTTTTCAAAATAGAGATTATAATACCTGTTCAACTTTCTTAACATACAAGTTAGGAAAAGCAAGTAAAATAATGAACACTTTGCAAATGTGAGTTATTGCTTTCATATATAGCTACAGCATATCTCAATACTAATGTCCATAATGCTGTCACTGAGTCAAGGAAAGGTTAAATTATATTCTCTGTTACTGTTTAAGAAATTTCTAGAAGGTCGTATTCATTCTGTTGTCAAGGCCTGACAATTTCACCTTTGCAACATCTCTCAAGTGGGTCTGCCTCTCTCAAGTCTCTCCCTACTCCTGTCTATCCTCCATTTAGCCACTAAAGTGATTTTTTTTTTTGCTTTTTGGAGGGCAGTTAGGGTTAAGCGACTTGCCCAAGGTTGCATGACTAGTAAGTGTTAAGTGTATGAGGCTGGATTTGAACTCAGGTCCTCCTGACTCGAGGGCCAGTGCTCTATTCACTGCACCACCTAGCTTCCTCTTAAAGTGATTTTCTTAAAGCATAGTCCCAGCTATGCTACTTCTTTACATGGTAAACTCCAGTGGCTTCCTGTCACCTTCAGGATCAAATACAAAATTCTGTGTTTATTATTCAAAGCCCTTCATAACCTATTGGGTTCCTTCCTACTTTGCTAATCTTACACCTGTACTGTAATGCCAAGGATAGGCAACTTCCCAAGGTTCAAAATACCAGCATAGGTGCTCTCCATTTTATTCAGTGACAAATCAAGAACAGAGAAGATCAAAATATGACATCATTCAAAATACAGCATTTACTAAGTGTGATTAAATAATCTCCAAGTACTACCCCACCCCAGGACCTTCCATTCATTCAATCAATTACTAAGTCCCTGTTCTAAATACTACTCTACCCCTAGGCTGTACCTTCATTTAGTCCATCACAAAGCCCCTCTTCTCAAATGGAGATTAGTTTCCAATCTAAGTAAAGTACATTCATTTGTTCAACCATAGAACACAAAAAGGTCAAAAGTTCCCCACCCCTGGATCACAATTGAATGAATCTACCCCAGAGTTACATCAAGTTTAAGCACAGCACTTAATACCCAAATGGAGGTCTTTTCTTCATCTTGACACTAGGCAAGTCCTCAGCAATCTTAGTTCCTGGGGAGACAAGGCTTAGCAAGGCTACAAGATACATTGCCAGTCTCTTCATTAATTCATCCTCTGTCTGCAGAACAGTCCTAGAACCCCTGAAAACATTAGCAAAACCCTCTCCCAGGATTTCTGTAAACATACAACAAGAAAATCCTTCTTCAGGGCTTCTGAACCAACAGAAAGGTTCCCAGACCCCTGCAGCAACAGCACTGTCCTTCACCAGTGGACAGTATTCACTCTCTGTCTGCAGGACAGTCTCAGTAGCTCTGAACCAACAGAAAGGTTCCCAGACCCCTGCAACAACAGCACTGTCCTTCACCAGTGTACAGTATTCACTCTCTGTCTGCAGGACAGTCTCAGGAGCTCTTAGCCAACAGCCATGTTCCAGGACTTCTTCAACAGGACTGTCTTTCACCAGTGGACAAATCTGGCAAAACAACATCAAAACAGACAGACAAAGTACCAGCAAAACAGCCATGTCTCCTCAGTCCTTGGCAGCTCTGGGGGCAGGTCTCAAAAGTCCAGGGCGATTCAAAGTGGCCCTCAGCAATCCTTTGAGTCTTTCCAAATCTACATCACCAGCTCCTCCCAGTTCAGGACTCTCTTTTCACATCAACAAGTCCATCCCACAGGTGGGATTAACAAGCTCTGGGTTTTAACACAATCAATTTGAAAACCAAGCCAATACTGGGGGATCTTTATATTCCATTACTATCACAACACTTTCCTGGCAAATACATTTTGATCTCTTCACTCCAGTGTCACTATGCCTCCTTGCTATTCCATAAACAAGACATAAAATCCCTTGACTTTGGGTATTTTCTCTGGCTGTCCCATGCCTGGAATGCTTTCTTTATTTTGCCCCTGACTAACTGACCTCCCTGGTTTCCTTTAGGTCCCAACTGGAATTCCACCTTCTACAGGAAGCCTTTTCTAACCTCTCCTAATTCTTTCTAATGCCTTCTCTCTGTAAATTATTCCTATTTAACCTTTATATAGATAACTTTGTATATATTTGTTTTCATGCTGTCCCCCCCCCCCATTAGATTGTAAGCTCCTTGCGGGTAGGGACTATCCTTTACCTATATTTAATATCTCTAGTGCTTAGCATAGTGCCTGGCACATAGTAGGGGCTTAACAAATGTTTATTGATTATTGAATAAGCATTTATTAAATACCTACTACATGCCAGGTAAACTCTGGAGATACAAAGAAAGGTAAAAATAGCCCCTGCCCTGAAGGAGCTCACAGACTAGTAGGGGAGACAATATGTAAGCAACTATGTACAAAGTAGATGTTTGCAGTCTAAATTGGAGATAATCTCAGAGGAAAGGCACTAACCTTAAGGGCCACTGGGAAAGGCTTCTTGCAAAAGATTTCGATCAGAAAAACAAAACAAAAGTTTTTTTGAGGGTTAATTCCCAACTATCTGGTTAATTTCAGTTGTCCAAAATGACTCATCTCAGGGTCCAATTATTCAATACTTTATTGTAGTTAGGATTTGGAAACCAGATTCAAGAAATGCTTGACTCTGGGAGTGAGTACAAAGGAGGATATATAGCTGTGGAAATGATTTTAAAAGATACCCTTATATCATTACTTGCTATCTCAAGTTGAAAAGTGAAAGGTGGAAAATAGGCGTACAATACAAGAAAGGCAACTTTGATTTCAGTCCCCAAAACTATCTTTGAGTGTTCTTTAGCAGAAGGATGTTGATGCTTCATCTGCCATATGAGTTTTGTATTGCTGTGAGAATAATCAGGGTTTCAAAGTACATACATGTATAGAAAGACTCCTATTTAAATTTCAGATCATTTGTAAATATGTCAAGGACCATACCTGTGGATGACTACATTAAAGAAGATGAACTGCTTTGATACGTTCTCACTTAACAAATCTAATTTCCAAGACAGAAATAAACAATATACAATGCAAGTCAGTATGAAACGTGATTAATAATCAATGATAGATATCTTTTTCTATACAAAAGCTCTATTTCAAAGTTGCCAGAGTATACAACAAAAGCAAATTATTAAGTACAAACTTTATGCCTTCTCTTATAGTATGATGTAAAGTAGTTAGTGTGATTTTTTTTTATGTTACAACTAATGTGCCATTTTTAATGTAACTACTCTCAGTGTGTAGGCCTCAAATCTTACCTTGTCACTTCTTAAATTACTCATCAGCCAATTAAAGAAATAGTAGAAAAACATCTTAGAGCTAAAAGTATTTTTTTTATTCCTACAATGCTTTCAGTGTAATGATCCATAGTTTGCTGAACAAGGAATTGATTTTTTCAGTGAGTAGAGGGAAATTGATCGAACTAGTCATTTATGGATCCAATTTACTTGACTGTATCTATATCTGAGCAGTTATTTTCAGCATGGTTGAGAGCATAAGATAATGATTATCAGCTAAGTAAGTATTATTGAAGGAAGACACAGTACAGTAGTTTAAGTCTTCTATTTGACTTCTTAGGAAATGAAAATTTAAAGACAATGTCTACTAAGGATACTTTGTTAATGTTAGGCTTTGAGGAAATGTTTCAGGTAATAGAGTTTGGAAACATATCCTAGTAAAAAGGTCATTTTATAGTTTGTGAAATTTTAGAATTTATTGTCAAAACAATTTCAAAATACTCCAAAAAGTCAAATATTGCATTAAAAATGCATGGAACAAACCAGGTTTGTCTTGAAAAAGAGATGTGAAAAGATGTCTTCCCCCTCTCCTTTGCAGAAGTAGGGACCAATGAATATGAAATAGGACATATAATGTATATATTTTTTCAATATAGTGATTGCCTTTGCTGAGGTTTTTTTTCTTCCCTTTTAAAAAGTCTTTGATATAAATGTTGACTTCCAGAGTAGGGAAACGGGAAGGAAGATACACAAAGAAATGTAGGCAGTGTAAAATAAAGAAAAAGATAATCAGTAAAAATATTTTTAAAAATAAAAGAAGGTAAAGAAGTGCATTAAAGAGGACAGAAGAAAAGTCACAAGAAAAGAGGTAGGCTTTAAAAATTACACATAAAAATTATGCATAAAAGACAAAGCAAGCTGTACATAATTTAGATTCTTGGTTTCATATACAGTCTTCTATTCTACTTTGTATATGGAAATACTTATTTCATGTGGTGTTAAACTCAGAATAAAAAGTAATTTTAAATGTATGGAATCCAGTCTATAAGCTCAATTTCCCACAGTGGTCAAGCCAAAGAAATCTATACCTACTCTATATATATATACTTGAAGTATTTTCAAAATAGAAATATGAAGGGCTTCCGGGACTTAAAGCCCCTGGAATTCACTTCCCATTCAACTTTTGGCCTATTTTCATAAACAGCCAAGAAGCCATACTGAATGATGGCATTGAGTTTCCCATAATAACTGGAGAAGTCAGTCTCACTTTGTCAAGTTTATGTTAACTCCGTGAGTTAAAATTTTTGTCCTTGTTATCAACAAACACCAGGATTGATTGAGTACTCTCTCTATATATACATCAACTACAGAATAGTGAGGAAAGTTTTACCCCTAGATTTCTTCTTTTATGCTTTTCTTTTCATGAATGAGGTAAATATGTCCTTGTAATAATAGCTTCATGAAAGCACATGCTATCAGCATAATTTCATTGAGTTAGTTACATTGATTCATGAGTAATTGCATCTGGTTTTCTGGTCATCTCATCAGCTCATCTGATAGCGTGATGCAGTAGAATACTATTAGACACTTGCACAGAACACTTTTCCTCCATTTTTTTACTCTTGAGAGGTGATAGAATTGCCAGTTGGATGCTCATTTTTACATTTGCCAATCTCTGCTCCATAACCCCATAGCATTAGAAATATATGCCTATTGGAAATACAGAACTGATTCTAGCATTTGCAAAAAGAATACTTGGCTTATAATCATTGCCTACCTCTCATCTTGTATAGTTTGTTTTCTAAAAACTGATGAATTAAGAGGTCCATTTTCTAATTCAGTATTTTGTATTTTGTTGACATGCCATAAGTTTGATAGTTGGAAATAGTTAATTTTTCAATAAAAAATTCTCCTAACATGGTATTATTATATTGCCTTTGTTGTTGAATGGTATATTGAAAATTTTTAAATTATGTTTAGGAAGAAACTCTGAGATTCCTGGAAGAGCTACACATTTACCATGAGAATTTCTTCTTAGTTCTGAGGTGTTTTCATGCATTCACATCATCTCTTCCCAAGTATCCCTTGGGCCGACAGGTAACTAATACTTTCTAATTGGAAATTTGTGAAGTAGGAATGCTGGTAGTTAAATGCTTTGATTTCCTGAGTATTCTAGGAGTCAGAATTTGGGGTACTGGTATGTCCTGTTTAAAAAAGAAAGTTTTGCAAATCTGAATCAGTTACAGCTGCACACAATAGTAGTGGTAACAGAAAAAGTGTTTTCTCTCCAAATGTTTGCAACTATAAACATCCACATTTGACTGTATATGCAGCTTTTTAAAGACATAACTGAAATATATAAATGTAATTTTCTAAATCACTTAAGTCATATAGTCTGTCTGCTTTTGCAGAGGAACTTATTGTAAGATTTTAAAAAAAAATTAAGCCATGGATAAAATGTTTACTGAACTGAACTAAATTGAGATTTAGTACTAGAAATGCTACTAATTTACTGAGTGAACTCAATAAACCACTTAGTTTCTCTGGACCTTAGTTTCCTCATCTTCAAAATGAGAAAGTTGCCCTCCAGCTCTAACAAACTGATTCTGTAAAAGGAACAAACAATATATAAGATTTATACTTCTTCTTCATGTAAGACTTTTGAACTAGAACTTCCATCTCTGATTAAATACTCATTACAGGCAAATCACCAGGAATACAAAGATAAAACCAAAATGTTCCTTGCCCTCAAGGAGTTTACGTTCTGCTAAGGGGGAGACATTCTGTGCTAGAGTGTATACAAATTAATATAAAGGAACTTCAAGGGAAAACACTAACAACCAAGGAATTGGCAAAGGTCTCATAACATAGGGTACCAGAGCCCTGTTTTAAGGGATGATAGGAATTCTAAGAGGCAGAGACAAGGAGGGATGCACTTTTAAAATAAAGAATAGCACATATGTGGGCTATATGTGGAATGCCACATACAGGAAACAGCAAAGAAACCAGACATATCAGAGAATCTCAAAGAGCCACAGAACTATTGAAGTATAGGTACCTGTAGGAATTTATGAATACAGTAGATTATCATGGAAGAATTTGGTCCTTGTATTTGTATCAGTTCCAGAGATCAATTGTGAAGGAATTTCTATTGTTTTTGAAATAATTGCTATGATTGAGCATGTATTTACACATTTTGAGCCAACAGCCACATCTAGACTTCTTACACTATTTTTTCCATTTGTTATTTTCCAGTTATTTCTGCACGGTGTCCAGTGGTATCAGCCAAAACGTGCACACACTTACTTCACATTCATTTAAAGGAAGTTCTTATAAAGTACTCAGTTCATGATACATCTGACATCAGTTGAAGAAATTAGTCTTTTTAATAATTCTAATTGGGATCTAGAATGTATAGAATTTTGACAAACTAATACAAAACTTTAACATTTGTTTTCCTCACTAAATGCATTGTTCACTTTCAGATCAGAGAGCTGTATTGTGCATGTTTAGAAAAGAACATTTGGGAATCACAAGAATATGAACCTGTTTTGCAGCTCCTCAGGTATTTTTCCTTCCTTTTTTATTGTTTTAAATATATGAATTGCTATTTAATCTATAGAATTATGAAATGTGTCCAGCACACCTGGTTCTTTGGGTACTCTCCCAGAAGGACCACAATGGCAGTAGGAAGTGAGACTGATCACACTTTAATAAAGCATAGACTGTGCAGGGGTAAATGGTACAGGATATAGAGAAACAAGCAGTACAAAGGAGCAGGGTCCAGAGGCAAATGGTATGGGGACAGGGATGGAATGATGGAGGAAGGTAGGCAGCTTGGAAGAGAGTATTTTTTTTAATCAAATGCTTTATTAACTTCTAATTTACATCATTTCTGCAAGATTTTGAGTTACAAATTTTCTCCCCGTTTTTCCCCTACCCACCACCCCAAAGTATACCCCCCTCCAATCTGCTCTCTCCCATATCTTCTCCCATACCCCCTCTGACTTTCCAGTAGGGCATGGTGGATCTCTATGCCCCAGTGCCTGTATGTCTTATTTCCCAGTTACATGTAAAATCATATTAATAATAGTGTGTGTGTATATATATAATATACATATATATATACACACACACACATATATACATTTTTTTTTAGAACGTTTGATTTTAAAACTTTGAATTCCAGATTCATTCCCTTCCTCCCTTGTCATGCACCCTTACTGGGAAGATAAGCAATTTAGTATAGATTGTACATGTGTAGCTATGTAAAACATTTCCATAGTGTATATATTGTAAAAGACTGACTATATTTCCCCACCTCCTATCCCACCTCCCACTTGTTCTTTTCTCTACTTTGATCCTGTCCCTTTTCAAAAGTGGGTGCTTCCAAATTCTCTCCCCCCCAGCCTGCCCTCCCTTCCATCATCCCCCCTCTCATCCCTTTCTCCCCTACTCTCTTATAGGGTGAGATACCCTATTTAGTGTGTATGTCATTCCCTCCCTGAGCCAAATTCAATGAGAATAAGGTTGACCCATTTCCCTTTTGCCTTCCTGTTCTTCCCCTTCATTGTAACCATTTTCCCTTGCCTCTCCTATTTGAGATAGTTTACCCCGTTCTGTGTCTCCCCATCTCCTCTCATGATATTCCTCTCTCCCCTCTTAATATCACCTTTTAGATATCCCTTCCTATTAAATTGGTCCCGTCCCCTCTATGTATACCTGTACACATATATACACACATTCACATATGTATTCATACATCCATATACCCTCCTATATAGACATGAGTGTGTGTATGTATATGTGTATATATACACATTTCTATTCCCTTCAACTATTCTCATACTGAGAAAAGTTTTATAAGTTACAATTATCGTTTTCCATGTAGGGATGTAGGATGTAAATAGTTCAACTTTGATAAATTCCTTATGATTTCTTTTTCCTGTTTACCTTCTTATGCTTCTCTTGCTTCTTATATCTGAATGTCAAATTTTCTATTCAACTCTGGTTTTTTTCATCATGAATGCTTGAAAGTCCTCTATTCCACTGAATGACCATGTTTTCCCCTGAAACATGATACCCAGTTTTGCTGGGTAGGTGATTCTTGGTTTTAATCCCAGCTCCTTTGTCTCCAGAATATCATATTCCAAGCCCTTCAATCCCTCAGTGTAGAAACTACCAGATCCTGGATTATCCTGATTGTGTTTCCACAATATTCAAACTGTTTCTTCCTGTCTGCTTGTAATATTCTCTCCTTAATCTGGGAATTTCAGAACCTGGCTATAATATTCCTAGGAGTTTTCTTTTTGGGATCTTTTTTAGGAGGTGACTGGTGGATTCTTTCAGCCTCTATTTTACCCTCTGGTTCTAAAACGTCAGAGCAAATTTCCTTGAGAATTTCTTGAAGGATGATTTCTAGGTTCTTACTTTGATCATGGCTTTCAGGTAGTACAATAATTTTTAAATTATCTCTCTTGGATCTATTTTCCAGGTCAGTGGTTTTCCCAATGAGATATTTCACATTGCCTTCTGTTTTTTCATTTGGATCTGTTTAATAGTATTTTGATTTATCTTAAAGTCACTAGCTTCCATTTGCTCTAATCTATTTCTGAAGGAATGATTCTCTTCAGTGAGCTTTTGAGATTCTTTTCCATCTGGCAAATTTGACTTTTTAAAGCATTCTTCTCCTCATTGGCTTTTTGAGCCTCTTTTGCCATTTGAGTTAGTATATTTTTTAAGGTGTTATTTTCTTCATTCAGGTTATTGTAATGTAATGCCAAAAGAAAGGCAACTTCCCAAGGTTCAGAATACCAGCATAGGTGCTCTCCATTTTATTCAGTAACAAACCCAGAACAGAGAAGATCAAAACATGACATCATTCAAAATACAGCATTTACTAAGCATGATTAAATAATCTCCAAGCACTACCCCACCCCAGGACCTTCCAATCATTCAATCAATTATAAAGTCTCTGTTCTAAATACTTCTCCACCCCTAGGCTATACCTTAATTTAATCCACCACAAAGCCCCTCTTCTCAAATGCAGATTAGTTTCCAAACATAAGGTCAAAAGTTCCCCACCCCTGGATCACAATTGAATCTACCCCAGATTTCCATCAAGTTTAAACACAGCACTTAATACCCAAATGGAGGTCTTTTCTTCATCTTGACAGGAGGCAAGTTCTCAGCAATCTTAGTTCCTGGGGAGACAAGGCTCAGCAAGGCCATAAGATACATTGCCAATCCCTTCATGAATTCATCCTCTGTCTGTAGAACAGTCCTAGAACCCCTGAACACATCAGCAAAACCCTCTCCCAGGATTTCTGTAAACATACAACCAGAAAATCCTTCTTCAGGGCTTCCGAACCAACAGAAAGGTTCCCAGACCCCTGCAACAACAGCACTGTCCTTCACCAGTGGACAGTATTCACTCTGTCTGCAGGACAGTCTCCAGATCCCTGCAACAACAGCACTGTCCTTCACCAGTGGACAGTATTCATTCTGTCTGCAGGACAGTCTCCAGACCCCTGCAACAACAGCACTGTCCCTCACCAGTGGACAGTATTCACTCTCTGTCTGCAGGACAGTCTCAGGGCTTCTTAGCGAACAGCCAGGTTCCAGGACTTCTTCAACAAAAGGACTGTCTTTCACCAGTGGATAAATCTGGCAAAACAACATCAAAACAGACAGACAAAGTACCAGCAAAACAGCCATGTCTCCTCAGTCCTTGGCAGCTCAGGGGGCAGGTCTCAAAAGTCCAGGGCAATTCAAAGCGTCCACCAGCAATTCTCTTAGTCTCTCTCTCTCCACGAGGTGCTGCTTCCAAAAAGATCTTCCGCCTCTCTCTTGTCTCTCCAAATCTACGTCACCAGCTCCTCCCAGTTCAGGACTTTCTTTTCACATCAAAAAGTCCATCCCACGGGTGGGATTAACAAGCTCTGGGTTTTAACACAATCAATTTGAAAACCAAGCCCAATACAGGGGAATCTCCACATTCCATTACTATCACAGTTATTGACTCTCATTTCATAATTTTCTTGCATCATTCTCATTTCTCTTCCCAATTTTTCCTCCACTTCTCTTATTTGGTTTTCAAAAACCTTCTTAAACTCCTCTATGGCCTGTAACCAGCTCGAATTTTTCTTGGAAGCTTTTGGTGCAGGACTTCTGACTTCACTATCTTCTTCCTATTCTGTGCTTTGATCCTTTTTGTCCCCAAAATAGGAATGTAAAGTTGGGTTGCTCTGTTTACTTTGCTTCCCTCATTTGCTCATGTTGCCATTAAATTACCTGACTTTTGGGCTTTTTGCCACAGTAGGACTCTGCTACCAGACAGGGGAACTTCTTCCCAAATGCTGGGGTTTTCTCAGCTGCCAATTGTATTAGTTGGATGCCCTCTCTGAAGCCTCCACACACTCTGGCAAGATGGTTGCACACCCCAGGACCTCTACCCTAGACAGTGATCCAGATCCAAGCAGGTTAAAGCAAGAGTGATTACCCCTCAGACTGGTCACTTGGTCCCCCTACAAACTGCAGACCAGGAGCTGAAGCTGCCACCTGGGGCAATGGCTCCTCAATGACGTCTTGCCCCAGGGGCAGAGGCAAACCGCATTCCCCACTACTGGATCCCAAAGTCCACACTGCACTGACCTCTCACTGTGTCCTTAGCATCTATGTGTTGATAATTCTGGAAACCACCACAGCTACTGGTGATCTGAAGTTCCTCCAGCCCATAGTTGGTCAGGCCTGCCCTGGGGCTAAAACTGTGGGCCTGGGTCAGCTCCTAGAGTAATGCACTGGCTGCTTGCTGCTGGTAGGCTGGGCTGTCCTCAGCAGGAGGTTAGCTTCTCTGTGTCATTTTGTGGGTTCTGTAGCTCCAAAGTTTCTTCAGAGTCACCTTTTGCATGAATTGAAGGAAGTGAGAGCCGGAGTCCTGCAGAAGTCCTGTTTCTACTCTGCCATCTTGACTCTGCCTGCTTTTCTTTTTTTTGGGGGGGGGGAATATTTTTTTTCCAAATACATGTGAAAACAATTTTAACATGTTTTAAAAATTTTGAGTTCCAAATTCTCTGCCTTTCTGAGACAGTAAGGAATTTGATATAGAGTATACATATGCAGTCATGCAAAACTCTATATTAGTGATGTGAAAGGAAACACAGACCAAAAAAAAAACCACCACAAAAAAATAAAGTGGAAAAATAATATTTTAATCTGCATTCAGACTCCATCAGTTCTTTATCTGGAGATGGATGGCATTTTTCATCATGAATCCTTTGGAATTGTTTTGTGCCATTGTATTGCTGAGAATAACTAAGTCATTCACAGTTGATCATCATACAGTATTGCTATTACTATGTACAATGTTCTAGTTTGCTCACTTCACTGCATCAGTTCATCTAAGTTTTTCTGAAATTATCCTGTTCATCATTTCTTATAGCACAATAATTATACTACAACTTGCTCAGCCATTTCCCAATTTATGGATATCCCCTCAATTTCTAATTCTTTGCTACTACAAAAAAGAACTGCTATAAATATTTTTGTACAAATAGGTCCATTTCCTTTTTTTTTTTTAATTTATTTTGGATACAGACTAGTGGTGGTATTGCTGGATCAAAGGGCATGCACAATTTGGTTGCCCCTTGGGCATAGTTCCAAGTTGCTTTCCAGAGTGGTTGTGTCAGTTCATAACTCCACCAGTGATGCATTAATGTCCCAATTTTCCCACATCCTCTCCAACATTTATCATTTTCGTTTTCTGTCATATTAGCCAGTGTGATAGATGTGAGGTAGTATCTAAGTTGTTTTAATTTGTATTTCTCTAATCAATAATGATTGAGTATTTTTTTTTATGTCATTGTAGATAGCTTTGATTTCTTCATCTGAAAACTGCCCGTTCATATTCTTTGACCATTTTATCATTTGGAGAATGATTTGTAATATTATAAATTTGACTCAGTTCTCTATGTATTTGAGAAATGAGACCTTTATCACAGATATTTGCTGCAAAAAAATTTCCCAGCTTTCTGCTTTTCTGTTAATCATGGTTACATTTTATTTTGTTTGTGGAAACCCTTTTTAATTTAACATAATCAAAATTACCCATTTCAAATCTTGTAATGTGCTCTACCTCTTGTTTCACCATAAATTCTTCCCTTCACAGATCTGACAGGTAATCTATTCCTTGTTCTCCTAATTTGCTTATGGTATCACTCTTTATGTTTAAATCATGTACCCATTCTTAGCTTATCTTGGTGTACAGTTTAAGATATTGTTCTATGCCTAATGTCTGCCATATTGTTTTCCAGTTTTCTAGCAGTTTTTCTTAAATATTAAGTTTTAGTCCCAAAAGTGTGTTTGGGTTTATCAAACACTAGATTAGAATGGTGATTTGCATAATACTGTATATTGTGTGCGTAATCTGTTCTACTGATCCACCACTCTAATTTTTAGCCTGTACCAGATTGTTTTGACGATTACCATTTTATGATAACATTTGAGATCTGGCACAGATAGGCCAAATGAAAGTACTTTCAAGCACTTCTGATGAGAAGACCAGACCTGAACAGGAACTTTGAAATTACAAACAAGAGTACAGAGAAAGCTAGGGAGGTAAATTTATTTGAGCATTTAGAAGGGATTGTAGGATGATTTAATGTTCACATTCTAACAGAAGAAAAGAAGCAAGTATCTTTTCAGTGCCTTAATTCCTTCAAAGGTATTGAAGGAGTTAAATAAGAAATGAAGAAGTCTTGGGAATGGATGGGTTCTTTTCTAATAGTCTAAAGAAAAGGAAAGAGAAGGGAGGGTAAAAGGAGAGATACTCTGGTGTAGAAAGGTAGAAGAAGGGAATGGACTTCTCCATTATCAAAAATAGAGGAAGAACTGGAAGGAGTAGACATTAGATGAACCTCATTTCTCAGAAATGGACAAAGGAAAGTTGAAAACACACAGTGTTTGGTATAGAAATACATCTAACTCAACAGAGAAACAAATAGAAATAGGGAGAGGGGCTTAAGAAGGAGGCTAATACTGTCAAAGGAATAGTCACAAACAAAACAGACTTCCTAATTCTGAAGAATGGAATTAGGAACGTAAAAGAAATAGGAGTTAAGGGGATACCTTAGAGTACTTCTTAAATAATTAAGGAATGGCTAAAGAAATTTTGGTATATGGGGGCGGCCAGGTGGTGCAGTGAGTAAGAGCTCTGGCCCAAGTGTCGGGAGACCTGGGATCGGTTCCGGCCTCAGATACTTAACACCCACACAAAATAACTGGCCGTGTAACCTTGAGCAAGTTACTTAACCCTTATTGCTTTAAAAAAAATTTTTTTTGGTATATGAAAGTAATGGAATATTATTGTGCCCTAAAAAATAACAAAAGAGACAATTTCAGAAATCCTCAGTAGTGTGAACTGATGCAAAATGAATTGAGTAGAACTAGGAAAACAAGGAAACCATGTTCCTACATCCTGACAGAGAAACAGTGGATACAAGTGGATACAAGGTTCAGATTCACATACGTGGAAATGGTCACTATGTGACTTGTTTTGCTTGCCTATGCTTTTTTCCTACACGAACATTTTTTTAAGTTCTCAGAGTTTTTAATTGAGAGTGGGAGTATTCAGGAGATAAACAAAATTGCTATCCAAAAAGGACAGTTGTGGTAATGTTTTTTTCAAATGCACAGAAGAGAAAGAAGTTCAGAACAGGTACACAGACAAGCAGAATATTTTTATTTTATTTTATTTTTAAAAATATTTTCTTTATTTTAGTTTTCAATATTCATGTTTATAAGATTTTGAGCATTAAATTTTCTCCCCTCTTCCACCTCCCCAAGATGCATGCAATCTGATATAGGTTGTACATTTTAAAATACTATTAAACATATTTCCGTATTACTCATGTTGTAAAGAATAATTAGAACCAAAGGGAAAAACCACGAGAAAGAAGAACATTTTTTAAAAAGTATGCTTCGATCTGCATTCAGACTCCATAGTTCTTTCTCTGGATGTGGATAGCATTTTCCTTCATAAGTCTTTTGGAATTGTCTTAGATCATTGCATTGCTGAAAAGAGCTAAGTTGGACAGAGTTGGTCATCGAACAGTGTTGCTGTTACTGTGTACAATGTTTTTCTCGTTCTGCTCACTTTACTCAGCATCAGTTCATGCAAGTCCTTTCAGGTTTTTCTGAAATCTGCCAAGCAGAAAAATTTTAAAGTTAAACATAGAATTTGCACTTTAAAAAAAAAACAAGGAAAATATTACTTAGAGATTCATGGTTTCATATAGAATCCTCTTTTTGGATTCTGCTTTGTAAAAATCCTTTTTTTGTTTGTTTAATTTTAGAATTAAAAAAAAAATTGTGATAAGACTGATGACTCATGTCTTTGGGTTTAAGTAACTATCTGTACCCAAAGGCATTTTCTCTTCCATCGAATAACTGTTTTGAAGCCCTATACACCTAAGTAAGCTTTGACTTGAGCCTGGTACTCGAAACCATCTTACAATATCTATAGTTTCCTGTTATCTCCTGGGAACATCCTCTTGTGCTTCCACATTCTGAAGACTAGCTATGGGAGAAACAATCAAAGTTATTTTCCAGTTTTGCCTCCTTTTACCCTAAAGACAGTATATAAATTTAGGGAATTAAGTGTCTCAAAATTCTTCAAATTAAATTTCAAGTAGGTGTTACAAGATTAGAAATATAATCCAAGGTAAAAATTAAATATTCATTGAAGGGAAAAGACCAAGAATTCAAAGAAAGTATTTAAGAGGTAGCATATAAATATTAAAATTGTTCCTTTAACTCATTCAGTGCATATATGATCTCAATATGGATATTCCTTTCATCAGTACAGATCCCAAATTGTCCATGACTTTTCATCCTTTATGACTCTTTTCCAAGTTTTCCCATAGATATTTCACAAAGATCTACCCAACATGCTGAAGGCCTCCTCTAGGTCTTTTTATATTCCATGGATACTTTTACAGCACTTATGCAGTCCATCTGCTACCCTATTGACCTCCCTTTTTTCTTATCAGACATTTCATACACATCCCTTAACCACTTTTTGCATGTAGGTCATCATTAGAAATATTTTGTACCCCATCTGTGCACACTTAACATCTCCCTGTTACTTTTGGAGTCTCCTGCACCTTTGATTCTTCAAAGATTGTTTTTTTCTCAGATTCAAAACCCTGTAGCTTCACTGGGAAAGCATATGGGCTTTTGAAAAACCATGAAACAGAGACAGATATTGCAGTTGCCCTGTAAACATTCTAAGAATAATATATAAAATTTAAGAGAAAATTTTCCAATTTTTTTAATCAGGAAACTAAATTTCAAATATGCCGTAAGTGTAATCTAATAATTATTCAGTTGTTCCCCTCTTCCCCATAGCTCAAATACATTCAAATACCAGGGTAAAGACCTTATCCTTTTAATTAAGATGGAATATACAGGATATAATCTGGTTAATTATGTATGTTGACAAGTCTCACTGAAAGATGGAAAACTCAAGACATCAACAGCATATGGAAAGGACTAAATACATTTCTTGTTACCTGTTCCTTAAAACTAGTCTAGTACCAGGAAATAACTTCAAAAGAAAGAGAATGCAAGAGAGGGAACCCTGAGCCTTAAAGTGAACAAAGTTTGCAACCAAGGAACAGCCAGTATGCTCTTCTTTTCTTGAGCCTAATGTCTTCTAATAGAAATCCTCTGGAAAACAAAGATTTTGCAGACTTTTGCCATTCATAAGTTTGGGAATGGAGATTGTAATAACATTTCTGTATCTTTGAAGAAAAATTTTTTCCCCTTTTATAGATCTCTGTAAAACAAATGTAATATATTTTCTACCTAAAGGTGACATCCCTCTTAAAATTTACTTTTTTTGTTGTTACAGTCCTTGGATCGTACTTGGAAACAAATATAAAAAAGTTAAGATGAGAGCATAATTAAGAAACAAAGAAATTAGATTTAGCAACTTTACAAAATACAGAAAAAGAAAATTAAGGGCTCATAATAGTCATTTACAGGAAGTTGAAGAGCTTTTATGTGGAAGAGAGATTATATTTATTCTATTTGATCTCAGATGGCAGAACCAGGTGGCAGTTGTGAAAAGGCAAATTTAGGCTTGGTATAAGGAAAAACTTTCTAAATAGTTGGAGTTATCCAAAACTGTAATATGCTTTCTCTGGAGATAATGGCAGCCACTTCAGTGGAGGTCTTTAAGCAAAGACTTGTCAGCAGTGTCACAGAGGATGTGCTTGTGCAAGAATGAGCTGTGTTTCATGATCTCTGAGGTCCCTTCCAACTCCAAGATTCTACAAAAAGCCAATGTACTTTTCATAGTAGCCCCACAGACCACTATCAGAATGCAATCTCAACGGAGATTGGACAAATGTTGGATTTAAAACATTCTTCCACTAGCTGTACTGGCATGGGGCTTGGACATATAAATGCAAGACAGGAGCCACTGCGTCTGACGTTTTTAGCACATCTGTAACCTTTGAGCTTGCTATACTACCAGCACTTACAAATTGCAACTGATTAATAAAAAAGGAGTTCAGATTATAAGAAAATTATTCATATTTCTGAGAAAGGCTTTTTGACTTAATAAATAAAAGTGGGGAAGTTTTGTTCAGAAAAATGACATTGTACATATTATTAATGTTTTATCAATTTAACTTGGAAGAAATTAGATATCTGGAGGCTTAATAATGGATTGTCTGATTTTACAGGCGAATTCAAAATAATGTAAATGTCGAGTCATTAATAATGACACTTCCATTGTCTATGAAATACTTCCCAAATAGTAATCTAACTCTTTTTTTTTTTTTTTGCCTTTTGGAGGGCAATTGGGATTAAGTAACTTGTCCAAGGTTACATGGCTAGTTTTTTGTGTTAAGTGTCTGAGGCCCGAACCGAATTCAGGTCCTCCCGACTCTGGGGCTGGTGCTTTACTCACTGTGCCACCTACCTGCCAAATCTAACTCTTGATGCTTCTTAAGGCAGAAGATAATAGAAGACATCCTAAAGTTAGAGAGTTGGTAATTCCCAAATCTAGTTTCATAGCATAGCAAGGTTACTTCCAATTTGAAACCAAATAGCATGGTGATTGTATACCAGAGATGTTAGGAATCACTGTTCCACAAAATACAGGATGGCAGGGGTTGAAATTAGGGGCAAATATATCTATCAAAGGACAGCTACATTCAATATTTCTTGAAAAGACTGGAGGCCATAGAAAATGCTATTCTCTAGCAAAGGCCACCCTTATCTTTCCTTACATCTTCACATAAAAGGTACCATTGGAATTCTAAGATATTAGGAAGATAGTAGAAAAGTTTGTGTTAAATGCAGTAGCTAGAATAAATTGTTAGAGTGGTTCACTGTTTTGAAGCTAAACCATTACTGCAAAATTCTTGCTAATCAATAACCTCCTGATCATTTCTTTGACCTGGACTCAGTAAAGACTCAGTAAAACCCCAGTCAGTCAACTACAGAGACTTTCTGATCCTTATTTGGAATTTTGAGAAGGCATCATTTTATAGCGGAAAGAGCACTAGACTGGGAGTCAAAAGATTTGTGTTCTAGCCTAACTCTGCCACAACTTTCTCTATGTTTTGGATAAGTAACACTTCTCTAGGACTTAGTTTCCTAATCTATAAAATGATAGATGTAACTACATAGTGGTATTAAAAGGGTACTTTATGCTCTGTAATTCTACTACTCCCATTCTTGTCATGATTCATCTGACTTTCAGAGCAAGTAATCAGAGATGCTTCTTATGGCTTTAGTTGCTAAAATGCAAAATGGTTTATAAAATCTTTAGAGACTATTTGTAATGTCATTGGGGCTAGTACTCTGTGAAAGTCTCTCAGTTTCTCTTTACATGTGTATCTCTGTTTTTATCTTTCCTGCATTGTTTCCTTTTTTCAGTGTTCATCCTTCTATTTACCTCTTAATTTCTGTGATTTTTATGATTTTGTGTGTGTGGATACCCCTTCCACCAAGCATATTGTATCCATTCCACATTCTTCATGCTATGCTGTGATCAAAAATATTCTTTACCTAGTAGGCATAATCTAGTTGAATCTTCTGGGAAGAAAACAATTTTCCTTCTTAAATGTATCAGGGTAATATTTAACTTTGGAAATCAAATAGGATGATAAGACAGTGACCTTACCCAAATTCACTAGTGTTTAATACGATCAAGAAAAATTATTTTAGGTCTCCAAAATGCAACATTTCTAAAACTGCTTAAGAAACTTTGAAGCTTATGTGGATGCCTGAAAACTGCGGATAGTACCAAACATTATGCAGACAATTCTTGCTTTAACTTTTAACAGCTATGTTACTCCACAGAACAGTGTACTCTCTCTCCTCTTTTGCCCCTTGATTGGGTGCCCCTCCTCTCACCCCCTACAAAAGAAAAAATACCCTAAAAAGAATCTTTCAACTGAAAGGAGAACAGAGGTTCTGAGATACTGTAGGGCTTAACTTGAGTTAACCTTTGGTGATAGGCCTGGTAGTGGTCCTTGTGGTTGGTGGGACGACTTGCCCCCCTCCCCCCCCCCCCCAGTTGATCAGGCCTCTTCCGGGCCTGCCTCTGCAGGCCGCTTGCCTTCCAGGTCTGCCTCTGCCCCAAATCTAATTTTTAAGAAATTATTTTCTTTGGTTAGCTTTTGTACCACCTTTTCCATTTTGCCAGTTCTACTTTTTAAAGAGTTGTTTTCCTCAATTTTTGCGCTTCCGTTTCTAAGCTGTTGGTTTTTTTCTTGATTTTCTTGCATAACTCTCATTTCCCCTCCCCCCCGAGTTTTCTTCTATCTTTTTTACTTGATTTTTAAAATCCTTTTTGAGCTGTTCCAGGAGGGCTTTTTGCACTGAATTCCTCTGAGGCTTCAGATATAGGTGTTTGACATTATTGTCCTCTTCTGAGTTTGTGTTTTGATAATCCCTGTTGCCATAGTAGCTTTCTATGGTTAGGGCTTCTTTTTTTAAAAAAATTTTCCATCCTAATTGGTGACTTTTAAAGTTGAGCTCTGCTCCTGGGGCACAGGGGGCACTGTCCCAAGCGTTTTGTGCTAGGGACCAGGAGCCTTATCACTGGCTTGCTGTGGCAATTTCGGGGTTCCGGGGCTGACTGCTCACCTGTTGCACTGGGACCATCCACCCTATTAGCTCCTGGTATACCAGACCTCCGGAGCTGTCAGCTCACCTGTCTAGGCTGGAGACCTCTCAACTGATCTGCCGTGCTGCTGGCCTGCTGAGCAGGATTGTTGATCTGTGCCCGGGGCTAGGGGCCTCCTGTTGACTTGCCCAGACACTTGCCTGTGTTGGATTGCGCTTTTCTTACCCAAGTGCGATAGACCTGTCCAGCTGTCCTTTTAAGTTATCTTGGACTGGTAAGTTGTTTCACATCCTTTTGTGGATTCTTGTTGCTCTTGGAGTGCTTAGGCAATTTCTTGGCTTTTCTCTCCTCTCTACTAATTCATATAAGCAAGCTATCTATAACTTACAGTCTTACAGGTTTGCTAGAGGTTTCCAAGAGGTTAAGTGACTCTCCCATGTCCACACAACCACTATATATCAAAGGCAAGATTTGGATACAGATCCAACTCCAAGACTGGTTCCATATCAACTGTGGTCAACTTTAGCACTTTTATGTTTTCTTATATGAATAAAAATGTTTTCTTCCTGTGGAACCTCAAGAAAAGTGGCATATTAAATCTGTGTTTACAGATAGATAAAGATATATAGACACACTGTTATATACATTTATACATACATATATAATGTATACTTCATACATGTAATGTAATTAATTGCTTCATCACGTTTTACAAAATAATGTATCTCAGATTTTTATTGTTGTTGTTCAGTTGTGTTTGACTCTGTGACCCCACTTATACTCTATCCACTGTACTCTTATCTACTGTGCCACCTAGCGGCTCTTAAATTGGATTGTGGTCTTTGGGAGGGGCTGTTGTTCAGTCATTTCAGACTCTTCATGACCGTGTTTGAGGTTTTCTTGGCAAAGATAGTGGAGTGGTTTGCTAGTTCTTTCTCCATCTCATTTTACAATGAGAAAACTGAGACAAACAGGATTAAGTGCCCAGGGTGACACAGCTAGTAAGTGTCTAAAGCTAGATTTGAACTCAGGAAAATGAGTCTTCCTGACTCCAGGCCCTGCACTCTATCCACTGTGCCACCTAGCTGCCCGAATCTTAGATTAGCTAATCATAAATAGGAAAAATTTGCTCAATTCCATCAAATTATCAGTTCCAGTCAGTCATATCTCAAGTTTTTTTTTTTTTTAATAAATAACAAAGTGGTCTTTGGAAAAAAAGACAGTTAATTGACGTTTAGTTTAACAGTAACAGAGGTAAAAGTCACCCAGATATAGAAAACAGCATCTGTGAAGGAATTTCTATCTGATCCATACAGTCAAATGCACTAAAAGTTATGGGATCCAATCAAGTAAAGGTGGAATCCAAGTTGCAAAATAATTTGCTATTCTTATTCCCTGACTATAGGTAAAGCAGTACTAGAATAAACGAATAAATAAATGCGTGTGTGTGTGTGTGTTTTGTGATGAGCTTGTATGTAAGATATTATTGAAATTTATGCTGAGTCAGTTTGAGTAACCCCATTGTTTCCAGTCTTGTCTTCCAGGTATGTGCCAGGCAATCTGTAGGGAAAGGAGGCATGTACTTTGATCCTAACCCCTTGTCCTTTGTAGTACCTCCTAAGGCATGTAGCTGCATGTGTTTTCTTCTCATCTCCTTACCTCTAATCTCATTTCTCCTATGATGTGGGCAGTAAAGTAGCAGAGAGACGCTATGCCATCGACTTTTAGAAATGTGCACCTATCAGGATTGTCTTTCCCTTAATGAAATTCATCTATAAAATTAGATTGTAGTTTGAATTTGGTGCCTGGATGCTCTGAATGCCATGTTGCCTTGAGATACTTAATAGACTCCTTTTCATTTTTTCTATCTGAGTTTTCTTCATTATTGAGGGCAAGGCCCAAACAAAGATTTTCTTTAAATGATTGAGTTGGGTAATTATTATAGTCCCAGGCCTGAATTGGGAATTGAGGAAATTTAAGGTCAACTCAGACCTTATGCTGCCATCATACCTTATTCCAAACACACATGGTATTACTACTTTGATGAACATCTGAGAGCTGGCATGTTAAGAGCTAGAGGTTGGTGATTCACCCAGAGGAGCCAAAGGTCAAGCAAAACAGATCACTCAGCTGCATCTGACTTCTGGAGTGACCTTTTCTCATTTTAGATCTACTGTCAACATACCCTGGTCCCAGAAAGACAGGAGAGAAAAAGAGGCTATATTTAATCTACATACCACTCACAGATAATCAAGAATTTAATTTCTTGAATTTCTTCTTTGTGCCCCATAGCAACCTTTTGATTCATAGAAAAAGAATAAATTTTCAGAAATTATTTCATTGTTGTAGAATTAGAAGAGAAATGTTTTAGATTTTCTTTTCAAAAATAGGGGATAAGTTTTTACCTCCTATCCCTACTGTTATACATTATTTATGAATATGACATTTTAATCTTTTTTTTCAAGTTTCAGTTGAAGTAGCTGAAAACTTTGTTTACAGGTCCTAGTTAACTTGGTTTAACATTGTTTGGTATTCTTTTTGCTCTAATTTAGTGATATTAGTATTTGTCATTGAATGAGAGAAGTGAAAACTTCTCAGACTATACTCTAAAATCTAGTAAGGCTTTTCATGGGAAACAGGCCTGAGTTCCCCTTCACAGGAAATCACATGATCTACAAGGACTCAGAACTCAGAGTGGTAGGGAGTCACCCCTCTCCTCAGTGTCACCTCAGCATAAGATATGCCAAATAAGGACAGAAGTACTTTCTCAAATGTACATTGGGTGGTCACGGTTTCCTTGTTCTGGTACTTGAGATAGATTGCTGAGCTTAGATTGTGCACCTGACTTCCAGCCAATGGAAGAAAAGGCTCAGCAAGGGGGTGGGGGAGAATTCCAAGTTAGGGCTGTATAACTTCGCCATTTCCTTTTCTAAATTGCTTCTCCTCCCTATTCGTCAGAAGGGGGGGGGCGGTGCCCTTTCTCAAGATCGTAATAAACCCTTTTTTTCTGCTTCCTATCTTGAGAGGCCTCTGTGTATTATTTGGGTAAGGATCTCTGTTGCACACAGTTTTGGGGTGCACACAGTCATCAACATGCCACTAGTATTTTCTCTCCATATGCTATGCAATTAAGAATGTAATTGGCATAACTATGTTTCATGTCTTAATAAATAAACCATTAACCTTGACCAGATCAAGGTTGATTCTGCTCCTGAACAAATACTTTTGATGGAGAGATGCACATTGATGTTGGGATGTTTAAATTCTCCATCCTATTTTGGATCTGATTTGCTCTGTGGCCTTGGGCAGGTTGCCCTCTCTCCTCATCTTGCTAAATAAGAATAGCATTTACCAGTCTCTAGGACTCTAATGTAGACCCCAGGGCTGATGTTTGTAAAGGATCTTGTGCTTGATATTTTTGGTCTCATTTCAAGCAATTATTCCAGTTCAGAAATCTTTTGATTTTGATTTAGCTAAAAACATAGGATCAGCTGTTAAGGAGTTTCCTCTCACATTCCTAACTATCATGGAAGCAGTTTGTTTGCAAATAGATTCTTCATGAAGTCATTGTGACATCACTGACTGGGTAATCAAAGGAATTTTTATTGAAGGAGCCCAGCCTTGGAGAAATTTTCACAGCTTCTTTTTTTCCTTTGAGATTTTTTTCAGCTTTGAAAATTATCATGTGAAGTCCCCAAATGCTACTGAAAGTCAGATGAATTACCAAAAAGCTTCTCTGTGAGAAAAATTGGTGGCTGCTAATTAAAAGAATGGCTACAGGGGCAGCTAGGTGGTGCAGTGAATAGAGCATTGACCCTGGAGTCATGAGAACCTGAGTTCAAATTCGACCTCAGACTCTTAACACAAAAAACGAGCCGTGTGACCTTGGGCAAGTCACTTAACCCCAGTCGCCCTCCAAAAAGCAAAAAAAAAAAAAAAAGAATAGCTACAGTGCTTTTTCTAAGCAGAACTATTAAGTCGTAGAAATTATGCCTTTCCAAATTTCTAGAAGCACTGCTTTTTTGTTCATTAATTTGTCAGTTGCATTACATCTTCAATTACTGAATCTGCTTTTCTAGGATGCTGGCTAAAGATGAGCTGATGGCCATACTTCAGAAATGTGTAGAGGTTTTTAAGCCCTCTCCTGGAAAACAGCTTAGGAGCATAGCAGGGAAACTACAGGAGTTCCTTGCCCAGTTTCAGAGTCTTGAAGGTGAGTGTACAATATCCTAACAATTCCATTAGCCATGGTAGTCATTCTGAAATGACATTATAGAATCCATATTCTGATGGACTGAGTAATGAGAAGATTCACTGGCCCGAAATCTTATCGTGGCCCTGAGCCTCAGAAGCAACCCAAGAGCATGCCAAATGTTTATTCTCCAAATTTAAACAGTGATTATTATCAAAATACCAAAAATAGAAGTTTCTGTTCTAGTTGTACAGTTCCTACATTTCATTTAGAAAAATTAGTTCTTTCTTTTTAAACTAATGAGGGGAAAAGAAGCTCATACTTATGATTCCTTTTTACTTTTTCTTTGGCATTTTACTCATTTCTTTGTGGATTTCAAAAACACTCTGTAAATCATTTGTGAATTTAAAAATTTGATAGCTATAAACTGCTTTCAGGGTAGTAAGGCTCACTGCTATGCTGATTTCCAAACTATGTATGAGGCTTACTCCAAAACAGATTTATAGAAGGTTGCGTCTTCGATGTTTGAAATTATCTGAAGCACTCTAGAAAGTTCTATAATGCTAAGAATACCATAGCTTAAAGTTTATTTAAATATGAAGGAATAGCAGGATAACATTATCATTTAATATTTATTGAATGTACCATGTGTATGACATCATACTGTTAAGGACAAAATGCCTTAATAAGCAAAATGAACTCACAGAGATCAACTTCTCATGTACTCTTCTCCCTTGCTCTTTCTCTCACTTCATAAGGTTAGTGGTTCCTGTTTTTTGGAGGAAGCAATAAACTTACACTCCATATTTTTGGATATAGAAATGCTTCATGATTATGACAGATTGGTGTTTTGTCAAGTGGGAAGTTGTTCCAGGCATAGGGAAGAGTCAGTGAGGAAGTATGTTAAAAATTTATCATGTTAAATATTAATGTTCTAACTTTAAGCTTTGGATAATCACATTTTTGGTATATCTGTTAGAGTCTAAGCTCTGATTTCAGAAGTCCTGTCTTTTTACTCAAACCTATATATTTTCTTTCATAGCTGTAGTACGGTATTGGGTACTTAGTTAATATCAATGGATGATGAAAGGAGAGAGCTTTGAATAGCAGGAGCAGAGGCAGTAGTTAGAGCTAAATGATGTTCCAGATGTACAAAAGTGTTTTTAATAGTAGTAGTTGAAGCATATCTCTTTCATCTATTGGAGTGTCCAACATTTAAATATCCATCAAACACCAAAAAGTATATAAATGTCAGCCCAATTTTTAATCTGAATATAGTCATTTTTAGATGAAATTATAATATTGTGCCTTTAAGAACAGCTGGTGCTAGAAAGGCAATGAAAAGGCCATTATAGGAGCAGCTAGGTGGCGCAGTGAGTAAGAATGCCAGCCCTGAAGTCAGGAGGACCCAGGATCGGTTCCAGCCTCAGATACTTAACACACACACACACACACACACACACACACACACAAAATAACTGGCTGTGTAACCTTGGGCAAATTACTTAACCCCAATTGCTTTAAAAAAAAAAGTCATATAGTGTCATTGAGGGAACATTGTTTTTAAAGATTAGAAGGCATAATAATAATAATAATAATAAGCAGTCTGAAGTATCTTTGAAATTGAAGAAATTATTAGATTATATGCTTGAAAAAGGAAGTGAAATAAAATTGAAATTTTTGAAAGGGTAAAAATATTAGGTTTACCAATTTTATTATATTTCCAAAATCCTTTTCTACCATGCAATCTCGGTTTAAAACTATGATAGTTAAAATTGTTCAGGAGCTTATATTTGATGTATTAACTTAAATGTTGAAATGGAAATAGAATGCCTTCATTTTAAAAAATTAGAAATATTTATCTGCATGATTTTCTCTTATTCCTAAAATGTCTTCTACATTGCAACGTAGATTTTAAATTATAGTTGGAGTTTAAAATAGGAGCAGAATCTTGTGAATGGCTCATTTATTTATTTGTTTGTTTGTTTTTGCCTTTTTGGAGGGCAGTTGGGGTTAAGTAACTTGCCCAAGGTTACACTGCTAGTTTTTTGTGTGTGGGTGTTAAGTGTCTGAGGCCTGAACTGAACTCAGGTCCTCCTGACTCCGGGGCTGGCACTTTACTCACTGAGCCACCTAGATGTCCCAAAATATTCATAGCAGCATTTTTTTTTTTTGGCTTTTTGGAAGGGGGAGGGCAGAGAAATTGGGGTTAAGTGACTTGCCCATGGTCACACAGCTAGTAAGTGTTAAGTGTCTGAGTCTGGATTTGAACTCAGGTCCTCCTGACTCCAGGGCCAGTGCTCTATTCACTGCGCCACCTAGCCGCCCCTCATTTATTTTTAATTATCAAACACAGTTTGGGTTTGTTCATTTTTTTTTGAGGCGAGAAGAATGTACTGTATGATATACATATACACTTGCATTGCAATTTAAACCAGAAAATACTAATAACTGAACTGAAATTTATTGTTGGAAAACACTGCTACCTTCCTCCTTCTAATCTTTTGAATTAAAGCCAAACAATCCATCTGAGTGTGATGGTATTAAAATCAAATTTGTAAGACTAGGGATGGTAGAGAGATTTTGAAAACACAAGAAAAGAGCCTGATGCTACAACTCTCTGGCCTCTGTGCTTTCAGAGAGGGTGAGGGGCCTCTTTTGATTTTTAATCTATGAATTGTTTGAATACCTTCCTCTTTATATTCTGAGCCTTCTTTGTAGTCATATTAATTAGGTGTAGGCAAATCTAGGCCAGCTTCACCAAATTTCTCTAATTAGAGCATACAAAAAAGGCAGGGATCAGCTTTTGGCAATTTATTATTCTGAAATAATCATAGAAAATAAATTTGTAAATGTGACTTGTATTTTTTTTTCTAGATAAATGTGTGTTCTTGTTTTTAATACAAGTTTTAGGAACTGAAATTTTTGAAGACCTCTTTGTAGCATAAATTATGTAAGAATATGTTTACTTAGTTTCAGCTTTCAGATTATCTTGTGGAACTCTGGCTCCTTGTTACTTGAAAAAGTAATGTGACCTTTGGTTTAACCTTGATTTAGCAGGATTCTATTTTACTTAACTCATTTGACTTCTTTGAGTGCTGGATGTTGTTTTTGTTCTAGAAACAGAATACAAAGAGGAAGAGAATGGGTCAGGATCACAACAGAAAGGACTCCAGAAGACAGACCTCTATCACCTTCAGAAGGTCAGCCCAGTTTCTTATCTACCAGCTACTTCCTGTCACTTAACCTTTTTCTGTTAATTGAGTGTTCTAGATTTGTTATGCATGGCTGTTTTCTGGTTTTGTTTTAAAACCACAAAGCATACTTACTTTGTGGTTGACTTGTAAACTAAACATCTTGCCTGCTCCACTGCAATACCCTAACTCTACATGTAAGTAAACATTCTATGGGAATCTGCTAGCCAGAACAGGTAGAAGTGTTCCCCTGGGAAAAGGCAGTCATAAGGAATCCAGTACTAACTAACATGGGGCAATAAGTTAGTTTCCCTTAACTAACAAGGGTGAAAGTATATGATATGTTTATTATATTCATAGATTATACTTATTCACTGTGATCAGAGAGCTTTGATAATTCCTACCTCAGCAATCTAAGGGGCTTCTCTTTGTTTTATTTCTGTACATATACTACATCTAAGAGTATTCATTTTTCAGACAGTTTTTAAACAGGTTCAAATGACTGCATTTTGGACAAATGATAGATAGCATTGGTGTCATGTGATTGCAAAAATCAAAGAAAAATTTTTATTTTTGCACCATGATGCCAAGTTAGAATAATTGTACAATAAAACTTTGTCTAGGTAGAATGGTTACTATGTAATTTACTGATAGAGTTTTGAGGAAGATTATTCATAATGTAATAGTATATGTAGAATACATACCATTAGTACCTAAACTGAACTTCCAGTTTGCTTCCATTCCTGAAAGGTTAGTAGGGTCCCTTTATGAAATGAGGAATATGATGTGAAAGCTTCTGCCTTGATTTTTGGAATAAGAGCTCTAGCCTACTAGTGTCTTTTTATGACCCTCCTCCCTGAGAAAATGATAAGAGCTAAGAGCCAGAGTTGCCTTTTGTGCAGTTGTGTTCAACTCTTCATGACCCCATGGACCATAGTTTGCCAGGCCTTTCTATGCCCTACCATCTCTCAAAGTCTGTCCAAGTTCATGTTCATTGTTTTCATGATATTATCTATCTTATCCTCTTCTCTCTCCCTTTCCTCTCTCCCCTCACTTTTTTTTTTACCTACTACTGTCTAAACAATATTACTCTTCCTTTACATGGGGATTTCCTAACCAAGTTATTGGAAAGTATTCTTTCATTTGTAGTCCCTGTTGGAAATGAAGGAATTAAGAAGTTCAAATAAGAAGCAAACCAAATTTGAAGTACAGCGGGACAGAGTTGTGGACTTGATAGACAGCCTGGTGAGGTAAGCCTATTATTGTGCTTCAGAGACAGATATTGGATCCTATTTTATTAAATCTAAAGAATTTATTATGACACAAGACAGTACATTTTCAGGGTCCAGGATCCAGTTTAATTGGTAATTTGGGCTTGTTTTCAGTCTTTAACATATCCCATCAAGTATCATTCCTATTAATTGCTGCCCAAGGTCACAATTTTAATTTGATCCAGTACCACAATGAATGGAGGAGAAAATAAAGTTTTCATATACTTTCTAGTAATCAAGTGTCTGTATTACAGACACTACTTTTACTGAAATGCCTCTATTGGTAGTAATTGATGGGTCTGGACATTTAAATTGCCCTGGGCAAGACACAGAAATGAAGCAATATGGCAAGTGTACTTTTCTCCACTTTCTAGAAAACAGCCATCAGTCTAACTTGTTATGTATGTTAAATTTATGTTGAGACTATACATAAAATAAATTTAGAAAGCCACTGACTCAACATCATGAGTCAACATAAAGGTCATTCCCTATCACAAACCCTAATCATTATTGTGGTCTGTGGATTTCATAAAAAGCCAGCTTTTTGTAGCTATATAAAAACATCTCAGGGTTTGCAAATTGCCAAGGACATCCATTTAGGTCTACAGTGAAATTTCAAAGAAAATATATAAGAGGGATGTAAAGCAGTAGAGGTTTAGAAGAAGATTAGAAATAGCAAGAAGCAGGGGGTGGCTAGGTGGCGCAGTGAATAGAGCACCGGCCCTGGAGTCAGGAGGACCCAAGTTCAAATGGAGCCTCAGACACTTAACACAAAAACTAGCCTTGTGACCTTGGGCAAGTCACTTAACACCCCAATTGCTTTATCTTCCCCTCTCAAAAAAAAAGGCAAAAAAAAGAAATAGCAAGAAGTTGTTATTATCATCCTGGTTGTTGTTGATCATTGTTCATGATATGTAGTGGTGACTGAAAGTCAACAACAGGCCAGATATTGAAGGGAGAGAGAGGGGATGAATTATTAGAAAAATAGTATCCCAGTTAGAGTGGAGGTATAATGGCATGAAGAATTTGTTTCTAATGAATTACATGTCCTTAAGGAAAATGAGAGGATCCATTTCTTAAGACAATTTGGTGGCAGAATTATTGTAGCTATATATCAGAGAGAAATCACAATCTAGAAAGAAGAGGTCCAAAATAACTAACAAACTGTCATAAAAGTAAGATTATGGAGAGACAGCTGTTCCATATAAAAGTGATAAATTGCAGGGTAATAGTGAAGTGACCGACTAGTGGAAAATCACTGTATAATTTATACTTCTCATCACATCTTGTTGGGCCAATACCTACCTTGGCCTCTGCTATTGCTACCTCCAAGTTTCTAAAGCTTTATTGTTTATCAAACTGTGATTGTTGTCCTGAAGACTAGTTTTAAACATCTTGATTGTAGCCTGGACATCTGGCTCTTTTTTCCTATTTATGCAACTCCCAAAGCTAAAACTAGAAACCAATTCAACCATCACCTTCTGTGTTCTTATATATTCAGCTTCCTGAGTAGGTGGGAAATAGTCTGCTGTCACCTGGGCTCTTGTGCCTCATTTCCTTTCTATAATTTTTGACCCTCACAAACGTGGTGGGGTCAGGTAAACTGTTATACCGCTTACCCAGCCAGAAGCACAGTTGTTCCTGCCAGGGCCATCCCTTAGTGTTTGAGGAAGAGCCAAAAGGAGGCTGAGAGCAACTAAGCTGTGCTTTTCCCATTCCCACCTGGTGTGGGAGGAATAGAAGGAAGAAGCAATTAAAACAACATAACAACTTAACGTGGTTCCAAGTAGGTAAGTCCTCAGAAACACATTGTAAGTGAAGTGTTGTGCTGTACATTAAGATGCACTCGAGATACATCAGAATGGAAAAGTAGAGCCCTGCAATTCACCCTTCCAATTCCAGCCTTTATGCTAGTACTAGGGAAAGGAGGATAACTCTCCCAGCTGAGGTGGGCTCAGAGGCTTGCTCCTGCCAGCTCAGGAGTAAACTCCTGCCAAAAGTAGGCTGTGACACCCCCTCAGGTGAGTCATATGGCAGAAAAATGGTTCTCAGACCTGTACAGATAATTAGGACCTGACCATATTTGGATTGATTATCTGTCCATCTCTTCCTTGTTGCTTTTTGGAGAAACCTTGATGAGGAACCGTAGCTTAGGTAATTACTAGCCAAGCTTCTCTGTTCCAATTATGTCTTCAGTGTTTCCTTAAAGATTTTCCTCGTTCATATGACTTCTATAGTAATAGTCATTGCTCTCCATGTGTGAGGTCTTGGCTCATTCATTGTGCTCTTTGGAGAAGTGACATTTTATACACCATAATCATTGGGGCATGTTAGGTATGTACCCCAAGCTACCAGTTAGG
The DNA here is from genome assembly GCF_028583685.1 of Petaurus breviceps papuanus. Taxonomy (NCBI): domain Eukaryota; kingdom Metazoa; phylum Chordata; class Mammalia; order Diprotodontia; family Petauridae; genus Petaurus; species Petaurus breviceps. The sequence continues at coordinate 5,265,774 of NW_027187302.1, forward strand.
TGATAGTTGGTCTGCCTGGGGTTAGCTAAGGTTTAGTACTGGATCCAGTCCATTTTCTACAATGTCTGTCCTTTTTTAACTGCTACGTGAGATTTTTTTTTCCGTATCCTAAATATTATTTCATGGGATATTCATACAGGTTTTTTTCTGCCAAGTATTATATGACTCTCCTTTTTTCACCTAGTTTTGAAGAACATTTGGCATTCCTATTGGAAGATTTTTCTCTATATCTAATATTGTTCAGTAGAAATTTCCAGCTTATTCAGTGAAATCTTCAAAGTTCTTTCTTCAGGTTTTTTTTTTCAACCCCATGCTCTCCTTAGTTGTAGTGTAGCCAAATTAATTCGTGAAGAAAGTAAATCTTTTTTTCTTTTTCAGGATCCTTTATAATGAGATAAATGTGCTATGTATAGCCCATTTATGGTGCCAGGCAGGATAGGGTTTATCATATCATGAGAATACTCCATAGATTCACTAGTATCACAGCTAGTCTCCTTCAAAAGAGCGTCTGAGGGTTAAATCATTGATGTTTGTTAAGAGCTTTACATTCTTTAGAAGAAGGCTGCTGCATAAATAATACAGAGAAAGAGAAAAGGCCTCACGACCTGTCTAAACTACTTCTTAGTAGAAAATGGGAGTTGGGAGTGGAAACTGCCACATGTCAAATTATTGGTGTTTTTTTTAAAAACATAATCTTTCATTTCCCAGTTTTTGATGGTACTAAGTAAAATCCAATCTTTTCACCACCATCTCTAAGGAAGACTTAGCAAGCTGCACTTCCTCAACAGAACTCTGACCTGAATCTATACTATAGACTGTTCAAAAGCACACATTACGGCTACCCAATTCCAGGCAACTTTTAAGCATATCCATCAAGTATTTTCACTTACAAACAGAATTATAGTGGTGCAGTTCCACTCAAGTTGTTTTCTACAGCTAGACAAAAGGAAATTCTGACATGGATGTTTTGTTTGTCTTTTTTGTCTCAACTGCTGAAGTTGAGCTCTGACACACTAAAGGCAAACACTTGATGTTACTCATGATGTGGTTTATTTGAGGGCAGCAAAAAAGTTTTCCTTGTGCCTAGGAGGTAAATAACTTACAGTTACATATGCTAAAAGTAAAAATTTTACAAGTGAAGAGTTTGATAGTGGCCCAAGCACGATTAAAAGTAATGTACCTTTTTAGGTGGTATCTTGAGTTTCTGAAATTCTCACATTTGCTGAGGGGCCAGCAATGTGGGTGTCATTTTTCCACTAACTTGCTATATGCTTGAGGTGATGGTAATGACGTCAACAAATGCAAATTGAATTCTAGTTTAAAGTTCTCTCAATGTCAGTTTTGAGTAATGAGTTTGAAAGTTAATACATGTGTTTGATGTGGAAAAGAAGTGCTTATAAGCAGAAGACAAAACACAGAAAAGCATTTGGTTACAGAAGTCCTTTCTGGGGATCTTATCCCTTTAGCTAAAATGAAATCAGGAAGGCAGTTATTGAGTAATTAAAGATTTAAGTAGAATAGCCAGATTGGAGTGGGGAAGACTGGTGAGAAGGTAGGGAGATGTAGATTTTATGTATTTATAGACATACTATGTGCTAGCCCCAGTGCTAAGGACTTTATGAATATTATCTCATTTGATCCTAGAACAGCCCACGGAGGTAGGTGCTATTATTATCTCTATTTTACTGATAAGGAAGCTGAGGCAATGTATTGTTAATGTATTTTTGCTTCATGGGAAGATCTTTCCCATCCATTAAGAGGCCCATGAGACCTGCTTGAATCACATGGAAGCCTGAGTCACATGAGTCTGTGGGAGGAGGAGCTTACTGAATGGGTGGAGCAGGAAGGGTGGTCCTATAGTTAAATAAGTGACTTAGGTCCTCCTGATTTCAGGCCCAGTGCCCTATCTACCTGCTCTTGGTGAATTTTAAGTAATAATAATATACATCTAGTTATCAATTTAATATATTTTTATACTTATAGTTCTTCTTAAAATCAGTTGTTTGGACTGCAGAATGCATTTTTCCATAGAAACAATGTTATTTGATGTAAATAAAGCCAAAAACCATTAAGCACCTACTATGTGCTAGCCATTTGGAATTCGGAAATAATTCACATCCTAATCTCAAAGAGCTTATAGTCTAATTAAAGTGGGTGGACATGTACACAAACTAGTATATTGTAAGGCAGAATGTGAAAAATGCAAAACACAAATCAAAGTAAAATATTATGAGAAATGTAAGTTAGTAAGAGATTATTTTCAGCTAGAATAGTTAGGAAAGCCTTCATGAAGGAATGAAGATGAATTTATCAAGTGCTTACCATGTACTAAGTGCTAGAGAGACAAACAGAAAAGTGGGGCAGTCCCTGCTCTCAAGGAGCTCACATTCTAAGGAGGGAGACAACACATATGGGAGATTTCAAGTACAAGTTATATGGAAAGTCCCATAGGGACACCTTAGGGTGCAGTGGCAAAGCAGGTGGTGACACCTCTTCTTTAATATCATGTGGACTGATAAAATCATCATAAAAGGGTTTCTGATGTTAAACCATTGGATAAGACCAAGGTTTTGATGGCAAGAGATTTATTTTCTGAGTAGTCAGTAGCTGTGGTTGTAGCACCAAGAGGAGCAGTTTCTAGGTTGCATTTTCATTGGAGTTGCTTCTCAAAATAATGACTGAGGACACTTGTCTGGGAGCATTGCTGTCTCAAGACTCTTGGGTTCAGAGCCCTGGGCTGTCTCCATAAGAACCTGAAGGAAGATGGAGGTCGTGGTGGTAGTGGTAGTTTGATTTGCCTGGCACATGCTGCCTCCTGTCACTCCCTAAGGGTGCCTTGCTGCTTCAGGTAGGCTGATTTGCCTGCCTTGGATGCAGCAGTTGGTTAGTAGTTAGTTGAGGGGGATGGCTGGTTTCTTCCTCATGTGAGTTGCTTTGCTAGATGATAGCTGTGAGGGCTGGGTTGGAAGCAGGAATGGTATCTTGGGGGTGCTGCCATTCCCAAGGCTCCTATGCCTGTTTAACACCTGTTAGTGGTAGTTGGTTAGCAGGTATCATTAGTGGTGATAAGGAAGGTAGACCTCCCTTTCATAACGATTTCACCTCTTGTGATGATTGGGCTTGAAGCAGGACTGGTTTGGGGAGGGCATTGCTATTCCCAAGGACCTCAGGCTCAGAGTCCTGGGCTATCTCCATTAGAGTCTGAAAGAGATGTGGTCAAATTGGTAGTGGTGGTGGTGGCTTGACTGCTAGGCACTGTCTCTTCCTTAGGGTATCTTTGCTGGTTTGCCTGCCCTGTGAGTTGCAGGAATGGCTTCCCTGGATGATGGCTATGAAAGATGGACTGGAAGGACCTTGAAAGCAAGTTGGGATAAATAGTCTAGTTTGGCTGATAAATAAAGTTAAGCATAAGATAAGGCTGGAAAGGTAAATTCAAGATAGATTGTGGAGAGTCTGAAGTTACGGCATTGAGAGTTTGTACTTGATTTACTGGGAGTTACTGAACATTTTTGATTGGACCAGTGAAATGTTCAGAATGTTATGTTAGGAAGATCATTCTGGCAATTATATGGAGGATGAATTAGAGAAAGGATAGATAGGAAGGAAGAAATCCAGATGGGAAACTTTTATAGGAATCTCGGCAGGAAGAAATGAGGGCCTCAATTAGGGTGATTAAAAAGGAATAGAGGAGGTGATGGACCCAAGATGTTGTAGTGGTAAAATCAAGAAGATTTAGCCACTGATTAAATGTAAGAAGTGAGGGAACAGGAACAGTTCTGTATTACTCCATAGTTAGCAGACTAACTAGGAGGTTGGTGTTGCCATCAACAGAAATAGGGAAATGCAAAGGCAGGAAAAGGACTAGGTTTTAGGGGTTAGAGGGTCAGGAATGATGAGATCAGTTTGGGATATTTTAAGCTTAAAGTGCTAGTGAGACCTAGGAATCAATATTTTTTAAGAATTTATAAGTGTGGGACTGGAGCTTTGAGGAATACTCTGTTAGGAAGAGTCAGCATCTGCATAGAAATGACTAACCATTAAAGCATTGGGAATAGATGAGATGACCAAGGGTGAAAGAATAGAGAAAGAAGAGGACCAAGTACAGAATCAGAGATCCTCACATTTTAACCCTTCAGTAAATCTTTATTGAGTGCCTATATTCTAGGTACTGTGCTGGGTGCCAGAAATACAAAGACAAAAATGAAACAGTTCTGCTTAAATTCTGTCAGAGCAACATAAAAGTATTTAAATTTTTAAAAGATAATATAAATACATGGTAGTTTGTTGGGAAGGCACTAGCTGTTGGGAAGATATAGAAAGGCCTGATGTAGAATGTGATTGAACTGAACTATGAAGGAAATTAGTGATTCTAAGAGGCAGAAATGAGAGGGAAGAACATTCCAGACATGGGAGGACAACCTGTGCAAAGGCAGAGTCACAGGAAATGGAAAATAGTGCATGCACTACAGAAAGTAATTCAGCTTAGTCAGAACAGAAAGTGCATAAAGGAGAGTAATGCAAAATAAGGCCGGAAAGAAGATTGGAGCCATGTTGTAAAGCACCTTAAGTGATGAAAAAAATTCTATTTGATTCAGAGGTATTAGGGAACCACTGGGATTTATCGAGCAGGGGAGTGACCTTCGCTTTAGGAATCTCACTTTGGCAGTTGTGTTGAGGATAAATTAGAGAATTCTCATTGGAGAATTGAGGCAGGGAAACCAGTTAGGAGGCTATTGCAATAATCCAAGTAAGAGGTGATGAGGTAATGAGCCATGGGAAGTGGCCATGTGAGTAGAAAGGTGGTGACAGACTTGAGAGATGTTGTGGAAGTAGATTCAACAAGACTTGGGAACTGATTGGATAAGGGTGAATAAGAATTAGGAGTAACCAGAAGTGTGACAGAAATGGGGAAGTTCCAAAGAGGAATAAGTTTGGAGAATTAAGAAAATGTTTAAAGACTGTAAAATAAGACTATAGCTTGACTGGAGGTCTAGGGCTAAGGAAGGTTTGTTGTTCATGTGTATTTTTAAAGATAGGGGAGACCTAAGAACATCTGTAGACTGAGGGAAGAGATACAGAAGAAAGGGAGAAACAAAAAATACATAAGGGTGGGGGAGATTATTGATGGAGCAAAATAAGGGAGATTAGAAGAGATGGAATCAAGCATATGAGGGACCAATAGGAGTTTTGGCCTGGGTTTGTTTTGGACAGCCCTCATCTCAATAAAATAGGAGTTGAAGACATCTGTTGAGAATTCAGAAGGGAAAGCAGGGAGTTGGGGATCTTGAGGAGAGAAGAGAAAGGAGGAATGTAATTGGGAATCTTTGAGATAGATAAAAGAATTGACATGCAATAGTGATGCCCAGTTGAAGTTAAATAGCAAATAAAAAAGTAGAAACAGTCAGCATAATTTTATTCAGCAGCATTTGGGCAACAGGATTAGGACAAAAATAAGTTAGGTGGGGCTGAGAATATGAATAGAAACTCTAGAGGGACAAAGATATCAGGGTTGGAGGAGGGGTCAGTCAAGAAATGACTGATTATACAGGGTTAAAATGGGCTAGGGAGGTAAATAAGTTTATATACAGAGAGAAAGGGAGAAATCAAGAAATAAATGGCCATAGTAAAGGTGAATAGGCATAGGAAAAGGTAGAAAGATAGAAATAGTCAGAAAGGTATATGGAGAAGTTTAAAGTGATGTGGTCACTCAGTAGGAGACTGATGTACAGTAGAGGTGGAGATCATGTTATCCACTCATATATTTAGTCAATGTTTACTACTGCAAAGTAACCACAAAATTTAACCAGTTCTGCACAGTATTAACAGAAACCATTATTTACGAGTATTTCTATGGGAAAATGCTTTCAAGGTTCCAGCTTAGTATACTAAAAACATCTTCCTCCTCCATCCCCACTCCCATGTCAGCTATTATCCATTGGTAGTGATTCCTGTGAATGTTCATTCCATAGTTCAGAATCACACACACACACACACACACACACACACACACACACACACACACACATACATACATACATACATACACATACACACAAGGAAGTGAATATCAGGATAAAGACTGCGTACTAAGAATTAGGGCTAGATGCTAGCCCCAAGTCAGATATTTCTTTTCTTCTCCTGGAAAGAAACTGATACAGGTTTTTTATGCTTCCAAAATATTTCCCACCTGCCCACCAGACTGAGCAATTCTCATGATCTTTCTTTATGAAGAGATGTATTTTTAATGCTTTAGACAAGTTAGGAAATGTGACCTTTTGTTACCCTGCCCTCTGGCCTGTCTGTGTATACCTCTTGCATTCCCTTCCAATTTGGGCCCTGTGATAGCCTCTCTAATCTGCCCAGACTGGGATAATATTCATATCTTGGCATAGTCCAACTAATATATACACATGTAGATGTGCTTTTAAATGACTTTTAAAATAATACTTTATTGACATTTTCTGGTATCTAGCTTAATTGAGGGTATGGGGATCTCTAAAATGTGGCTTAGTGTCTACTTCTAAAAATATTTTTAAATTTAATGATAAAGAATCTTAGTCTGCGTTAATTTGAGACCATACTTTTCCTTTAAATCATTTTTAAGAAATTTAAATCTCAAATATATGAAAAGCCCTAGGATATGATTTCCTTAGGACATCTCATAAACATTTATTTTCCTGAGAGACTATATTCTGAAAAAATTTCATTCCAAGAACTGATACATATCTTTAGCAAGGAATGAGTTAAATGCTTACTTTCTGAAAGTACATTTTAATTCATTTTATACACTTCTTTTAAAGGAAAAAAAAACTTATTAAGTTCAAGTTTCTTTTAAGGTTTTGGACCAAACTACATGTGCCATTTTCCTTCTGGATATTTAATTTAAAAGTTAAAAATGTATTGCCTTGTTATCATTAAAGATATGAAATCTTACGTAAAAGATATAATTATAACTACTTAAGAATTTATGCAAACCATTTCACTGCTCTGGGTATCAGTTTCCTTTCTGTAAAGTGAGGTGGGGGGCAGGATTTAATGACCATTGAGGTCCATTCCACCTTTAAATCTGCAATCCCCCAAAAGGTGAGCATTACACAGTTAGCTTTCACTATGTATGTTTTTTTAGTTTTTAAAAAGAGTAAACTGATCAATAACAGCAGTTTGAGAGACTTTTTGATATGGAAAACCACCTGTCTAAAAGTTGGTGTCTTAATTTGACTGTTTCAGAAAATACCTGTTCCCTCCAGACACACAGACGCTGTATGAGGTGGTGTATTTCACTGGGGCTCACGTGCTGCGGGAGCACTTGAATGCTGCTCCTCGAATTGCTCTTCATACTGCACTCAACAACCCTTATCATTATCTGAAGGTAGGAATTGAGTTCCTGAGAAGAAATGACATCTTAACTGAGATGAGTAAGCATTGGTCAATGCTATTCTCTGCAGTAATGCACTCTGTATTAGCTGTCACAAAACCTATTGAGATTGACATTCTAAATGATGTACTTTGTTCCTAATGGGCATTTAGGAACTTTTTCTTTAGAAATCTTGAGTTGGATTTTTAGTCCAATAAGTCACAGTTGGTATTATTTACTAAAGAAAGACGGCCAAGGCATTAGTAACTGCTGAACCATATGTCTCTTTGCTCTTTTCTGTAAAATATTTGTAAAAAACTTTGTGATTGGTTCACATAGATATTGATGAAAAATTTTTTTTTACAATAGATCAAATTCTTAGTCATACAGTGACTAAAAAAGAATGCAAGACTGTACTGGGATTTTAATTTGTAAATCACACAAAAAAAAGCAAAATACACCTGATAAAAATATCTTCCATTCATATGTTAAGCTTGCACAAAATTCCTTGACAGGTGCAAGCAAAAATAACTTATGTGTTAATCCTCACTGTGTGGTCACCAATATCACAGAGAGGATAGGCTGTGAAAAACCCAAATGGAAGAAGGATTCTGAAAGATGGTGAGGTTCTCCAGATGTTTCTATTTGTAGTGATTGCATTGAAACCTCAAAATACCATTAAACCTCCTCAAATAAAATGCATACCACTAAGAAAGAGGTCAGCCTAGCCACCCACAAAAAAGAACCAACTGGATGAAGACTATGTTATCCAGAATATATGCCCGCATGCCAATGGTTGGACAAATGTGTGTGGGGAGAAGGTATGTTAGGAGAGTAGAGGGAGTGATATGAAGGTTTTGGAGATTGCCCAGATAATCTGGGCAATATCCTTCATCAAATTGGACAAAGAAATGGAAGACTGAATTGCACTAGAGAAATTGTGCAGTTACTTCTAAGTTACCAAGCTGCTTCCTGCTACCAAAGCATATCTTATCAATATTCTTCTGGTGGTGCTATACTACTGAGATTTATAAACACCACTGTCTCAGAAGAATTAAATTGTAGTTAATCAAAGATGTATTGGAAATATGCAAGGTGGGTGTGAGTAGGCAGCAACAAATGACCAATCATGATTTGTCTGGAAGAAGTGATATAAAAAACATCATTAGAAATACATGTGGCTGAAAAAAGTATTCCAGTCATGTACCAAGAGTAAGTGATAGCAAATGGAAAAACAAGGTATTTCACTGGTCACGACATTTATTGGAAGAACACAAATAACAGTGGCACATGATAAGAAGATTCAGATGAGTTAAGATCTGTATTTGTTCAAGGAGTGCTCACCCAGGTGAGTCACTTAATCCATCCACGTATCCAAGATCACCTACATTTAGAAGTTTGGCTATGAGAGGGAAGAAGGAGGACTATAACAAGATGAGACGGCCAAGGAAAGACTTTATAAGACTGGAAATACCTAAGTATGTTTGTTGGCCAAAGGTAAAAAGCCAGTGGTGAGGAAGTTAATAAAGATACACAGGCGGCATATATGGGAATAACTATTGGAGCAAGATCTTGGAAGAGGCAGCAAGTGATTCTTACAGTTATTAACTGCAAGAATCAGAAGGGACCTTAGAGAGCATATAATCCAAACATTTTATTATACAAATGAGGAAACCAAAGTGCAGAGAGTTAAAGGGCTTTGCCCATGGGACAAATAGGGAGTGCGGTGGATAGAGAGGCTGGGCTTGGAGTCAAGATCCAAGAAGATCCAAGTTGGATCTGCCATAGACACTTACTATGTGTGACCCTGAGCGCGTCACTTAACTTCTGTTTGCTCAACTTAAAATGAGGATAAAAACAATTACCTCAAAGGATTGTTGTAAGGATCAAATGAGATATTTATAAAGTGCTTAGCACAATGTCTGGCATATAGTAGGTAATTTTATATCCCCCCCCACATATACATATATATTCTGGTATATAGTAGGTAATTTACATATATATATATATATATATATATTCTGGTAATTATCTTTATCACTGTTATTACTTATTAAGTAGCATATAAGTGGCAGACCACAAACACAAACCTAGATCTTCTGATTCTTGGCCCAGAATTCTTTCTGCTATGCCAGGCAGCCTCCCACAAGGGCTTCTGGCCACAGATAAAGGGGTAGAGAGTAGGTACCACTACTCCTTCGAGACAGAAAAGGAGAAAGAATATTGAGAAGTATGGGGGAGTTGGGGGGACTTCTCATGAGTGACCGTGTGCATGCCCGTGTGTAATGGAGGAGAGGAAATAAAAGGTATGTGAACATACAGATGAGAAAGGAAAAGCTTTTCACAGAACTGACTTCTATCCTTACTGCTCTACCAAAACTTCTTTTTCTAAGGCCAAACAAGAATGATCTCTTACCAAATAACATTTCTTCAGTCCTCCTACTTCACTTCCAGTAACTGGGACTCTGTTGACTGCTCCCCTTTGCAATGCTGTTCCAGCACTTAACACTGTGTTCTCTGCAGAGATGCACAGTTTTTGTTGAGTTAATTAACTGCCACTGGATTTTGATCTTGTGGTGAAATAAATTAAGAACTGTCGCTTGCAGCCCCTGTAATTGTAAATTCTTCACAATCTGAATTTACTTTGATAAAATCTGATCTAAAGTATTCTGGATGAGAATCTAGACACTAGCATTAGTCTGCCAAGGAATTCAAAGATGAAATGATTTCCATAGGCATGTGACCATGTAATAGGCAGATGGTGTAATAGAAAGATCTGAATTTGAGTCTTGGCTCTGATAGTGCAACCCACTTTCTCCAAGCCTCAGTTTCCTTATTTTTAAATGGCGATGGTTGTGTTTCCTGACTCACCAGTTGTTATATGAGAAAAGCACAATGTTAAATGTAAAATATTATATACATGGTTATTCAGCATGCTTGGTCAACAGTGATGGCTAGAATTTGTTCAGAGGTCCAGATTGTCCATTTTGATACTTTAAAAAGCTCAAACAATTTGGAGTTTTATCTTGAATTTTGCACAGATGTCATTTTGTTCTTAAAGGGCAGCCCAAGCTCTGAACATAAGAGATGGCCAGCAATACCCAAGGGGTAGTGTTCTAATTGCAGCACACTGCAGGAAATCTAAATTCTTGCTCTTGATTTCCCAACACAAGACATGGCAGGAAAGCAGCAGCCACAGAGAGGAACTTAATTCTGATCTTGAACGACTGATCCATTTAAGATTCATTGCCTGACTTTGGGTCCCAGGTTTAGCTGTCCTCAGCAGGAAAGCAATCACTGCTACCCTAAGTTTCTAATAGGGGAAGTAAACAGAATTTCAAAATATTTTCCCCCTTCCTCTGCTTTTAACAAACATGACTCTGTGGTGCATGACTACCACTGTTACAAACACACTTTTAAAAAGGAAGCCTGTGACAAAGTTTCTTGGATCAAACCCCCATTAAGTTCAAATGTAGTTAGTTCCATTTCAATGAGGATTCAAAAACTTTTTTTTCCTCTAAGAACACATTGTAGGCTAACCATGTTGATATTTCCTCACAGGAATAGATGACAGCATGTGCTCCATCTTTTAAAGGACAAATTTCTTGGAGCATCCAGTATTATGATCTATAAGATACAGTTTATAATTTTGTCATGTACATACGAAACAAAACTAGGGTTCTGCTGGAATTATTCTCAAGATAAGCCCTATTTCTGGCAGACTTCTTTACTGTTAAAGTCAATAGAAGTACATGATTAGAGATTTACATTCTTATGGTCTAATTCCTTTATAAATAGACTGTTGTTTTGAGTGTTTGGCATCAGCAAACAAAACAAAACCAGTTTTCCTATGACCTGTAATGGCTCCTCGTATGCCTTTTTATTTATGTATAGTATTATGAATTGGCATCTCAGTCTAGCCTTTAAGTCTCTATAATGTTGATACTTCCTAAGTACTCCACCAAGCAAACCTAAGGAAGTATCCCTAAATGGTATAGTGGAAGGCACCTGCCACTATTAATTCTTTGTGACCTTAGACAAGTCACCTAATCTCTCTCGGCCTCAGTTCATCTGTAAAATGAGAGGGTTGGACTAGAAGACTGCTACCATCCCTTCCAGCTCTATGATCCTGTAACACTCATTTGAGAACTATTGCAAGAGAAGCTGGATAAGCAGAACCAGAAGGAAAATATCCCAGTTATTGCAGTTTAGATGACAAGATTACGAAAAAGAAACCAGACTAAAATAATTGATTTATGATATCGAAGTGGAGCCTTCATTTAGTACTCAGTGACGCATATGGCTGTTAAAACTATAGAAGTGACATTTTATTGAAAAATTTTTTCTAATTCACTTTTTAAAAAGAATAATAAGGCAGCTCTGGCTTTCCTACTAATTATTGATTATAAAAATAAGAAACAAAGAAATATTGTTCTTGCCTTCTGACCCTGAGAACATTCCTCAAAAACAAATGTCACCGAAGTCCTAATAGGAAAGAATGTACAGAATTAGCAATTGAGGTATGTTAACTCACCTAAATAATGCAGCATATTAAGCAACCAAAAGATACTTTTAAAAAAATGTTCATTTTATTGCAGCTCATTCGTTTCTGATTTTACCTCTTACCAACTATAAGAAAAGAGTCACAATTTACATTATTTTTAGAATCAGGCTCTGAAAAGTGAAGATGACTCCATTCCAAATGTAGCACCTGACATCTGCATAGCATACAAGCTTCATCTGGAATGTAGCAGGCTCATCAACCTCGTGGACTGGTCAGAGGTATGTTATTTAGAAAATGACAAGCTATGTATGATCTATTTGTTTAGTGATATGGGACCACTTTCTTTGATTGTTTTAATCACTTTGGTTCTTGAGGATCCACATTTGTTCTTTAAATGTCCTTTACTTCTGCTTTTGAAAGTTCAAGTTCCCTCTTAGTATTTTCCTTGTCACAATAAAAGAACAAAATATACTTTGATATGAAAGTACGTATTTGTAGATTACAAATTGGGAAATAACTGGGTTCAGAGAGTTCTTGGCATGACCCCAAATAACTGTGTTTGTTTCTTTTCTAAGAGATATAATACTATACAAGAATAATACTGTTCCTCCCTCAGATGGGTACTTTAAGCATTAAGATACTAAGGAGGCCTTTGTTTCATATACTGTAGGATGACCTATATTGTGTTATTTTTGGTGAAAAAGTTGCATTCTAGATAGCATTCTAAAGGCATGCCCCCAGCAAAGTATGGAGAAGTTTGGGGAAGTTTGGGGAGAGGAACTTTCCATAGCTATAAGAACCACTTTCCACTAGAGGTTAGGGAAAGTTGGAGGGGAGGGGAGTCACTTAGGATTTCCCTTTGAGCCTCTGACTTTTGCTGCCTTTAATTCCTCCTCCTCATCACATGTTCAGATTTTTGAAACTTTTAAGTGTACCTAGTTAACATGGCATCAATTCATTATATATGATTGATTTTAAATACATTATTTAGGACTGCCAAACTTTTAAGAATAAAGGGCATTTTGACAGGGGCAGAGTAAAGAATTATGTGTATATACAGGTCAGTAGCATTGTCTGATCTGGCTCAACTGAGGGATATTAAAAAAAAGACAAGACACAAATACGTACAGTCCATATGTGCAGAATATTTGGCAAGCCTAAAAATATTCAAAGTATTAAGTTCTATGTTTGGTCCCTTCAAAAGGCTTTTGCAACAGTGGTAACAGCTGCTGAAGAAACAGATCCAAATTCCACAGCCTCAGAAGAGATAAAGGAAATTATCCAGTATCCTTTTATATAGTATTGCACTATTCAAATACACAAAACTTACTAGACTGTCAGTTTCCCAAGTCTTCACTGAGGATTTACAAAAGGAAACACTATGATTAGATCTAATAACTAAATTATTAGTAGCTTAATTTGTGTAAACTTGTGCTGAATTTCTCCTCTGGATACAATGGTTATATATTATGCACCCATACACACATATACTCACATACCTATGAGAAGTCACATTCCACAATGTAAATTTCTTTTTTACATCCACTAAAAATGGAACCTTTACCATTTCAAGAGTTGTCCTAATCCTTGTTTTTCTATAATGTTTTAGGAAAGTTGGGAGAAGTATTTTATGCCACTTGCAAAATTTAGAGAGCTTCAGTTAGGTACTCAACATTGATTTTGTTTCTCCCTATTTCCTTTCCCTAGTTATAGTTTCTAGTAGAATACATTTTTTTACTCCCCAGTTTCCCTTCAATTGATAGTTAACAACCCAAGCAGAATCATGATTTTCCTTAGCCTCTGCTTTCAGTGCTCGATTTATTAGAGCTGTATCTGAACTAGAACTTTTAGGATTTATAAAGCCTACCAAACAGAAGACTGATCACGTGGCAAGGCTGACTTGGGGAGGCTGTTAGAAGGCAAGTCAGCAAAGCCAGAAGAGCAGTATTGACTGTTTTGTTCTCCCATACTGTGGCATCTATTTGGTTTTTGTTTTTAAGTCATTACAAGATTGTGAATCAGTCCTTTGTGAACTCATGAAGTATGTGTGATATAATAAAATCTTTTGATTAACATAAATTGTTCACTTGTTGCAATTGGTTTAACACAGCTCATTCCTCTCTTCTTCACCTCCCCCCAACATTTGTTAAATTGATTGCTTTTAGTAAGTTGTGCAATGATTGGCTTTTCATCAGCCATAAATGTTCAGATAAAGTAGCTAACCCTGGAAGCTACATAAGTTCTTATTTTTATGGGGATGAAGAATGGGGAAAGAGAACTTATTTTTTCTTTATTAGAAGAAATTCCAGGTAAATAAATTCCCTTCACCAATGCATATGAACAGCTGATACAGTTAGAATGTAAATTCCTCAAGGGCAGGAACTGCAGCAGTTGTGCTTGATGGTATGTGTTACTACTTGTTGACTGATTATTATTTACAGTCTTAGGAGCAATACCTTGAAGGGGTGGCTAGGTGGCTCAGTGAATAGAGCACTGGCCCTGGAGTCAGGAGGACCTCAGTTCAAATCCGGCCTCAGACACTTGACACACTTACTAGCTGTGTGACTTTGCGCAAGTCACTTAACCCCAATTGCCCTCTAAAAAGCAAAAAAAAAAAAAAAAAAAAAAAGGCGCAATACCTTGAGCACTTAGAAGTTAAATGTTTTGCTCACTGTCACACAGCCAGTAGTGGGACAGATTTGAGACCAGGTCTTTATCTACCACAGGATGGTACCTCTCTCTCCTATAACAGAAAATATTAGCATAACTCATGAGCAATGGATTTGAGGGTCTTTATGCTTAAAGGTTATTTTTCCTTCAGAAGGGCATATTGGGAACTTGTGGCTGAAGTGGTTGCCTAAAGGGAGAGGAAGATCACATACATACTTACTCTAGTAAAACCTTAAAATTCTCTCTAGACTCAAAGTTCAAGAAATCCATTGAGAAACTAGTGACTTACTATACCTCTAAACAGTATTAGAGGAGCCAGCAGCCTGAGGATTATTAGAAAGGGGGCTTGCCAGCAAAGACTGTGATGACCACAGCCCTCAAGGCATTATATCTAGAGGCCACAGAACAGAAAGCTGTCTTGAGAAAGTACCAGCTAACTAAGGAAGTGTCTGAGTGGTTGACTGTAGTCAGGGCTGCAGAAATAATTATGAGGATCCTCAAGATCTAATTCTCTGAACGTTAAAGATTCAGAGAAGCCTAGGAACGCAGGGGAAGAACAAGTAGCCACAATATTGTCTCTCTTCCCTCCTTAAAAGGCAGCAGGAGATAGAACCCAGCCGTAGCACAAAGTCACAATTCAGAAACTAAAGTTGGAGAGAAGAGTTAAGATTAAATATCAACCAAAAAAAAAATAAACTGCAAATCTGGACATCCTCCAAAAGCAGCAAGTAAGTCCATAACCACTGCAAGGAGACACTCAAAAGAATAGACTTTCTACAAGGATTACATATGAATATCTAGAAGAAATATAAAGTTAAAACAAAGATCTAGAGAAAAGAAGTAGAATAAGTAAATTAGAAGAGAAAGTGGTAAATCTTAACCCAAGAAAAGAACTTCTGAGAACTAGGATAGACCAAGCAGAAATCAAAGACTCTATGAGATAGCAAAAACTAATTTGAAGTAAACTAAAAAATACTGGAAAATATATCTGATATAAAAGACAACAAACCTGGAAATCTACGATTTTTTTTTAAAACATACTTTAAAAAAAAAAAGAAATCATAAATGAAATCATCTGTTAGAACCAGAGGACTAAGTACAGATAGGAAGAATTTGTTTATCACTTTCTGCAAAGGAACCCCAAAAAGAAAAGTCATAGTAATATGTCAGTATTACTGTCTCACATCAAAGATAAAAAAATACTGCATGAACCCAGAAAACAGCAATTTAAGTTCTAAAGAACCACAGCCATAATCACATAAGACCTGGTATCTTCTACATTAAATGAGGTCTTAGAAGGCATTATTCCAAAAGGCAAAAAAGATAGGCTTATAACCAAGAAAAAACTTACCTTCAAAAAACAGCATCTTTCTACAGAAGGAAAAAAAATGACCCTTAAGAGGCCTTTCAGGTATTTCTGATGAAAAGACCAGAGCTGAGCCCTTGGAAGAGAATGTAGGACAAGGTAGTGCTCACATTCTAATAAAGGAAGAAAAAAATATCCCTTCAGAACTTTAACGTCACAGGTTATTGAGGGAGTTAAGGAAAACAGAAGTCTTGAGAGTAGGTTGGTTTTGTATTAGGTATCTAAAAAAGGAAAAAAGGGAGGCTAAAAGGATTAATATTCTGGGGAATAAAGAAGGGGTAGAACTTGTTATTTTTCATAAGTTGAGCATGTGAAAAGAGTTTACAAACATGAGGGGTATGAGCATCATACAAACCTTGCTCTAACCAGAAGCAAGGGTGAACATGTGTACACACACACAGAGTTTGGTACAGAAATATATCAAGGAAATAAATAGGGAGAGTGAGTGGGACTTAAGAGAAAGAATAATACCAGGGAGAGAAGAGTCATAAGCAAACTTCCTAATCTTTTCTTCCCACTTAGTAGTGTTTTGTTTCTTGTAATTACATTAAAGATAGTTTTCAGTATTCATTTTTGTAAGATTTTGAGTTCCAATTTTTTTCCTTCCTCCCCAGAACAGCAAGCAATCTAGTATAGGTCATACATGTACAGTCATGTTAAACATATTTCCCCATTAGTCATGTTGTGAAAAAAGAATCACAACAAATGGGGAAAACAATGAGAAAGAGGGAAAAAAAACAAGTGAGAATAGTATGCTTGGATCTCCATTTAGATTCTATAGTTCTTTCTCTGGATGTGGATGGCATTTTCCATCTTGAGTGTTTTAAAATTGTCTTGGATCATTTTATTGCTGAAAAGAGTTAAATGTGTCATAACTGATTATCACACAGTATTGCTGTTACTGTGTACAATGTTCTCTTGGTTATGCCATTGATCATCAGTTTATGTAAGTCCAGGATTTTCTGAAATCTGCCTGCTCATCATTTCTTATAGCACAATATTATTCCATTACATTTATAGACCATAATTGTACAGCCATTCCCCAACTGATGGGCATCTCCTCAATTTCTAATTCTTTGCTACCAACCTCAAAAAGAATTGCTATAAATATTTTTGTACATGTGGGTCCTTTCCCTTCTTTTATGATCTCTTTGGGATACAGATCTAGGTATTGCTAGATCAAAAGGATATGCAGAGTTTTATAGCCCTTTGGGCATAGTTCTAAATTGCTCTTCAGAATGGTTGGATCAATTCATAACTCTACCAACAATGCATTAATGTTCCAATTTTCCCACCTCTTCAGTACTTATCATTTTCCTTTTCTGTCTTATTAGCAAATCTGATAGGTGTGAGGTAGCCTCAGAGTTGTTTTAATTTGTATTTCTCTAATCAGTCGTAATTTAAAGCATTTTTTTTTCTTATGACTAGCTTTAATTTCTTCATCTGAAAAGTGCCTGTTTATATCTTTTAGCCATTTATAAATTGGGGAATGACTTGAATTCTTATAAATTTGACTCAGTTCTCCATATATTTGAGAAATGAGGCCTTTACTGTAAACACTGACTGTAAAAATTATTCCCCAGCTTTCTGCTATCCTTCTAATCTTGGTTGCATTGGTGTTGTTTGTGCAAAGCCATTTTAATTTAATGTAATCAAAATGATCCATTTTGCAGTGTTCTCTATCTCTTGTTTTGGTCATAAATTCTTTCCTTCTCCATAGAACTAACAGGTAAACAATTCCTCGCTCTCTTAATTTGCATATGGTATCACCCTTTATGTCTAAATCATGTACCCATTTTGACCTTATCTTGGTATACAGTATAAGATTTTTTCTTAGGGAGTTCATTGTTGGCTTATTTGATTTCTTTTTGTGAAAGGGGGTTATTATTTAAGCATGTTATTTCCTCTTCTGTTAATCTGGTCAATGTATATTTTTATAAACATTCATCCATTTCACTTAGATTATCAGATTTATTGGCATACATTTGAGCAAAATAGCTTCTAATTATTGTTTTAATTTCCTCTTTATTGGTTGTGAATTCACCCTTTTCATTTTTGATTCTGGTAATTTGGTTTTCTTCCTTTTCTTAATCAGATAAACCGGAAGTCTATCTGTCGTACTATTTTGATATGTTGTTCCCTTATTGTGGTCTTTTTTGATGAAATTGTTTCTATGGTTTGTTGCTTGACAACATTTTTTAGGATTAGTTTTAGTTTTCAATTAATTTTTAGTTTATCTTTCCATGGCCTTTCATTACATGTAATTTTTATTTCATCATGATCTGAAATTTAATATTTCTGCCTTCTTGCATTGGATTGTGAGGATTTTATGCCCTAATACATAGTCATTTTTGTGTAGGTGCCATTTACCAGTGAGAAAAAGATATTCCTTTCTGTCTCCATTCAGTTTTTACCAGAGGTCTGCCATATCTAACTTTTCTAAAATTCTATTTACCTCCTTAATTTCTTTCTTGTTTATCTTATGGTTAGATTTACTAGTTAGTTTTTAGAGGGGGAGGTTAAAGTCCCCCACGAGTTGTTTTGCTGCCTATTTCTTCCTATAACTCACTTAACTTTTCCTCTAAGAATCTGGATGCTGCACCACTTGGTGCATATATGATTAGTATTGGTATTATTTCATTGTCTATGGCACCTTTTAGCAAGATGTAATTTCCCTCTTTTATCTTTTTTTTTTCTTGGAAGGGGGAAAGGCAAAGCAATTGGGGTTCAGTGACTTGCCCAAGGTCATATGGCTAGGGTCAAGTGTCTGAGGCTGGATTTGAACTGAGATTCTTCTGACTCCAGGACTATTCACTGAGCCACGTAGCTGCCCACCTCCTTTATCTTTTTAAATTAGATCTATTTTTGCTTTTGCTTTGTCTGAGATCAGGATTGCTACCCATTTTTTTTTTTACTTCAGCTGAAGCATAATGTATTTTGCTCTCCTTCAGATGTGTTTCTTGTAAGCAACATATGGTAAGATTCTGATTTTTAATCCATTCTGCTTCCATTTTATGGGAGAGTTCATTCTGTTCACATTCATAGTTACGATTACTGTTTCCTTCCATCCTATTTTTCCTCTTTTATACTTTTCTCTCTCCTTTACCCTGTTCCTCCTCCCCAGTGTTTTGCTTCAGACTGCCACACCCCACAATCTGCCCTTCCTTCTTTCAACCCCTCCCCCCCTTCCCTTTTCTTTCCCTTCCTACTTCCATTTAGGATAAGATAAAATTTCTATATGCAATTGAGGTATGAGCCAAATCCAGTGAGAGTAAGGTTCAAACATTGCTAACCTCCTTTCTTTCCCCCTACTGTAATTAGTCTTTTACAGCTCTTTATGTTTTGTAATTTACCCTATTATGCCTTTCCCTTTACTCTTCTCCCAATACAATCCTTTTTTTCACTCCATTTTTTTTATATCATTCCATCAAAGTCAACTTATACCCACATCTTTTATGTATATTCCTTCTAACTTGCCCCTAATAGGGGTACAATTCTCAAGAGTTAAAAGTATCATCTTTCTGTGTAGGGATGTAGACAGCTTAACTTTACTGAATAATATTTTCTTCCCTGTTTACCTTTTTACAAATTCTCTTAAGTCTTGTATATGAAGATCCAATTTTCCATTCAGCTCATCTTTTCTTTAGGAAAGTTTGAAAGTCCCCTATTTCACTGAATATCCTTGTTTTCCTCTGAAAGAGTATGCTCAATTTTGCTGGGTTATTCTCAGTTATAATCCAAGCCCTCTTTTGCTTTATGGAATGTCATATTCTAAGCCCTTGGCTTCTTTAATGTAAAAGCTGCTAAATCCTGTGTAATCCTAACTGCAGCTCCTTGATGTTTGAATTGTTTCTTTCTGGCTACTTGCAGTATTTTCTCCTTAATCTGATAATTCTGGAATTTGGTTACAATATTTCTTGGAGTTTTCAGCTGGGGATCTCTTTCAAGAGGTGATCAGTGGATTCTTTCAATTACTATTTTACTCTCTGGTTCTAGGATATCAGGGCAGTTTTCCTTGATAATTTCTTGAAAGATGACATCCAGTCACTTTTTTTATCATGACTTTTAGGTAGTCCAGTGATTCTGACAATGTTTCTCTTGGATCGATTTTTGTTTTTCCAGTGAGGTATTTTACATTTTCTATTTTTTCATTAATTTTGTTTGATTCTTTATGTCTCACAGAGTAACTAGCTTCCACTTGCCCAATTCTAATTTTTAGGAACTATTTTCTTCATTTAGTTTTTGTACCTCCTTTTTCATTTGTCCGATTCTACTTTTTAAGGAGTTTTCTTCAGTAGGGTTTCTTTTTTCCATTTGGCTAATTTTGTTTCTTAAGGAATTGTTTTCAATTTTTTTCCTTTCCCAAATTGACTGTCTCTTAATGTAACTCTCATTTCTTTTCCCAGCTTTTCTTGTATCTCTCTTGCTTTTATAAATTTTTGAGGTCTTTCAGGAAGGCTTTTTGGGCTTGACCAATTCATATTCTCCTTTGAGGCTTTGCAGGTAGGCAGTTTTGACATTGCTGTCCTGCTGTCCTGAATTTGTGTTTTGTTCTTCCCTATTGCCATAGTAGCTTCCTTTGGTCAGAGTGCTTTTCTGGTTTTTTTGCTCATTTTTAAGCCTGTTTCATGACTTATAAAGTTGAGCTCTGCTCCTGGGGCATAGGGGGCACTGTCCCAAGCTTCTTACACTGGGGTCCAGGCGCCTGGTCGCTTACTGTGCTGGGGCCTCCAGGGCTTGCAGCTTGCCCATTGCACTGGGGTATCCTGGCCTACTTGCACCTGTTATGCTAGGGATCTGGGGCTGGAGGCCTCACAGTTGGCCTGCTGTGCCACTAGTGCTAAGCCTGGACCAATGGGCCTTATTGCTGATCTGTGCTGTAGCTTAGAGCTTGCCCAGACATTCTCTGTGCTGAACTGTGTTCCTTTTACCCAAGTGAGACAGATCTTTCCTTAAGTCCTAAGTTATCTTTAGCTGGAAAATTGTTTCACTCTTGTGGGTCTTGTCACCCCAGAATCTGTTTAGAAGCTTGATTTAATGTTGTTTCTAAGGAAAATTGGGGAGAGCTCAGACAACTTCCCGGATTCTCTCCACCATCTTCAAAATTTCCTAATCTTAGAAAAGAGATGGAAGGGGGAAGACACTAGACTAATGGAATACCTTAGGTAACTGGGAAATGACCTAAAAAATTATGGTATGTGAATATAATGGAATATTAATGTACCCCAAGAAATGAAAGAGATGATTTAAGAGATTTCTGGGCAGAACACACTGGTGCAGAGTTAAGTGAACAGAACCAAGAGAACAACTTAAGGATAAATTGTAAATATTTCATACACTAATAGAAACCTGTTATTACAGCTTATTTCAGATTTAGATATTCACAGCTTAAGTGTATTTATCTCTAATCCTTTCTTCCCCACCCCCTACTTTCACACCATGAGAATACACAGTAAAAGTCTTATTGAATGGGGTGACTGTATATACTCAAGTGCAAGTCTTTACCCAGCATTATAAATTCACTATTAAGTAGCAACCCCCTCCCCAATTTTTTTATATTCACTAATTCTACCATGCATCCAGATACCGAAAAACCTAACTTCTCACTGGGCTCCCCTTTGTAACATTAGTACCGCATAGGATGTACAGGCTTAATTAACCATGCTTAGTAAAAATCTATGTATTAAGCCAAAATTTTAGAATGAAAATTCTCACATATATTCAAACTATCAACAATACAGTGAACAATTCACCATATAGACTAGATAGCATGTATTTTTTAAATGTCTTAAGTATGATGTTGATGTACTTATTTACAGTGAACTAATGGGAAAGTTCTTAAAAGCCAACTTAGGGTGTTCTGTCAATACAGAAAACAATGAAATTAATGTTTAAAAGAAGTATTCCTTTGGAGTTTTATTTAAGTTGATTTGACTGTCAAAAATTCTCTTCCTAGCTATTGGTATACAGGTTGGTACATCAGCTTAAGGAAAGTTTAAGTACTACTCCCTATTTTGTGAATAACATCAAAACAAGAAAGGATGAAGATGCTTCAAACTGTTTGTGATCCAGCAAGATCTAAGAATGCCGCAAAGCAACCAATATCCATACTGTCACTATGCCGAATGAATGTCATTACCATCCTGAATGCCAGTAGCTGGACAGTACCCTTTCCCAAAAAAACAACTCCAAAACATCAGCTATGCAACATGTGGAAAGGTCATATTTTATTATGAATATCAGTATGTTAAATATTCCAATACAAGTACTCCTGTCAGTAAACATTTTCCCAGAAAAAGACAGCTTCAATCAACATTCAAAGCACATCACATTCAGTAGACCCTATAGTTTTCTAATCAACAAAGCTGTTAGTAGACTATGTAACCTTATATTCTAGATGAAATGGTACAGTAAAACCCCAGCTATTAAAAACCCTTGAGTAAAGCTGAAGGTTTACCCCTTTTGATATCAAATTTCCATTTTAATCTGTATTTTCCTACCTTCAATAGCATATGGAACACAGTTTAATCTTCTGATGGTTCAGCATTATCATGAATATCTATTGTACCGTGCTATAAGTATATTAATGATCTAAAGGGGGGCTGATGGATTAAGTAGAAACAATGCTTTTATCAGGCTGATTTGAATCTCTTCTCTACTTTTGCTAGCAGTGGGCTTAGCTGTAGTGGTTCCCTCTTTCCTATATCTCTTTTAGAAGCAAAAAAAAAAAAAAGTTGGGGGAGAGGGTTAGAAACCAGTTAACCAAACTTATTTAGATGTGTGTGAGAGAAATGGGCTAAAGGACTCACTGACAAAAGTGTAAGGGATTTGGGGAATCTTATTTTGGCTACTCAGATG
The DNA here is from genome assembly GCF_028583685.1 of Petaurus breviceps papuanus. Classification (NCBI taxonomy): domain Eukaryota; kingdom Metazoa; phylum Chordata; class Mammalia; order Diprotodontia; family Petauridae; genus Petaurus; species Petaurus breviceps. The sequence goes on from NW_027187302.1 coordinate 5,288,526, forward strand.
CCATTTTTAGTGAGGCTGCCAGACAGCAAAATTCCAGATAGATATTACTAAGTTCTACTTTAATCTATGAGCCATTAATATAAGGCTGTGTGTGAAGTGGTTCCACTCTGACATGGAGACAACAGCCTTTAGTAAAAAAAAATGACTCAGAAATGTCTTACTAAACAGTCTTAATGTAGAAAGGATATCAGAATTATCTTAAATGTGCAATGTAAACTTCAGTCATTTCTTAATAGAACTGACATTCTAGATAATAAATTCCATCATATATAAAGGCCTAGTTTCAAATCCCAGATTGTTGTAGGTCAAGATTTGAGTAAAAGTAAAATGCTTTGGTGTTGCTAAGAAACTACTAATATTTTAAGAGGAAGTAGGCTAGAGCATAAGATTCTCAAAGTTCATTTTTTTCAAGTTCAGTCCCAGCTTTGTATCCCTGTCATCTTCTGCCTAAAAGTTGAAAAACAACCATATGCCTAAACACATAAAGGAAAAAGTAACTTGTTACATATCCCTCTTCCTTCTTACAAAATTAGGTAGGTACAGGCTACTAAAATTAGTTTCCAAATAGAAGAGTTCTTACAGAGGTACTGTAGTAGGAAAAAACATTGAAGTAGAACAAATAAGACCAGGAACTCTGGCTCCAAGCCTTTGAAACCGGACATGTCAAAAGAGGGGAAAAAACACTAAAAAGGCTTTATGGTAGAAAGCTTAGGATTTGGCATCTGAAGACCTTGGTTCAAATCCTGGTGCTGCCCACTTGCCCTGGGCAAGTATAATCTCTCTGGGCCTCAGTCTCCTTTGTAAAATGAGAGGCATGAAACTTGATTTCTAAGATCCCTTCCATCTTTGAAATTCAGTATGTCTGTGAAGTTACACATGATCAAATTCTTACTTAATCATGTTTGAAATCTTTGTATTTACTTCAAAAATACATTCCCATGGGAATGGTCAGAATTGATCATTTCCTTAAGTCTCCCCCACCCATCTCTTCATTTTGGATTACTTAAATCTTTGGAGGAATTTTAAGAACCTAGTAACAGAGATATGATGACTTCCTTCTACAAACCTACTAAATAATACTGAATGCAAACTTTAAACATGATTAAAATATCCACTCAAATTAGAGACAGTACCTTAACTGAAGGAATCAAGTAATTTGTTCTTGCGAAGTACTTGAGACAAAATTTGTTAAAGATACTAAATCAAAGCTGGAAGAGATCTTACCTTATGGCTGAAATTTAGCCCTTTTAAAGGGTTTAGCAGCTTAGCCAAGGTCAAACATGTAGTTGCTTAAGAGGGGGAAAAAGAAATACAAGAGGCACAATTGGGAATAAGCAAAGCTGTACTATGGAAAAGGTTGTCATGTTCAATTCTTCCAGATCATTACTAGGCTACCACCCTTCCTAGTCTTAAAAGGCAGGCCCATTTTGATTTACTTGTTTATGCAAATATTAGCTCTGATTTTCATTTCAGAAATGAGAAATTTCCCTATTTTTGGTCATTTGGTCAAGGCCAATTTATTTTTAGCAACAGCTTTCATCTTAGAAGCAGGTACAAAGCCTACCTTATCCATGGCAGCTTATCATGGAGGAAAATAAAAACTTGAAAATAAAACTAGACTAAATCATTCAGTTTACCCCGATTCCCTCATTTATGATGAAGTAAAATTATAATTAACCAAACACACTTCAAGAATAAGATATTCTGATTTTTTTTTAAAAAAGTTTACCCATTAAGTGTTGGAAAAAGTCTAAAATAGTAGTCTACTTACTTGCCTCTGTGTAGTAATAAAGGTATATAAGGGAACTGGTTGGAATCTATACTGAGGCCAAGAAATACCCTGGAAGATGTTAGAATAAATCCCTGAGATTCATATGCTTTGTGATTGACTTCTCCCTCAAAGGCAACTCCTGCCCCCCCACCCCCCTAGCCCCAAAAACCCTTTGCCCCCGCCAAAAAAAGTGTATTTTGAGTGTCTCGTTAATTAGGGTTTTATGGCACTAATTCACATTACAGCAACATAGTTCTTACAGCACCATTTGAGAGTTCTAAAAGGCCATGGGGAAGCTAAATCTTAAATCTGCTTTCAAAAAAACAAAATTGCTTGCCAGTGTGCTAGCTACAATATCTAAAGATATGATAGGCCTTAGTAACAGAATTCCTTCAAATTATTAACAGCACTCTGACTAGCTATTACTTTAATTACTGGCCTGTTAATAGCAAAATGTCACAAAAGTAATTCCAAAGAAAATGCTTTTCTATATAAAACAAAACAGGTCTGAAAGTGAGGGGGTCGGTGGGATTTATTTATCAAACCTACTGAAATATCTGGCCCATCACTAGAAGAAAGTGTGTTCCCAGTTATTCAAATCCCATTAAAATCAATTCTAAGTGAATGCCCAAATTCTGTTGCTTAAGAACAGGCCATAAGCTGAGATTTGATAAAATTTTTGTTCTAATGGAATTTTGTTGTAGTGAAATTTGATTTATATATATTCTAATAAAATCTAAAATGTATTACATTAATGCTGTGACCCAAAAAGTCATTATCATTCCTTGTGGAATGGGGAAAAAAGGAAGGAAAAAGGCACTGATTTTCCTTTTAGTGAGATACTGGTGTCTCCCTGTATCAAGTATAAAAAGTAGCCCTACTATTACTTATTTTTTAATACAACTGTGTTGGCACTGAAATTCCAGGTGTGGAAGAGGATTTAATGATTAGGAAAACAGAATGAAGTGACATTTACAAACCATAGCCCAGGGTCAGTGTATTTACCCTTCCATTCACTCCCACATTCCTCCCTTTAGTCTTCATTAGGTTACAACCAATAGTTTCAAGTATTAATGAAAAATAACGTATAAGCCAGGGGAAAATGTACAGAATTAAATACATCTCTTTGCCTCATCACAGAAAGCACATTTTGAAAAGTAAGCTGCACTTAGGATACTTCCAATAATTAACCCATTTTCAAATATTTATGGCCAAATGTATTACTGGAATTTAGCATCATGATTTATCCCTGGCATGGCTTTAAAACAAAACAGAAAACCCCTTATAAAAACAGGACTTCAAAGTTAAAGTAAATTTTTACAAAGTGATAAAAATGTTCAAATCTTTTTTCATGCCAATAACTAACCCTCAAAACCCCCAAACCTTTTTATTCTACTGAGATTTACAATTCTGCAGCTAAAAGTGTAATCTGCAGTTAAGTGCCAGTCAAATCCTACCACTGCAATCAGGTGAAAAACTGCTTCAGGACCAGAAAACAACTTAGCCAAGTTTTAAGCAGTAACACTAAATCACTGATTATTTGAAATAAACTTCATTCTCTGAGAACTTCCAGTTCCTTCACTTAGATAATGCTTGTATTTCAAACACTAATTTTATCCATTCACTGCACAAAGCCCATCTGCACATTAAAAACAAACAGATTAGAAGTAAATGTTTTATTTTTCCAACTAAATTCCAGTACTACAAGGGCAGTAAAACAATGATACACTGAAAAAAAAAATGCAGCAATAAACATTTGTTAAAGACTGATAGAATAAATAAAAACTACAAAAACAAGAAATCATATAAACCCATTCTTAACCACCCCCCCAAAAGTCCTGGAATACAGAAATGCTCTCCTTCTTTACTATTTCACAGATAGTACTGTGGGCTATTTGCTTAATTGTCCTGGGATTACATTCTAAGTTATTAATGACGGGTTACAGCTTGGTTGTAGTGCACAGTTATTAAAACCACACTAACTTCAATCCGAAGTGTCATTCTACAGTTTTATTTACACAACCAATGAAGGGCATTTTCTAGAACACCAGCTTTAATCTTTTTCAAACATATCATTAACATAAGCCAAATTGTAATGATACAGCAAATGAGGCCACTGGTATTAATACAGGTAGCAACAGTCCACATCCAGGTGGTATTGACATCAGGGAGCACTCCAAAATCAGTTGCTGCCTAAGAGTGGTTGCCACTGACAAAAGCTTGAAATAACCTGTGTTCACAGGGGGAGGGGGGAGAAATATGGCATTGCTGCAAGTCTTAACTGGGACCACTTGCAGCAACTCAACAGGGAACTGGGCAGCCCACAAATGCAGGAAACGTGATTCATGAAACATCTGAGGAAAAAAAGGGAAAAAATTAATGTAATGATTTTCTCCAAGAACAACAATTTTAAATAATTAACATCTGTAATAAACACACCACCTTCACCCCATTGAGATATTTCTTAAATATTAAAAATCAAATCATATAAATGTGTTTTAAATTATCGAAATACTTACAACTAGCAGGCTGTTCTCCATATCGTCGCATTATTTGATCATGCGTAAATTTCACAAATGCATCATATTGTTCTACAAATGGATTAAGAGGTGAACATGTCAAATTGCAATAATTTACAAAATGAGGCTTCCCAGGTCAATGTATTTTTCCCCTTCTTTCCTACCTTTTGATCAAATCTTGTGCTGCAACAATTCTAAATAACAAAATTTGAATTTCTACAATAAATAAATAAATGGTGGCAACATGCCATCATAAAAGGGCATGTTGTTAAGTTTGGAGCAAGCCATATGGGCTTGGGCAAGTGGCAAAACCCTTCTCAGCCTAAGATTTCTTCTGTGAAATCCTAGGACTAGAGAACCTAAGTTTTCTCTATGCGTTAATGATATATTCTAAATGATCTTTACTAAATAAGTATTTTCTATAAGCCTACAGCCAAATATTTGAAAATTACATACATACGCGCTACAACATTTTAAAGCAAATCCAGAGATTTCCAAAAGAATTTAACTGCTATTTTAGGTTAGCATTAGTCACTAATATCATGAAAACCAAAAAGCAGATATTTCTAACTTTTGCCCCATTTTCCTTCTTTTCTGAACTCTCACCAGTTCTTTAAACAGTTCAGAAAATGCCAACATTAACATTTTGAGTATCTGAGAATGAAATATTTCGGTTTTTTTCCTAAAACACCTGTGTATGCTTTCCAGAGCCAAGAGAGCATAAGCTTAATTTATAGGAAAAAATGTAACACGCAGACGTACCTGCAAGTTTTGTGGTCAATATTTCTTCATACTCTTCACGAACCTTCTCTTCACGTTCTTTCAGCAAACGTTCACAGATCATTCCAACCTGCCTTAGAGTAAATAGGGGCTGTTCTTTTTTTAATGGTGATGATGCTGCAGATGAAGTGCCTATGTACAATGTATGAAGAAAAAAAGATACAGTTCAGAACCACAATCAAATAGTACCTTAGTCCCTGGTTCTAACCAGTTGCCAATTTACTTGTGGTGGTAACCATTTTTGGACCAAATCCTTTGAGGATTTTCTAAGTTACATATATTTTTGGGTATTTTTGTTTGTTCTTTTAGCTATTCCATATTCAATTCTAGATCCTTTTATTTCCTATACACCAAAAGCATGGCTGTAAATTCAGAGATTTAAACAGTACTAATATTATCATTTAGTTGGGATCATAAGACTGTATAGAAAAACACGGCCAGTATTTATGGTCCAACACAGAAGGGGATAACCAATATATGATTTTCAAAACTGGGAAACACTGAGCAGGGCAGGGCAGGGGTTGAGTGCTGGTGATAGTTGAAATTTTGTTAGGGTTAGGCACACAAAAAATAAGGTGACCTAATCATCCAAGCACAAGGACTGTGTAATGAGGTTTGTTAAACCATTTATCATTACAATGAAGGATTCTATAACAAAACCATTTCTCTGTCCTGATGGAATCTACAAAGTATCTATGTGTATGTTATTAACAAGTGTGATTCATCATCTAAGGGAAAGTAGCCATTTATGCCTTAAAGTTGTAAAAACATGATCTCTATCCCGTAATACAACTTGCCCTAAGAGATTACTGGTAATGTCCCTTCACATAGACCATTTCTTTATAAAATGAGATGTCTATACCTTGTACACTCCCCACCCCACGACAATCCACAACCAGAACCATACGATCTCAGCAACACCAA